>NC_139026.1:60608929-60935887 GCF_964662115.1 Mustela nivalis
GAGTAGGATTTCCCAATAAAGACCAGATTTTCCAAATATTATGTTCTCGCTGGGCTTGCAGCAATCATAAAGTCAGTCATTAGGAATCCAGTGCATATGGCAGGGTTTATCTTAATAGTATTTTGGACTGAATATAGGCAGATATAAAATTGTAATATCCAAAGAATTATACTTTAACAGTTTGATTTTATTTTCGAGCTCCACAATAACTTTAAGTAATTAAGCTTTATTGTCCCCCAAATCCTTTCGGGATAAGCAAGTCATTCTTTAACAAAACAGTTTGTGGAAAAAGAGGGAATCTTTAATTACCCTCTATGGGGACATTTTTTGCTGCGTCAAATTGAACAGAAGTGGTTCTTTGATGTAATTTTACATAACCTCAGTGGCATATTGAAGTATGGGAGGCAAAAGACATTTATGCAATTACTAAGTCTATTGCATATGTGGGCAAACATGAAGACGGAGCTATTATGTTACTGTACCATTATTCTAATGTTTTGTCTGTATTTTTAATACCCAGAGTCTACTTTGGAGAATGTCAAAATGTTTCCTTCGTTATAATCTAAGATTGGTTGCTAATTCTTTTAAAGATTATATCTATTTCTAGAGGCACCTGGGTGGCTCAATCAGTTCAGTGTCTGCCTTCAGCTCAGGTCATAATCCCAGGACCGTGGGATCGAGCCCCACATTGGGCTCCCTGCTCAGCGGGAAGTCTGCTTGTCCCTCTGCCCCTCCCCCAATCATGTTCTTTCTCTCTCTCTCTCCCTCTCCCTTTCCCTCTCTGTTTCTCAAATAAAGTCTTTTTAAAAATTTGTTAAAGACTTTTTAACAAAAAGTTGAGAAGTATTTATTTCTCAGCTAGAAATATTGTTTTGGGGGGCACTTGAGTGGCTCAGTGTGTTAAGCCTCTGCCTTCAGCTCAGGTTGTGATCTCAGGGTTTCTGCTCAACAGCGTGTCTGCTTTCCCCGTTCTCTCTGCCTGTCTCTCTGCCTACCTGTGATCTCTCTCTGTTTGTTAAATAAATAAATAAAATCTTAAAAAAAAAAAAAGAAATATTATTTTGATAAGTGAATTAATAATTATAGTCCAAAACTCACTTTAGTAAAATTTTACAGAAAAAGTTTTGGTGAAATCAAAAAGCAAAGGTTTAACCATAAATAAATGTAATTACTTATAAAGAAGAAAAAAATATCTTATGTTCATTTTAACTAAGGCAAGACAATTGAGCCACGGTATAGGACAACTGCATTCGCCATTCAAGCACAGCAGATATTTTACTCTAGTCTGTTTACTAGTCCCCTATTTTCAGGTTAATTTCCAGATTTTTTTTCCCAGAATGATTTCTCAGGGCTACATGTCCCCTGCTCTGAGACAGGATGCTGTGGCTCCCATAGTTTTGAGTCTATTCTCTGGGGTGGCCAGACCTCAGCTGAGGGCAAATCATTCTCAGAATCATTGCTCTGTTCCCATGACCTGGACCTGATTAAACAAATTACAGTGGCAAGCCCAGCAGTATTCCTCCAACCAGTTAGGCAGAAACTTGGGGCCTGAGCAAGATACAAGTCGCAAAAGAAAGCAACAAAGTGGAGACCATTTTTTCAGGCATAAGTGCAGAAAACTAACACTATAAACAAGGGGCAGAATTCTATAAGCCTGGATGGTAATGGTGAACAACAGCGTGCAACAAATAAAATGTCATGTAATTACAAGCAATTACAGGCTCTGCGATGAGTATGGGAGCAAACCTAATATACTAACTAGCTGAAATGTTTCAACTACAGAACCTGTGAAACTAACAAAAGAAATAGAATAATAACCAGGGCTTAAATTCCATATTAAAAACTGCTTCTCGATGCAACTCTATCCTGCCTATGTTTTATTTTCATAACTCATTTTCTAACTCTAGTTCAAATTGGCCATAGTCCATTTTTTTTTAAATGTTCCTCACCCCAGATCAATCTCACTGGTTAAAATAAGCAATCTTTCTACAACGTGTAAACATAAAACTTGCATGGAATAGCCTGCTTGTGTTTCCTTTGTTAATGTTGATCATTCTCAAGTTAATAGTGTAAACTTGAAATTCAAATCAGTTTGGTTAGACATAAATTCAACTGACTTAAAAATTTTTAATGATAAAAAATAATAAAATCATTAATACAAAAGAGGGTATGTAAACAATGCTTTATCAATATTCAAAATGGATATTTACAAGTGTTCCCAAATAAGGCAAGTTACAAGTATTTGATTTAACAGTATTTGGTTCCATAACCAGTTTATTTTGGGGGATTGCATTTATAGACAATTTCAAGGTCAAGGTATTTGTTGTTTTGTTTTGTTTTTAAGATTTTATTTATTTATTTGACAGTGAGATAGAGAGAAAACACAAGTAGGCAGAGCAGCAGGCAGGGGGAGAATGAGAAGCAGGCTCTCCACTGAGCGGGGATCCCAAAACGGGGCTCGATCAGAGGACCCCGAGATCATGACCTGAGCGGAAGGCAGCCACTTAACTGACTGAGCCACCAGGCACCCTCAAGGTCAAAGTATTTGTAATATCATTTTTATATAGTAAATGGATTAATTAATAAGAAGATATTTATCTCTCTTCTTGAGACTATAATAATTTAACCAAGCTACATTAGTCCACATATCCATTCATTTAGTCATTTATTGGACATCTATGTATATGGGACCCCAGTTAGGGGCTGAAAATCACCATAGGCAAGATAAATAGGTTCTAAACTCATTACAGAAAGGAGACTTCTACAGCATGGAAAGCTTTGATTCCCCACCATTTTCACCAAAGTTCCCACCATTTTGTGACAAGATGCTATTTCTCATTTTCACCAAATGGTAGGGCTTAAGACCATAGAGGAAATGAAATGAGAAGAGAATAGATACTGATACTAAAGTCTCTATGTAGGGTACAGTCTTTCTTCTCTGTGGGAATTCCAGCAGGATAAGGATAAGGGGTAAGGGATGCCGGGGTGGCTCAATCAGTTAAGCATCTGCCTTTTTGGTTCAGGTCATGATCCTGGCATTCTGGAATGGAGTCTTACGTCCAGCTCCCTGCTCAGCCAGGAGTCTGCTTCTCCCTCTCCCTGTTTCCTGCTCTCTCTCTCTCAAATAAATAAATAAAATCTTTATTTAAGAAAAAAAGAAGAACAAGAACAAGAAGGTATGAGACAATGTGGGAATCAAAAAGGGAAGCTTCGAACAATGCCATTAACAATGTGGCAGCCATGAGGGCTTTTTTTACTCAGATACTCTTGGGTATGGCTCATATTTCCCCAAGCCAAGTGTGTTTTCTATTCATTTTAAATTATATATTAAAATAATAATAAGCAATAAGAATAGTTTTGTCTTTAAAGATGGCAGGTAAAGTAATATTCCTTTCAGGAGGATTACTCTTCTTTAAAAAATTCTCTAAAAATTCTTTTTAGAGCTTATACCTCTAGCTCATAGTAAGCATCAATATAGCAATGACCTTTTTGCTTAGATATTAACCTGATTTATAAACATCTTTTATCAGACAACAACAAGAAGAATCTTACGTCTGTAAAGTATTTTATAGTTTACAAACACTTTCCCATACATTTTCTCATTTGATTAACAACCCTGGCAGGCAGCCAGGGCAAGCAAATTTATTCCTGCCTTAAAAAAAAAAAAAAATGAGACAAAAAGAGGTTATGAAACTGGCCCAAGGCATCACAGTAAATAGTAAGGAGAACTAGGAGTTAACCCTAAGCTGGTGTCTTCAAGCCCAGGTCATGTGACCCAGGTTCAGTTTCCAACCCTCCATGTTTTGCCTCCTATAACACTATGACCCCAAGTGGGTTGATGGTATCATGACTTTTATCCATCAGTGCTATAGATGTTGATAATATAGATGACATATTTCATATGTGGTCAGCATCAAATAAGCTATAAGAGAGTAAAGGTCTCTAATTACCATTTGCCTAAAGCATTGTGGTAAATAGAGTAAATCATCATGGAAAGAGTATTATGATGGACAAAGGAAATAAATGAGCATGTCCTTTGTAAGAGGGGTGTTATTTTATTGCTTATGAAGAGAAAAATTATTCAGTCTGAAATTTTAATAATTAATTCCTTCTTAGTGATTGACTAATATATGAACATTTTTGGAATAATTCATGTACTGGTCAAAGATATTTGGTAACTTTCAGTGCTCTGGAGCTTTTCAGTGCCTTTCTTCTGCAGAATGCGGTTGACATCATTCTCCATTAGATCCCCTGTTATACACATCATCACTTTAAAGCAACACATTAGTAACTTAAAACATCACTTCTGGGAATTTGCTCTGTCCCTATCTATATTTATAGATATTCAAATCAATAGAGAAATAGAATAATTTTTTGAAATTTTTCCTGTTTAACATAGTTCACCAATATTTATGTAGTACCAGATGCCAGGCATCAGGAAATACAAAAACCAATAGAACTTGGTCTATGAATTTAAGAAATTTGCAAGAGCAACTTCTATGTGTATAGCCAGATTTACTTATAGCTTAAATTTATATCTAGTAGATAACATCTGGGGCTGACGCATCAGCACTTACCTTTTTCCATGATAATGCTTCCCACCTATAAAGATGGTCCACTGGCTGCCTTACCCACCACAGCTGGCCACTGGCCCAAGCTGAACTAATTAGATTCTCCCTACTGAATCTTGAAGGAGGATGCAGAAACTCCGGTAAAGTGGCTCTGGTGATGGATCAGGTAGACCCAGGAGCTAAGGGTGATGGATTGGCTAGGCATGATGGTAGAGTTGCCAGGTAAAATATAGACATCGTATAATGTCATTTGCTATTCTGGCAACCCTGTATAATATGTATATTGTATATATTCTGTATATATTGTATATATGTATGTATGTATATATTGTATATATTCTGGCAACCCTGTACAAGAAGTATAAGTGAAGAATGTTGCTCTGGAAAAAGAGGGCAGGAACATAGAGATAAGGCAAATGAAAGACTATAATGCAGTGATTGAGGCAGCTGAGATTGAGAGAAAGGGAAGAATATACCCAAGAGTTGCCTCGATCACTAACAGCCTTCCCGTCCTCAGTTCCAGCCCTGTGGGAGATCTGGCTGTATTTCCTGTCCTTGGGTTCTATGACATATTTTTCCTCTTTCTAAGAGATCCTTCTTTTCTTTAGATTGCTTAGAGGACAACTGTCTCTTATATCAAACATATCCTAAGGCATGTATAATATTGTCACACTTTGAGGGAAAGTTTTGTTATTTCACAAACCTTAAAGAATTCAGAGTCCATAAGAGAGGTGAATGGAAAACTTGCTTCTCATTATGAAGAGCAGAAAGGTTTGCCTCTCTGTAATAAATACTATGAATATAAATACTTGTTTTTTAAAATTCTATATTTGGAAACCTTGGTTTCCTTCTACATATCAGTTGAAGCATAAACTCATTTAATTCACTTCTTCCAGATACTACTCTAAAATGTCATCTCCAGAGTAAAACCTATGAAATGGCTAAATTAAACCTTCAGGTATTATCAGTTTTGATTATGCTTATTTCCCTTCCTCCCTTTCTCTTTCCATATCCTCCCTCTTCCTTTCTCTAACCTCTCTGGCGAAGTGCCTCCTGAGGAAAAAAGACCATAAAAAAATTACCTACACTTGAGTGTAAATTAGTCAAACATGCTATTTGCCCCTGGATTATTTGCATTTTTAAAAATGACCTTAAGAGAGGGAAACCAGGGGCGCCTGGGTGGCTCAGTGGGTTAAGCCACTGCCTTCGGCTCAGGTCATGATCTCAGGGTCCTGGAATCGAGACCCACATCAGGCTCTCTGCTCAGCAGGGAGCCTGCTTCCTCCTCTCTCTGCCTGCCTCTGCCTGCTTGTCATCTCTCTCTGTCAAATAAATAAAGAAAATCTTTAAAAAAAAAGAGAGAGAGAGAGAGAGAGAGGGATGCCAGCAGGACATTTCTGGGCTCTCTGTGAGCAAAAACCCTATGTAATATGGAGTTTTTATTGAATAATATTAGTTACTGGATTGGGAACAGATCACCATGCTGAATGTTCAGAAAAAAAATATCTTGGTCTGACTCCATCTATCCAAGCTGGGATTGGGGATAGGGCTGGAGATAATTTTTCTGGGAGTGGATCTGGAGCAAGGGGCAGTTGTCAGCTGAGCAACAGCCCAACTCCCAAAAGAACAAAGAAACAGTTGACCATGGGCCTAAAGGAAGGACAAGAAATAATCTAAAATACATACTTGGTGGTATATTTCTAGGGTCCGTTGCATGTAGAGGCCAAGCCAAAGTAAATTCTACTATAAGATTCTTAAACCTAAACAAAACACAGGTGGATAGAAACCTCTTAATTTTACCCACAAGTTATCACATTGTTCCTGCTATCTGAAGACATCTGCCCCCCCCAACCTGAAACTCCACGAATTGCATGTTATTTTTGTTAGTAAACAATCTCTTTTGAGAGTTTTAGGGTATATATTAGTTTTTCCTACCTTCATATGAACTGTGAAAGAGTCACTTCCCTAGACGTAGTTTAAAATTGGAAATGTTCTTATGGCTAGAGAGAAGGAAGAATTACTTTTGGAATGGGGGTAATTTGAAGGACAGACAGGACCACTTATGACAGAAAGTCAGTGCTGATGACACTTCATATCTGAGGGACTGGAATTAGGAGACAAGAATTAAAAAACAAACACAGAGTCTTGACAACTACGATTCTTAGTTCAAATTTTAATCTACGGTTGTTCTGTTCCACAAAACTCCTTGAAACTGAATGGAAAGAACCCTATACAATACCTTCAGGCAAACTGTGCCCTCTTCAGGTGCACAGCTCAGTGAGCAGACTGGGTGTAGATACCAGTCCCTTCCCCCACTTTCTTAGCCGGGCATCTATGTGCTCAACTTACAGATACAACTGCATGTGCGATACTCCCTTCTCTGGCCCCTCTTCCCACCTCAACACACACACACACATCTATCTGGTGCTGGATGAAATGTGACTTACCCATCAAGATTCAGCTCAAGTAATTCTTCCTTTGTGATATTTACAGCAGAGGCCTCCCCTCTACCACTTTATACTAATACTAAAGAAACATCATAGAATACTGACTAATATTACCAACTCTGAAGTCAAATCACCTGTGTCCAAATCTCAGATCTGCCATTTATTAGTTGTGTAATGGTACACCTGTTCCTTTATCTCTAAAATGGCGGTAATAGAAGTAACTACCTCATAAGTTCGTTATTGGATATATATCAAGTTAATGCAGGTAAAGCACTTGGAACAATGTTAGATACATAATGAATATTCCATAGATAATTGCAATTGCTATAATCAGCTGTTGTTAATAGTACATCACTCATCCCACTGCATTTCTGTTAGATTTGTATATGTCTCATTTTTCTAGTCAAGAAACATTTTTTTTCTTTTGTTATGCATAGGACCTAGCAAAATATAGGTACTAGAGGATACTTGGTATATATTTTGGTGAATAAAACAATAGTCTTTGCACATGGTTCCAAGGAAAATCTTCTGCTGAGAAAACAAGATTGCAAAAGCAGAGGAGTCCCAAAGAACAGTGCCCTCCAAGTTTCTGGCCTGGAAACCCCAGATCCACGTAAATGAAAAATAGAGATGTGTCAGTAGAGATGTTCCTATGGTGTGAGCCTGTGGGGTTGAAAAAGAAAGCAAGTTCCCCATCATTTGAGAGCAAAGGAAAAAAGGTCCTTGGGACATAGGTGAAGATCTTCATTCCACATCCTAAAACTTGACCAATCCCAACTGAGAAGCTCCTCTTCTTCCATCTCTTTCATAGAGTTAAGTGAGATGGATCTACATGAAACTGGGCAAGTCTTTAACTGGATAGAGATCAGGGATAACTGAATGGTAAACAGAGGGTATTTCAGATCATTCATACCTAGACATAGGAAGTTCACCAAGGACACCAAATGAACAGCATTTAGCATACTGATTGGCACAATGTTGGTACCCAATAAATATGCTACATTGGTTCATAAATAAAAGAATAAAATAATGAAAGCATGACAAGGCAGTAAGTGAATCAGTCAATTGTGGGGGCCAATCCAGAAATTATTACTTACAGGTGACAGGTTGGCAGCATTCCACAAGCCATGTCTCAAGGAACATTGGGTCAGGGAGAAGCTGAAAGGTGTGTAATCATTACATTTGAAAAAGGCAGCGAGGACTGCCTAAGGACTCATTTTTTGCATGCAGAGTGTTCCATAGTCTGACCCTGATTGGTGAGAAATTTGAAAAACAAAATAATGTCAAAGTTTGAAAAATAATTCAAGCGAAAATGGAATTATATGCTTTGAAAGATTAAATATAATGCACATTCAAAAATGAGTCATTTCTGGTAAAAGGTTAGGACATTTTTCAAAATTTCTGTGGTGGTAAATATGGTCAGGGTTTTTATTTTTACTCTTTACTATATTTTTTTAATTCTCGTAGAATATACAGAACATAAAATTTACTATTTTAATCATTTTTAAGTGTGCTATTCAGTGGCATAAATTACCTTTTCCAGGTTGTGCAGCCATCAGCCCTATACGTTTCCAAATTTTTTCGTAATTTCAAACAGAAACACTGTACTTATTAAACAATAGCTCTGCATCCCCTCCTTCCTCCAGCCCCTAGTAGCCTCTAATATACTTTCTGTCCCTGTGAATTTGCCCATCTTAGGTACCTTATATAAATGGAATCCTACAGTATTTGTTCTCTTGTGTCTGGCTTATTTCACTTGGCATTGTTGTCAAGGATCACCTGTGTTGCAGCATGAATCAGAATTTCATTCTTTTTTAGGCTGGACAGTATTCCATTGTATGTATATGGCACATTTTTTAAAGTTCATTCATCTATTGGATGAATTTGGGTTATTTCCACCTTTTGGCGATTGTAAATAATGCTGCCAAGAACATGAGTATGCAAGTATCTGTTACAGTCCCTGCTTTCAATTCTTCTGGCTATATACCTAGAAGTGGAATGGCTAGATCGTATGATAGTTCTATGCTTAACTTTTTGAGGAACCAAAAAGTTAAGGGTTTTTATTTTTTATGTGACTGAATATTTTTCTTAATTGCTAAGTTAATAAAGCCTGAGTTTTGCTATTCTATGTTATAGTTCATACTAAAAGTATGTAAATTTTAGCAGGAAGTTTTAGTTAATCATCATCATTTTATAAGAAAAACTATTGCTCCACAACATTCAGGACCAAGGAACATTCTTGGGATGTGGTAGGAGGAGATTGCTATAATCACATAGCATTATGACCGAAGAATAATAAAGACCGTAAAAATGTCTTTGTCCCTCTTGCTCTGCCTCCTCCCAGCTTCCACCATGGATCAATGCAAAATCTCTCTCCAGTGTCATTTTCTCAAGGTGGCATGCTACCGAGTGTCCTTGAAGCCTCCTCCTCCTTGTCCCTTTAGATGACTATCCCTTTATTCTCACCTACCCAAGGATAAGGCAAAATGAATCATTTCATTGAATATTTATATCTTTAATGTTTCATTTTCTTAATTCTTAATTATTGTTATAGTCTTTACTTATTTTATTAGTTAACATTGTCACATAGGCCATTTGTTTGTTAAAAATCTTACCAACCTATGGGGCGCCTGGGTGGCTCAGTGGGTTGGGCCACTGCCTTCGGTTCAGGTCATGATCTCAGGGTCCTGGGATCGAGCCCCACATCGGGCTTTCTGCTCAGCAGGGAGCCTGCTTTCCTTCCTCTCTCTCTGCCCGCCTCTCTGCCTACTTGTGATCTCTCACTGTCAAATAAATAAATAAAATATTTAAAAAAAAATCTTACCAACCTAAAAAAAAAAAAAAATCTTAACCAACGTCACCGAATTCTACAAATCTACTAACAATCAGATGTGAAATAAACATAAGGTTTGGGAGGCTTTTTGTATGATTGGATAGATTTCACCCTTCAATACGAACTTCTTCAACTTACCATCTTCACCCCACTCAGTGAGCCTTATTTGCCCTTAAAAAGTTTCTCCTTGGGTTAATTCTTTTGAGTTGAAAAGTAACATTATTTTTAATTGGTATGCTATGATTGGCAACCTCTGCAAAATAAACAAACACCCAACTTTAAAGCAAATTTCTTTTCTTCTCTATTCTCTTGAACCTTGTTGTTTCTTTAAAAAAAAAAAAAAGGATGTGACAGAGGCATCTGGGTGGCTCAGTCATTAAGCGTCTGTTTTTGGCTCAGGTCATGATTCCAATATCCCAAGATCCTAGAATCGAATCCGGCATAGGGGTCTCTGCTCAGGGGGAAGCCTGCATCTCCCTCTCCCACTCCCCCTAACTATGTTCTCTCTCTCTCTCTCTCTCTCTCTCTCTCTGTCAAATAAAATAAAATAAGAGGAATATGGCAAAAATCTCGAGTAGCTCTTAGGACTAGACAGGTGCTGAAGGGTGCTAGGAAAGATGTGGGTGGGAGGAAAAGTAGAACTACACAGAGACCAGAAAGGATCATAGGGTCTGAATGCTAGAAGTGGATAGACACCATGAAGGGACTTCTAGGAGTTCTTTGTTTTGTGTTTTAGCAGGTGCCAGGAAAACTGAGGAGAGAGGAAACTAATGTAGATATAATTCTTAATCATAAATTCAATTTTACTGCATTGTAACAAAGCTGGTCGAGTTGATGGTTACACGGAATGCTATAGGAATTGTTGTGGGTTTCAAAGAATTCACAGAAGACCAGCAGTGGACAAATGTTTTTGGAATAATTTCTAGAAAAGAAAATGTGTTCCAAGCTATAAAACCTAGGTTTTTGTGGTTGTTTTGATAGCTGTCATTTTTAAGGAAAAGTAATTTTACCACCATCTTTGTCATTACACAGTGTACTAAACCAACTTTATGTATTAAATGCTAAAAAAATAGAACGGTAATTCCTAAACCATTTGTCTTGGAAATCTGGGGTGCAGGGTGAAGACAGCTACTAGGAATCAAAGTATAGTATGTGTGCGTGAGTGTGTGTGTGTGTGTGTGTGTGTATTTATATCCCGGTCAAAGGGGATTGCGAAAGTTAACAACTGATAACAATTGTCAATGACTTTTTTTAAAATTAAAAAAAAATGTTGAGATCCACTACTGCATTTAGGCGGTATTTATAGGCAAAATATAAAACCAAAAGCAAAACAAAATGGGATTTTAGAGTTAAGGAATGCCCAGGCTCAATGCAATAGCTTCTTTCAGGCAACATGCTCATGATGTGTCCAATTCCTTTCTAACGGAGTGTTGCATTCAGTACTGCTCTAAAGGAATTGCTCTTAGAAATCATTTTGTTATTCTGAAATTTATCAGAAGCTTTTCCCAGAGATAATCACTTCTAACATTTTCTTATAATCCTCTACACATTTTTCTCTACTTATTCTTTTTTCTTACAAAGATCAAGATTTAAAAATGGCACCAGACCATTATTTCTGGGTGTTCTGGTTTCTATAATTTCATATCAAGTCTTCACTTACAAACTTTTCACTTTACAAAATGTAATGATTATAAAAACAAAAATTTAATCCACAATAATACAAATATAAAAATAAGTTGTCAAGTGAGGCTCTGAATGAAGCATTTGTCCTAGGTATTTTTATGGCTAGAATCTGGAAGATCTGTCTCCATGAGAGTGCTCTGGGTGAAGAACTCCTAATTTTCGTATACATACATATAAAAACAGAGTCTCTAGTGAATGGTGACACCAAACACAAACTAGATAAAGAGTAAAGTGGCCAAAAGTCAACTATTCAATTTGGATGGATTTTTAGAGCATCTATTCAGGAACAAACCAATTCCTTTTTTTTTTTTTTTTTTTTACCATGCATGATTCTACCTCTAGTTACAGAATATTGGTGTTCTGATTCCAAATTGGCTTCTCTTTGTTGTAACTTAGATAATTTCAATATTGCATGAATAAAAACATATTACCTCTAAATTCAGTAAGTTTGGATCACTTCTCAGGGATAACAAAGTCCATTTCTACTTTAGTTGGGAGATTAGATGACAGGGCTTGGAAGAATACTTTCAACTACAAGAGGAATGTCTCAATTCACCCAAGTTTAGGATGGACATTAACTTAGTTTATAATGAACTTTTATATGTGAAATTTAATAATTAATTTTTTCCAATGGTAAAATGTAGAATTGCTACCCTTCTTTTCTAGGTATTTAAGATAACAGTATTTCATAGTTTAGTACAAGTAGTACTTAAAATTCTGTTTCATTATGAAAATAAAACATGCTCAATAAAGAAATGGTGACCTGAAACCAATATACAATGTTGTGTGTTAGTTATATCTCAATAAAGAAAGGAAATATTGGAAAGCACAACTAAATAAGGAGAAAAACTAATTACAAAAAGTTAATTACTGCCAAGTTGCCCTCCAAAAAATTAACGCCTATTTAACTCTCACTAGTAGTATCTGAAAGTTCCACCTTCCCCCACAACCTCTGTAGAAATGGATTTTTTTCCCTGATGTTCTTTTTCTGCACCTATTGTTAAGTAGTACTTAGGGAAATTAATTGTCTAATAATTGTTTCTCCAATGCTTAATATAGTGTGTGTTGCACAGTCTGTGCTCAAGAAATACTTATTAAAGAACAAATGAATAAGTATATGCTATTCTAAGCTAAACATGAAGTGAATATGGAAAAATAATAAAATGCAGAGGAAAAAAAGAAAAACTAAAAAGGAGTCAGGAGATTAGTTCCACTCCTAATCAGTTTTATCACCTTCAGCAAATAATTTAACCTGGCCAACCACTTCTTAGGAATGGCTTCATGGGCATACAATCTGTGTAGTCACACAGGTCTCTGCCCTCAGTGGTACCCTATGGTTTGCTTATTGCTGCCATCTTGAATGCGTAATGACTTTTGAACAAGAAGCCCAACATATTCATTTTTCATGAGCCCCATAAGCGATGTAGCTGGCTCTGCCTCTTTCCTCATCTATAAAACAAGATCAAGAAAATGAGGCATATTCAAGTCAGAGTAATCCTGGTTCGATGAGGTTTTCTTGAATACAACACAGAATAAATCTAGTATTTAGATACATAAATAACCTGGAACAATTTTGAGATCTGTTCTTATTGCTTGATGAAAATCCTTCCTTCTATGAATCACTCAGCCTTTTCCTCTAACCCAACTTCATGGTCTCCTTTGTCCTCACCCTTCTGATTCTACATTGCACTGCATGACTTTTAGTCCTGCAGCACTGCAACCACTAACCAGTAAGTAGGAAGGAATAGGAAAAGAGAAAAGTTACTTCTTCTTCTTTTTATCCAAGTAATCTCTACCCTCAACTTGGGGCTAGAATTTGTGACTCCCAAGATCAAGAGTCACTTGCTCTAGTGACTGAGCCTTCCAGGCACCCCAAGAAAGTGACTTCTGATGATCAATTCTTCTGCTCCAAAAGAAAGAATTATCCAATACAATTTTCTATAAAAGGGTATTGATCAGGGAAAAAAAGAAAGACTTTGAAAAATCAATTTGAGCTCCTAAGCATTATAGTGTAGCTCTTTTCTCTTTCTTTCTTCCTGTCTTCTTGTCTTCCTTCTTTCACCCTTCCTTCCTTCATCTGTTTTTAAAAGCCCCTGATCTCCATTTCCAAATTAAGCATAATTTCATAGACAACTATTCTCCTATACAACTATTTCAGAAGGAAACAACTGCTGTTCCCGTTTTATTTTTGAATAATCATTTTGAAAATAAGTGATGGACTACAGAGGAAAAATCACAGCAAGCTGCCCAGAGATGGGAACAGCATGTAAATTACTACTAATTTAAATTACCTTTCTTTCTTCTCTAATCTAGGAAAATGCCATCTTTATTTTAAAACATTTATATCTGAGCAGCTCAAGCTATTTCAAGATGTTATCTGTTTCAGCACACATAACAAAATGTGATGGGTAAATGTTCCACCATTTTATGGAGAGACAGAAAGTGAAAATAACCTGCATCAAAGTTGCACAAAGCTTAGATCTCTGAGTCAATGCTCTTTGCTGCAGCTCAAAATGTTTAATAAAAATGCACTACCAAGTAATGGACCGGGACAATTTGAAAGTTCTTTTTTTTTTAAATGTTTTCTGAAATGTTTACTCTTTAGACTTCATTACATGTAGAACAACCTATATGCTATAAATCTTCTTGACAACTTTGTCTTGCCCCTAATAAGTAGAAGTTTTCTGCAGACTGTGTTTTTGGGAGAATTTTGATAAAATTCTGGCATGGTTAGTATTCTGAGCCTCTCCTTGAGAGCTGGGTAGACAGAACATAAATACAACACAACATATGTCCATCAGGGCACAGTTGGTAAAGGTACTTATTTTGGTTCAAATTTTCTGTCTATTTTGCTTTTTGTTTGCAATATAACATACTGGTGATATGTAGTCTATAAAGAGAGTAAGTAATATGGGTATCTGGAAGGTTAACTAACTTTTGACAATTGGAGTTCAAATTCAGATATCAAAGACACTAATAATCTAATTGCCAGAATGAGTTAAAGCAGCTTCTGTAAGAGTCTGCTTTACTCTCAATAAATAATAAGGGAAGCATTGAGAGAATCTGGTTCATCTAAAAGAAAAATTAAGTTACTGAGGCATGAGGCAAATTTTATGTATGAAATTTTGACGTGTTTGGAGATGCATACATTCGTTCATTCATTTAAAAATTATTGAACAACCAACAGGTACTAAGCACTGTTAAATAAGATAGACACAGGGCACCTGGGTGGTTCACTGTGTTAAGCGTCTGCCTTCAGCTTAGGTCGTGATCTCCAGGTCCTGGGATTGGAGACCCATGTCTGGCTTCCAGCTCAGTGGGGAGTCTGCTTCTCCCTCTCCCTCAGACTCTCTCCCTGCTTGTGCTCTCTCTATCTCTTTCTCTCTGTCTCTCAAATGAATAAATAAAATCATTTAAAAATAAATAAATAAATAAACAAGACATGACATTTTAGATAAGATCAGGTTCATCTGAGAGTAACAGAAGACAAACACACACAGACACACACCCTTACAAAATAGTATTACACCCTTACAAAATAGTATTAGCTTAATCAAGAAAGAAATTGATTTCTCCTTCACTTGTAAATTCAGAGCAGTTACATTGGCTCTGCTGCCTATAATTCTTAGGGACCCAGGCTACATCCAGGTGTCTGCTCTGGCATACCTAGGTGTCCTTTGTCTTCTTCACCCAACAAAGAACTACAGCCATCTCATCCAGATTCCAAGCAGCAAATTAAGGAAGAGGGAAAAAGCAGGACTACGTATTTGCAGACCATCTTTTAAGGAGATATCCCATAATCTGCCATACAATTCTCTGTTTATATCCCACTCATCAAAACCCAATCCAAGGGCTCGCACCTAGTTAAAAGGGTGCCTGAGAACTACATCTTTATTTCAAGCATTTGAAGATCCAGCAAAAAATCGTGGCAGGCATGGGGGCGGTGGGCAGTGGTGGTGGTGGTTGGAATCTAATAGAGAAGAAGAAATGTTGAGGTAAATAATGAATTTCTGTTACACATGGCCCTGGACCTCTTGTACCTAAGACCTTACCAGAGCTGGGGGAGGGAGGAAGAAAGGCAGAATCAGCTTACGATATAACTCACCAGTTTCAAGACATCCCTATAGAGATAATGTTAATTAACAACAGTAACTCAGGTACCTCTTTTTCCTGGAAGGCCTCCTTGTCCACCTCTCCTCGTGGTTGCAGGATAGATGCCCTTTTCACAAACTTCTATCTTTCATCTTGTGCAGTATCTATTATACCATTTATTACTGTTAAAATATTTGTTTATCTTTTCCTTACTCCTTTATACGCCAACTTGATTGTAACACCTTGAAGGCCAAAATCTGAATTTTTATTTCTTTGTGTCCTCACTATCCCTAGCCTAGTATATGATATATACTAGATTCATGAAAAGAGTCTAGTACTTGAACTGGATGAATAAATAAACTGCATACAAAGAATTCCCAATGAAATGTAATAAAGATTAGTTACCATAGAGTGCGTAATAGTATAAAAAGACAAATTTCGGGGCTCCTGGGTGGCTCAGTGGGTTAAGCCTCTGCCTTCGGCTCAGGTCACAATCTCAGGGTCCTGGGATCAAGCCCCGCATGAGGCTCTCTGCTCAGCAGGGAGCCTTCTTCCCCCCTCTCTCTCTCTGCCTGCCTCTCTACCTACTTGTGATCTCTATCTGTCAAATAAATAAATAAAATCTTTAAAAATAAAAAAATAAAATCTTTAAAATAAATAAATATAAACAAATCAATATGTAACTACAAATAGTGACAAAGGCTAAAAAGAAGGCAAGGTGCTATGATAGAGAACACCAGAGAAAGAGGGATCTACTTTAGATGGGGTAAGGAGGGAAGACTTCCTAGAGGAGGTCGTTTTTAAACTGCGACCTAAAAGAGGCAAATAAATAAATAAAATATTTTAAAAATTGTTCAAAAAGAAGAATTTCTCCAGCTATCAAAACATTTAGCACCAATTTTTTTGCTTATGAGCACGAGCAATTCTTTTATTTTCATCAATAATTAGAATTGCATCTGAGCATTTTTAATACTGGCAACAAAGAGAATTAATTGCATTTTGCCAATGATGAGTGTTATGACAATTATAAAAATCTGAAAATTACCCTTTTATCAAAGTTGCCAAAAAAACCCTTAAAAATAGTCTAATAAAAATCATAAAAAGCTAATTCTATCTTCTCTATAGAAATGGTAAAGTTGGGCTCAGAATGATGCAGTGAGTAACACACATGTTTCTAACCGGTGTTGTTCTCTAGGTTCAGATAGTCACACGGTTGTGGCAGGGTAGGTTGCCAGTGGACTACTAGGCTTTCCATATAATGTGTTCCAGCTCAGTCTCTCTTCTTCCTTCGGTTACCCAGAAAGAACCATGTGAAAAGAGAGAAATTTAAGCATCTATGATTTATTTTTTAGCCCTTTTCATTGTAAACCTATTAATTTCATATTATAATTATTCATAATTTTTTAAATTTTCATAGGTCAAACAAGCATGTTTTTCGGATCAGAAATCCCACTGTTGAAACACCTCTGTATTTATAACTGCTAGATTTTAAGAAAAATGTATCCAAAACAGAAAAGCTTTGGTAAAAAGCCTCCAGTATTTCCTCTACCACTGCACACGTTCTTTTAAGGTCCGTTCAATTACTAAGCATTTGCTGAATACTAACTATATGCAAGGCAGTGCCTATGATAGTACAAAAATTTGCATTCACATTGCATTTTCCTTAATTTGAGCTATATGATACATTACAATTAATTATAGATAATCCAGTTCAGATTACTGTTTATCTAACTATATATTTTACTGAAATAAACAATTGGAAACCGAGGAATTCGAAACTGAGGAAAAGTAGTTGAAAAAATAGACATATACACATGCGTGTGTGTACATGATTTTCTATAAAAAGATATGAATGATCAGATGGGAAAAAAGTTTTCGCTGTAAGCAAATAGTGACTTAAAACTTGAAGAAAAATTGTTCAGGGAGTACTGGTGCACTGTGTAAAATACCTACAGTGAGGGAGGAAAGATTCCTCTTCATCCTTTCATTTATTCTTTGAACTTAGGGCTTGAGATCTGATAACATTTATCACTTACAGCCATACACATAATTGTGATTATGGTATAAGCTTATGTGTTTCTTTTCCAGTTCACCTAGCTATGATATTTGATTTCATAAGTACTGCATATTATTTTATCAATACTTTTCTGGGAAGAATTTTCACCTAAAAGATGGCTTCATAGATCCCCTTACCAAATTAAATATAATGTTGAATCCTTCCTGCCCTTCAATATCTTACTCAGTATAAATACAAATCTGAATATTCTTTAAGGCAGGTAGACAGCTCTATGGAAAGCAGCTATTTTCATATACTGCTATGCTGCTCTGGGGCCCATGCCATATTTTTCCTCTTCTATAAGGGATGGTCTATAAAAAGCTGAAGAGAATGTTAAATCTGAGAAAGGCTGGAAACATGACTCACTGGCAAGTTGCTGCAATACAAACAGAAATAAATATCAAATATGGAGTGAAATATAGGGCACTATGTAAATGTCAGTACTATTATTCATTCGTGTAAATAAAATTTATTGAAAGCAAGGTGATGAAGATAAATAAATAAAATGTTTTTCTTTATGGCGCTTTGGGAGGAGAAGGAGATGCAGATTATAATAAAAATTCAGTGGAGGAAATATGGGAGCGTGTATGTGGAAAGAGTAGCTGGACTGCCCCACAGGAATAAGGGATGGTTTCTTAATGAAAATAACTTTTGAGCTAAGAATTTAAACACAAGTAGTAGTTTGTTAGGTAAACAGAGAAGAGGACATTCTAGGGAGAGAGAGTAGCATGTACAGGGACTTGAAAGAGGCTGATTTGTTCAGAGAAGAGTAGGCCATTCCATATGGCTAACATGCAGGTGGGCAGGGTACAGATCAAGAAGGGCCTCCAATGTGAGGCAACAGGCTTTGCATTTTATCATCTAAGTTTTTTGAGCCATGAGAGGATTTCATGCAAGAAAGGAATATAATCAGATTTACATTTTTAAAAAGATCATTCTGGTGCTGGTGGTGAATGCTTATATCTGGATACGGGAAATGAGGAAGAGAGATAACTTTGTGATATATTTAATGCAATATATTTAATGCGATATATTTAATGTGATATATTTAATTAATAGAATTTACAACCAACTGGTTGTGAGAGGATGATTCAGAAGTTTCTGATGTGGCCATTTGTTTGGAGGCTGCTACCATTCACTTGGAGGGGACCACATTGAGATGGTGCATATTTGGAGGAAATGGGACTTGTTTTGGAATATTGAGTTTGACATATCTGAAGAACATCCAGAAAGAATATTCCAGAAGGAACATGTCTACAACGAAATTTGGTATATGGTCTAGAACTCAGGAGAGAGATCTAGGCTGGAAACTTAGTTTTAGGAATTATTATCATACTGGGCATTGTTCTCAGAAATTACCATATATATATATATGAATCACCAAAGTGCTTGTTAAATGTAGATTCCTTAGAGGTTTTGGTTGAATGGGTCTGGAGAGAGGCTCAGGAATCAATAATTAAATGTAAGCTTCTCTAGTGACCAGATGGCCTAAAGCAACAACAGGAGAACCTCAAGGAAGTGCATCATGAAAGTCAAAAGCAGAAATTCTCAAAGGAGTAGAAGTGGTGACATGTGAACACAGCAGGGAAGTTAAGAAAGCTCGGAACTGAAAGCATCCACCAGACTTGGGAGTCTGCAAGGGGACACTGGTGACTCAGAACAGTAGGTGAAGTGAGGTGATGAGAGCAGACATCACCTGCGACAGGTAGGAGAGTGACTGTGGTAAGGAAGAGGACGAAAGAAAGGAGGCCTGGCGAGAACGGGAATACTTTGTGGACAGAATTTCAACTCTAATATCCGAAAGAACTGGTACAAACCCTAAGTCTGCCATTTAATGGCTGTGTTACATAGTATCTTCATGGAACCCATTTTTTGTTTATAATGTGTTAATCATGTTGATGTTACAGAGCCCTTTGTAGAAGTTAAATATGATATTACACGTGAAAGAACTTTGTAAACTGCTCTTCCAAACTTCTCTATTAACAAACTATCTGAGTGGCAGAAAATCCCAAGCTGTTCTATATAGCAGGTGTCCTGCTCATGTTTGTGCACTATGACAAAACATCCCCACCTTCAGCTGTCGGAGTGCTCGCCGCCATCAAAGCAGAACACTTTATTTTTTTTTTTAATTTTCATTTTTTATTTAAATTCAAATACTTAACATAAAATGCATTGTTAATTTCAGAGGTAGAGGTCAGTGATTTATCAGACTTATATGATACCCAGTAAAGCAGAAGACTTAAGAGGGAGAAAGGATCTTAAGTAATGTCTTTTTTAAAAAAGATTTTATTTATTTATTTGACAGAGAGAGAGAGATCACAAGTAGGCAGAGAGGCAATCAGATGGGATGGGGGGGTCAGGCTCCCCACTGAGCACAGAGCCTGATGCAGGGCTCGATGCAGGGCTCTATCCCAGGACCCTGAGATCATGACTTGAGCTGAAGACAGAGGCTTAACCCATTGAGCCACCCAGGAGCCCCTTAAGTAATGTCTTAAATAGACCACTACTCTTACTTTACAGATGAAGGTTCAGAGGACTGAGAGGAGTGGAGTTTAAATGATGTGTTCAAAGTCACACAGCTAAGTAATGGCAAAGCCAAGCATATAATTCAACCAGACTGCTGACTCACTCTGTGCTGCCCCCTGCCCCTGCATGATAACCTACTTCCTTTCTTAAATCTCTGCCATTTGAATTTTGGTCTTTCTCTTTTACAGCAAAGAGAGAAGGAGATGATTGAAGCTTTGCTGACTAGGGTAGAGGAAGAGGTGTTTAATCTGAACAAGCCCAGGGGTTCAGATGTTAGCTCCTTGAAGACATTTTAGAACTCCTTTTCAAACTTCTTTCCAAGCCTCCAGGCAGATGCCAACTGCGTCTAGAACCATAGAGATGGAGGGATCGGCCAGCAGCAGCAGGTTAAGGAGTACTGCTACATATTCCCCCCAATTATCCCTGTTCATAACTGAAGAGCTCTCCAAAACATCAACATTAAAAGACTGTACTTTGAGATAGGTCTTGAGTGTTTCACAGGACACCCTTCAGAAAACAACTGGTACAGAAGGTTTATTTCTATGACAAGGATAGAGATGCTGCTTCTACATTGTACTTAAATATTTACTTCTCCTTCTCCCTTTCTAAACTGCCCAAAGCAGGCCAAGTCTTTGAATTGCTATGGCTGAGCAGCATGGCAGGCACACCATATATAGTAGGGAGCCTCCATATGGTTGTTGAATGAATGAGCGAAATAATTTTATCCATAACTCTCTTATCAATTTAGGTCTCAACAGGAAAAAAAAAAACAACCCCAAAACCAAAAAATCCTGGGGTACCTGGGTGGCTAAGTCGGATAAGTGTCCCGCTCTTGATTTTGGCTCAGGTTATGATCTTAGGGTTGTGGGATCGAGCCCCAAGCCTGGCTCTAAGCTGGCCATGGAGGCAGCTTAGGATTTTTCGCTCCCTCTCCTTCTGCCCCTCCCCCAACATGCTCTCTTTTTCTCTCCAAAAAAAATAAATAAATAAAAATTTAAAAATCCCTAATAAATCAAGTTCCAAATATTATTTTTTTACCTGTCTTGGACCCTTAATTGCCATCCCTTTCTGCCTAGATTTCCACTAAGCTAATTGGATCCTCTGTTTTGCCCTTCCTTATAACTTTTCAGGATCTACAACACTCTATAGATGGCTTGCTAAAGGAACTGTTTGCAATATTTTTAATTTTGTAAACTAAGATGTAACAAATATAATAAATAAGGTAATGCAAATATATTTGAAGAGACAACCTAATCAAATCACAAAACTTTGTTGGTAGATTTTAATAAATACTAATATGTATGGATAGATGTTTTTTGATAATAAAATAATTTTTCTCTCTCAAGAGTCTCTCTGTTTTCCAGAATTCATGCTTTTTTCATTCCCTTTTATTAAAAAGGGGGGAAATTGATTTGCTGTTTTCCTAGATGTCACCTTGTTCTTCCTTTCAAATATTTTAAGAAACTTTTATTTGAGGTGTCCTTATTACCATGTGTATTTCTCTGTTTGAATTGGAAACTCTTTAGGACAACGATTGTCCTCTAAATATCAAAGGAGTGATGTTTATTTTTAGTGCTCACTACTTTGGAACCTCTTTTTTTTTTTTTTTTTCCCCAGAGAAGCATCAATAGTCATAGGATAATACTCCTCAGAAAGGTAGATCATGACATGAGAAATTAAGTAGTCTCAGTATAGAAATATAAAAAAAATGCAATAAAAAGTAGAGGTTAGATACGAGGTTATGTCTGAGTCAGTTACTGAAGAGGTACAGGGAGGTAAAAAGGGGATATGTTATTGGGAAATAACTCGTTTGGGAGGTGGACGCACTGGGAAGAAAATGAAATTCAATAACCATTAGAGTACTGAGTCAAGTTTGGGATGGGGAAGACATGACTCCCAGACTCCTGCAGTGAAGGAGACACACAAGTACATATAGTTAAAAGGCAAAACAGACCAGGATAAGGCAAACCGTCTAAGTTTCAGACAAACGGCACTAGGACAATTTTTAGAAAAATGCTATTTTATTCATTAAGGATGAACATTATCCAGAGAACTCAACATTCTAATGTATAAAGCTGCATTTACTGGCTCCCTGAAGGCATGAGGGCTATAATTTCTCCAAATCAGAAGCATGCCTCATTTTGTAGATATATCTTTTAGTTTTTTATTTACTGCTTTTCTAAACTTGGGGACATACAGAATTGTACTTAACAATTTGAGGTTACAATTTAAACACTGTGAACATGATTTCTTAAGATACACATGGGAATATTTATTTATTTGGGGGGGTAGGCAGAGGGAGAGGGAATCTGAAGCAGATTCCCCACTGTACACAGAGCCCGATGTGGGACTCCATCCCATCACCTGGAGATCATGACCTGAGCCAATATCAAGAGTCTGACACTAAACCCACAGAGGCACCTTAAGGTACACATTTTTAAAATTTTTTAATTTTAATTTTAATTTTTTTTAAGATTTTATTTATTTATTTATTTGAGAGAGAGAGAGAGAGAGAGAGAGAGAATGAGCAGCTGGGAGGGGTTGAGGAAGAAAGAGTGAGAAACAGACTCCCTGCTGAGCAGGAAGCCCCATGTAGGAATTGATCCCAGGACCCAGAGATCATGACCTGAGCCAAAGACTGAGCCACTCAGGCACCCCTAAGACACATGTTTTTATTAAGCGAATATCACTTTTTGAAGTATGCCTTGCACTAATGAATCTTGTAAAATCAAAGATTCACAGCTAAAAGGAATCTCCATACAATGCATGGCCAACCGAAGGAACTCTTAATGGTATGCAGTCAAAAACTCAAGTACTATAGCTGGACCAACAGTAGATTTCTGAAGTTACTATGGTATTAGAAAGATTCACTGTAGATTTTTAAATTTCTAATGATAGCACAATATAAAGTGAATAGATCTTGATTTTCTTGCTATGTAATAACCAGTGACCAACTGATGGCAATGTGGAACATTTTCTGCTAGTTATTCATTGACTTAAAAAAAAAAAAAAAAGGCACTTTTTCCAGAGACTGGGCAGGAGATAAGATGTCAAGAAGTAATAAGTAGCAAAATGAAAGAGGAGAATGCAATGGAACCAAAAAGAGAAAACATTAAAGTGATGTGCTTTTTTTTTCCCTGTGTATGCAGATGGACAGGAAAATTATAGCAGTAATTGCAGACTTCTTTTCACCAAAGACAGGCTGGCCTTGGGGAATTAGACTATGAGAGAAAATGTCCAATGAAACTGCATTCTCATCCAGGCCCCACCTGACTTGCTGGATATGGGTTTGTCCAAGGTCATTTACCCTTTCTGTGCCTGAGTTACCTTAAATGTTAAAAGAGATGGTTTGCTTCTTCCAGCTACTGGAAAGATGAATGAGATAAAGCTTCAGGAGGCACCCAAGACTGGTCAGAAAAGGTGTTACAGGAATTTCAAGTAGTACTATTATTATTGAACTGTGTATCCTGCTTTAATGAGTCATCTTGCTGCAAAGATGCATAAGCAATTTCAAGTGTGGCAGAGGACCAGAGACAAACAGAAGAGGCAAGTACTCGGAGGTGGTGTTCGGGGAGATCTCAGTTGCATTGCATTCTGCCCTTTGCTTGTTTAAAGAATAAAAAGCGGGTGGAGTACAGGGGAAACAAGACTTTTTTAATTAAGTACAGCAATGTGGCTATACAAACAGACTTTTTAAATACTAGAGCTAGTTTGAATTCAAGCTTTGTCACTACTGTGACCTTGGGCAAGTTATTGTTTCTTTAAACTTCCATTTTTTGCATCTGTAAAATGGGGATTAATTATAGAATCTATAGGGTTGTTGTGGGGATTTTAAAATGTGCACTGTCGCAAAGACTATAAAGTTGGGCTATCATTGTAATTTATAGGAGATAGGAGACAGGGGAAATTCAGATTGATAATAAGCGAAACTTTAAAGAAAAAATAATAGAAAAAGTCAAGGTTTTATTTTATAAAACATCATATGATGTAAGGGGCCTAAGAAGAGGTAAACTTGTTTTGTCAAGTCTGAGTCTACTCCTATTTCATGGGCCCACGGTAACTAGCCAAACCTTTGATATCTGGCACACAAAACACAAACAGGAAAAACCTTCCGTGTGCTTTCATAAAACAGTTTTCTATTTTAAAGCGATATACATTTTTTTGAAAAAACCTCTGATACCCAATAGCTCTAAAAAACAACGCCCAGCGGCCGGGTTGCTGTTGTTCTAAAAGACAGAGCAATCTGGGGCGCAGGGATTATCCTCCCGGTGACTCCCGCTCCAGGCTGGGAAGCCTTCGGGCAAAGCCCTAGGGGCAGGACGCGGTTTTTTTTTTTTTTTCCCCCAATCGATCCCGGAACCTTTGTTGGGCGGGGTGAGGGCCGCGCGGGAGGGGCGTGAGGGAGGGGTCTGGCTCGCCCATCCCCCGAGCGCGCCGCGGGGCGGCTGGCGGGCGGCCGCGGAGGATGCGGAGGGGCGGCGACGCGGGCCCGACCCAGCCGGGGCGGCGGGGCTGGCGGGGCTGGCGGGGCGGGCGCCGCCCGAGGGGGTAGGGCGCGCGCGGGGGCGCGCCGGGCCGGGGAGGCGCGCTCCGGCCGCGCTCGCTCCGCGCTCCCCGCGCTCCCTCCGCTCGTCGCTCGCTCGCTCCCTCCTCCCTCGGCAGCCGCGGCGGCAGGCAGGAGAAGGCGGCGGCGGCGGCTGGGGATCAGACATGGCGGCGGATCTGAACCTGGAGTGGATCTGCTCCCTACCCCGCTCCTGGACTTACGGGATCACCAGGGGCGGCCGAGTCTTCTTCATCAAGTAAAGAGGGGCGCGGCGCGGGGGGCCCGGGCGGTGCGGGAGGCCGGCGGGAGGCGAGGAGGGCGCCGGGTGCGCGCCGCTCCAGCCCCTCCGGCTCCCCCGGAGCCCCCTCTCACGCCCGGTGTTTGCCCCTTTTCTCATCCCTGCAGCGAGGAGGCGAAGAGCACCACCTGGCTGCACCCCGTCACCGGCGAGGCCGTGGTTACCGGGCACCGGCGGCAGAGCGCAGGTAACGCTGAGCGCGGCCGGGCCCGAGCGGAGTTGGGCGCCGCCGGGAGGAGGCGGCAGCGCCCCGGCAGCCCGCCGCCCCGCGACCTACCCCCGGCCGCTGTCCCCGGGAGGCGGCGCGGTGGGGCGGAGGCCGGCGGGGGCGGCCGCAGGTACAGGGGCAGCGGGGGCCCCGCCGCCGGACTTCTCTGGAGTCTGAACGCTGCTCTCTCCTTCGCCTTTCATCGCCACTTGGAGAACGGAGCCCTCCTCCCGGGCCCCCTCCCCCTTCCCTACCTGGACCCCCGACGCCCCCAGGGTGGCCGACCCCCCCCCCCCTCCCGGGAATTCGAGACCCCGGGTGCTTCCTCTCGCGGCTGCTCCTCAGTCCTTCCGCCAGCACCCCCGCGCCCGATCTCCCCCCCTCTCAACCTTTAGGAAGTCCTTGCCCACTCCCCTCGGTGCAGCCCGGGACCCTGGCCCTCGTCCGCCGGGGTCAGGGTGTCCACATCGCCTCCCTGTTCCTCGGACAGCTGCTTGCAGCCGTGCGGCTTCCTCCTCCCCTTAGGTGGGACTTGTAGGGAGGTGACTGAGGAGGAGGAGGAGAGGAGTTCGGGGGTGCTGCGAGTCTCTGTGTGACAGTAGCGCTCTCTCTCCTGCCACCGGCGCCGCCGCCGGACCCCGAGGACGTATTTGCAGCCGCAGCTGCCGGCCAGCGAGACTCCCGGTCCCCGGCAGCAGCCCGGAGGTTGCACAGACCGCCCGCAGGCGGTTGGGATGCGAGGGGGTGCCTCGCAGTTGGGCCCTCGTCGGAGAGGGTCGGCGGGGAGGCACATCTCCCCGGAGCCTGGGCCCGCTGGTTGCCATGCCGAGCAGGAGCTGAGCCGCAGAAAGGTGGACTGGAGCCTCCCGGCTGGTCTGGCTTTCTTTGGGCGCTCTTTGTTTACATTCGTGAAAACTTGTTTGTCTTTGAAATGTAACATGTGTTCTCTCACTGGCCGGCCTCTGGGTCTCGTCCTGGGAGAGGCTCGAGAACCGTTCGGGTCGGAGGGGAGGCTGGCTTCAGCAGTCCTTCAGAGCTGCCCTCTGGGATACTTTCTCTCCAACTCTGAGATTCTGGGACTCTCTCAGAGGGGCCAGGATATGGAACAAGCCTGCCTTCTCTATTAAATTCTGGAGTTCACTGAAGTGACTAATTTCCAAATTTGCAAAAAGGTGGAGGAGGAAAGGGAAAGCAAGCATGGTGAGGTTACATTTTTAAGACATTTCTGACTAATACACTGTCATATTTCTTAACTCCCCTCTGCAGTCTCTGACTTCAATATGCACCTTAAAATGTTTTGCATATATATTTCAACTCTCATAAGGCCTTTTTGCCTTATGGATAATAAACTTATTTCACAAAGGACAATATGGTATTTAAATTATTTAGCCTAATCATCTTGTGGAATTATTTCATGCTTATTTTGGTTATGTGTGATATGAATTTGTATCCTGTTTACCCCCACAGATTTGAGAACATTCACACTACATAGAAATTTTATTCTTTTTTTGATTTCACATTAATTTTTAAAACATGATTATCGTTTGTTTTGTTTTGTTTTTTTCCTGGTTTGGTATGCTTTTTGACTTTGTGGTTTTAGACACACATCCCTGGTTTTCATTTCAGATATTATGTTTAAATCGAAGCCATTTGTCATTTGCAATGTATAACATAGACAATGACAGTCATTCACCTGTAACTTCACACATTTAAGACTAATCTGTAGAAACATACATGTATAGAGTATGTGATATCAGAACTCTTGTCCGGTAATTAAATACTTAGGAAGTTCTTTCTCATCGGTGACACTTCCTGGATGGATTCATTTATGTAGCTGAAAGGTATGGTCTTAAATAAACACACTTATACCTAAGAAGAAGCAGGTGTTGCCTTTAATGCAGGGTTTGGTGGGTTTTTGGGTTTTTTTGCTTTTTTTGGCCAGCCATCATGAGTATTTTACCTAGGATTAGAAGGCTTCCCTTGCTTTTTTTGGGATGCCAGAGAGTAGTAGTTCCTTTTCATTGATCATTAAAGTATATAATCATGTAAAATAATCTCTAATATTGTTCATTCTTTTCTGGTGGCTTTTAATTTGAATCTCCATTTTTCCAAAACGATTTTGTTCACTATGAGTTTTGTTACCAATTCAACATCTTTTTTTTTTTTTTTAGAAATTTACATAATAAATGGAAATAACTGATGATGAAAATGAATAAGTAAAATGTATTGAAACTTATTTTGCTATCCCATTGAAGTAATACTAACTGTAAAATGTATATTTTTTAGATTTGCCTACTGGCTGGGAAGAAGCATATACTTTTGAAGGTGCAAGATACTATATAAAGTGAGTTTTTTAATTATGATTTTTTTTCTTGCTGATTTGAATGTTGTAATTAATCTTTAGTTGAATAGTTGTATCTCTAGATATGCTCATAATTTTTTAAGGTCTATCAAATAATACTGACTTTATATAGTGTTGTAATTTTGAGAGAAGAGATAACACTCATAGTTTTCTTATGTTATTTGCCTGGACATACATGCATTTGGAAATTAGATCATTGATGGTCACAATTACATGTTTGGTCCTAGGTGATAGGGTATTACAGTATTTGGTCTTCAGCATGTTACCATATTTTTTTTCTTTTAAAGTGAATTCTGTTCACAGCTGTTAATAAGAAGTAAAAGTGATGTGAAGCTAGGTTACAGTTGGATGAACAATGACAGAGTTGAAAGTAAAAACCAACAAATAAATACTAATTATTTCACAAACATCTGTTGGAGCATTGTAATTTGCCTTAGTTTATTTAAATATGTCTAAGTCTTTAAAATACAGATGTTTTATGGTTGGTTGTGATTGAATAAAAGGCTTTCACTAGAGCTTACAAAGGAGAGATGACCAGTCAGTCCTGACTTTTAATTCTAAAGACATTGAATTAATTTCTGTTCTGGGTTCACTTGGTGGTACTTGGAGACAAATACAATGCTTGAGGTCAACAGTATGCAGGAAAATTTTTTACCTCCCAGGGGGAAAATAAAAGTGGTTTTATCTTCATTTTAAATTAGAAACTATTAACTTAAGAGCTTGTTTTAAAATTTTTTCTTTAATTTTAAGGAACTGAAGCTTGAAAAGAATGCTTAAATAAAAGATTTGGTTGAGATGTCCATAGTTTATTAATAATAACAGATACCCAGCTAAAGCCACCTTTATTTCATTGGGCCCAATAAGTATTTTACTAAGTGATATTTTTAAGATCACACCATAATTCCATTAAATTATAATTACCTGTATAGTTTTAAAATTTTTCAGAATATTTATGTAAAATGTCAAGGACTATTTATATTGCATTTGGTTATAGAAAGAAGGAATGATTGCATTTGGATATAGAAAGAAGGCAGAAGTAAGATCCAGGCATGGAGGATTTCATGCTGTGGTTCTTTGGATAATTTTCAGTTACATCTTTAATTTGGAGATTGTGCTGTACATTATTAGATGGCCTAAAAAATAAAGGGATAAGTAAAGTGCAGCGTCATCAGGTATTTTCCTAGTGGCTATTTTCATTCTGTATTAAAGTGAAGTTGTATTGTCAGGAAAAGGGCATTTTTTTGGAGGTAGTCTTGATATTTCTGAAGAAATTTTTTTTTATAGAGTTCATTTATTTTTATCCAGTAGTTTTACTGTACATTAAGGCTAGTTAATCTTATAAGAATAGGAGTAACACTGTAATTCTCAGCAATATTTTAATTCCTGTGAATGTGTACATTCTTAGATGAACGTTTATTCAATAGTAGAAAATGTTCTGTGTGGGCTGAAAATTTTTTATTTCAGAACTGAGCCTTTTGAAAGCCTGAATTTTGTTCTACTAGCCATTTTTATTAGATTTTTCTTTTATGTTGACTTAAACAAATTAGAATCTTCTTTGACTGTCATGCCCAATTAAATTTCTCAAGAAAATGAGGACAATATTACAAAAGCTATAATAATTTTACTTTATTTCTGATGACGGTTTTAAATTATTGGGTTTTAATCGTGATATTAATAGTCAGCCAATAATTGTGTGTGAAAATAGTAATAATTTATATTATGAAAGTAAAATTTGTTGTAAAATTGAGTATGATAGAGAAATATATCGCTCATTAAACTTCTTGCAGTAAAATTATTGACAAGTGTATGATTTGCTGAATGGGAGGTGCTACTTTTTTTTCTTTTTGAATGTATCAGACTAATTTCTTTTAAGATTAGTTAAATCACTAATGAGGGCCATAATTTCCTAGAAATTTTTTGCTTACTTGTATATGAGCAATTAGGGATGCTTTTTCATTCTCATATGATAGGGGCACTACTTTTGTCTTAAATTTTGCAGTTTACCAAGAGCTTTTGCATATATTGCCATGTCTGAATCTCATTTTAAACGTGAAAGTGGTCAGAAGAATTACTATTTCCATTGTCACACCACATAATAAAACAACAGAAACATGCCTTTGGAACTTACAGGCTGCAAAGACAGCAAGATGAGAAACAGCAGGAACAGGAACTATATTTACAATGCTCAGAGAAGAAAGGATAGGAGTCTGAAGTAGGCAAGTGATTAATGTTGGTGGATGTATTTCTCATCATTGGTTCTTTCTTAGATGAAGAAAGGAGGTTATTGATCAAATTATAAGAAAGGATGTGATACAGTGAACAGGGTAGGTTTTGTTCTCATGGGAGGAGAGAAGATAGATCGATAAAAGATATGTTGACCCTCCTGCTATTCCTAATCTGGTGTTCCTGGGAGGTTCCCTTAGCAAGAAGAAGGACCTAAAGAACTTGAGTTTCTACTTTTGTGCCCAAAGGTACATGTAGCTCTCAGATTATTTCTCTTCTGAACAAATAGTGGTGGTGGTTCAAAATGGCACACTGCCAAAAACTATTTTTGTATAATACTTTGGTATTGATCATTGAATCTGTGGTGGTGGTAAGATGAAAGAGGATTGAAGTGGGGGTAAGTCGTAGTAGTTAGCTGTGTCTTGACCTTCTTAAAGACCTTGGAGCTCAGTCTTCATGCCTTTAAATTAGGCTGGCTGGAAATGGCAAGTTCTGAATTCCATCCCATTTTTAAATTACTCTGGATTTTATAATATTTTGGGAATTTGTAGTAGTCTACAAAATGATGAACTCAAGGGCCAAGAAGACATGTTACAGGAAATATGGAAAGATGCTTAGCTTTCCTGTGGTGCCAACTATTTTAAACTTTGTATAGATAACCATAGATAAATATGAAGTGTGTAGTACTAGAGCTGTGTGTGCTTTCTTTCTGTTGCTGCGTGTTGTGCTTTGTAACATACCTTCCCTGGAGAGCTGCGTGGGAACGGTTAATAGTGCTCTTGTCAACACAGGACCTGATCAGAGTTAGAGTTGTATAGATTTGAATTGGATAATCAGTTTATAGAATTTTTGAAATTGGTTTCTTAATAAAAGTTTACAATTAGGTAAAAGAATATATAATACAGAGAATATATTTTACTTTAAATGCATTTGTCCAAAACATGTTAATATTTGAAAATTATTTATCATAAAGATAAATAATTTTTTCTGACAGAAGTGTTTTTCCTGTATACTTTTTTTAAAAGATTTTATTTATTTATTTGACAGAGAAAGAGAGAGAACAAGCACAAGCAGGGGGAGTGGCAGGTGGGGGAGAAGCATCCTCCCTGCTGAGCAAGGAGCCTGATGTGGGGGGCTCTATCCCAGGACTCCAGGATCATGACCTGAGCCGAAGGCAGCTGCTTAACCGACTGAGCCACCCAGGCACACTTTTTTTTTTAAAGATTTTATTTGTTTATTTGAAAGACAGAGATCACAAGTAGGCAGAGAGGCAGGCAGAGAGAGAGAGAGGGAAGCAGGCTCCCCACTGAGCAGAGAGCCCAATGCGGGACTGGATCCTAGGACCCTGAGATCATGACCTGAGCCTAAGGCAGTGGCTCAACCCACTGAGCTACCCTTTTTTCCTGTATACCTTAAGCTAGCCAGCTTAGAAATTATAGTGTCTGTATAAAAACACATAGATACAATATGTTAATTCATATTAACATATTCATAATAATTCATATTTATCTTTAGGAAGAATGCAGAAAATTATCAGTGGGTTTTATAATTTATGAAGTATAGCTTTAAATATCCAAATAATTTAGCTTATGAAATACAGAGATTAGTCTTAATATATTTGAAAGTTACAAAGCTTTCTGCTTACTCCTTGAAAATACTGTTTAATGACTCTGTAATGACAGGTCATGGTAGCTTAAAATGGATGTGTCATTGACTATCCCTTTGTGCTTCAAAGCTTTAAGACGGTTAACTTAAAGTAACAAGCAAATCTTAAAACAATGCTCTCTGAGCAATGAGAAACTTTGTTCTGATTATTTAAAGGTCATTGTCTCATGCAGCAGAATTGGGAATCAAAAAGTCTTTGCAGGGTAATAAAAGTAGTGTGTAGATTTTGTGAGGTTATAATTTCATATTGCTTTTTTTCTTGACCTAAAATTTTAAGTTCTGAAAATTGAACTTTTTCTTGGATATGCAAATAGAGCAGTGTTTGATTTTTGACTAATGAAGTTTCTTTTCAGTATCTGCGATAGTCAGATCTAATGTGTGCTTGGAATTTCAAACCAACCTGCAGCGAGGGGAATTCTGGCTTGACATAGCCATTTAAGATTGCAAGTGAAGAAAAATATGTTGTTTCTTCATAGATAATCACATTTTGAACTATGAGCAGAGATAGGGAATATGACATAACTGCCACCAAGAATCTTAGAATGTACTACTATATATTTGATATTTAAAATTGGTGGGTACATTAATACCCTAATATTATAATTGGGGATAGCCGTATAATGCTTAGAACAATTCATGGATATTATATTTCTTTTTTATATTCATAACAGTGTTTTAGATTATAGTATATGATTCTTACATGCGTGAAGCAGTTTATGGTAATTCTTTAGGTACAACGCAACTATGAACTATGATTTCAACCTTCAAAGAATTTCAAGGAAAAAACAGGCACTATGTTAAAAGAGAGAGATGGTAGTCTGCCTGGGTGGCTCAGTTGGTTAAGCACCTGCCTTGGGCTCAGGTCATGATCCTGGAGTCCCAGGATCAAGTCCCATATCCGCCACCCTGCTCAGCAGGGAGTCTGTGTCTTCCTCTACCTCTCCTCCCTCTCATGCTGTCTGTCTCTCTCATTCTTTCTCTTTCTCAGATAAATAAATAAAATCTTAAAGGGAGCTGGTGGGGGAAACATGAACTTAGTCCTAGGTCCTAGGTCTTAAAAAAGGGTTTTGAGAACCCTTTTTGTATTTCTTAAATGTTTTTCCCCTCAATGTGGTAGACCGTTTTAGTTTTTTTAACTCTCAAAGCTCTGGTATGTATTTAGGAAGGGGCAAAATGAGCAGTAGAAAAGTAAAGAAATTGGTTAGAAGAGTGAGAGCTGGAGGCCCTGGAGACTGGGCAGATGTAAACATCCCTGCAGAGCCACCTTTATCCAGGAGAAATAAAGGGTTTCTTAGCATTTGTTGATGAATGTACCTCTCCCGTGACCTTTTTACTTTTCTATAACAGCTCGGTGTAAGTTGGAGTTAAATTTGTAAAGTTACATGTATATATGTATATGTAAATTGGAGTTAATGGGGTAAAAAAAAAAGATCCTAGTTGTCTGTCAGTGTTACAAGAAAGCCTGGGAGGAAGAGTCAAATGAAGCCAGGTGGTCCGGGAGAGGCTTAAAGGAAGATGTGGGAGTTGAGCTAGATTTAAGTGTATAGACGGAATTCTGATGGGTTGATATAAATGGCTGATAGGATAAATTGGAGTCTGGGTAGGTGTTTAATGTGTGTGATTACTAGTGAGAACTACGTGTTGGTGAGTGATGTCAGCACAGAAAACACTGGGATGCTGTTTGGAGCTGTATTGTGTCAGGCCTTGGAATGTCAGGCTGAGATGTTTATTTTCTAGCTTGCTGTTGCAGATTTTTTGGGATATAGCATTATCATGTTAAGTGAAGGTTTTAATATAGGCAGGATGGATTAGAAAGGGGCAAACCTGGAATCCAGGAGACCAGTGCTAGATCTGTTGCTATAGTAATCTGAGAGTTGGTTGTACCAAGTTGGTAGTAGCGGGAATGGAAAGGAAGGCCATTGATTAATGATATTAAAGAGGAGTTGACAGGCTTTAGGAGTCTTGCTGAGCTAGGAGGTTGACAGAAAAAGAGGTCAAAAACCACTCAAAGCCTTTGTGATTGATTGGTTCCCTTGACCAGAATAAGGGAGTAGGTGGGGGGGAGGGGAGAACTCTGGGTGGAAGTGTTGATCATGTGCTAGTCTCTGAGCTGGTTGAGAGGACATAGCATTTTAGGTGGCTAAAATTGGCCTTTCCAAAGAACTCCCCCAACAATAGCTTCTGTTTCTTCTTCACAAACAAGAAACACAACCCACTCTCCCTAGAAAATCCTGTTTCAGTTATCTAGTTAACTAGACTATACATGTTGTACAGAAATGTTGTGTTGGTCCCATTATTCATTTAGCAAGTTCTTAGAGAGTATTTTGTGCATGCCAGGTGCTATAGGCTTTGTGAAGGACAGACATGAACCTTGCTCTTAAGGAGCATACACGTTATTTTGTGGGAGAGACCATAATAAAATAATCACCAAGTACATAGTCGTAGACTGTAATAAACTCTGGGAAGTATGCAGGCCACTTTAACCAGATACAGTGAGCAGACTTGGTGCAACATGAGGGTTACTAGAAGAGGACTTTCTCACAAACGTGAGGAATAAGTCTGCTTCTGAAAGTTCAGTGGTGGAATTCCCAGAGTGGATCAGAACAAAGTGGTACAAAATCATCTGAAAAATAAAGAATAAGTAGCATCTGGTGCTTGCAACTGGATCATAACCTGAGGGAAAGTTCTGCTGTATCTGAAGACTTGGGGTGGGATTGGTGTGGTTTGGAAATTGAGTAAAAGGAGAAAAACTGCAGGAGGAAGTTATCCTCCACTAAATAATAGAGAATAAGGCTTCACCACCTGGTTTTGATGATTATTTCAGTCCCAGTGGCAGGGTCTTCCCATTAGTTGTTCACAGATACATTCTGATTCTCTCGACACGTTTTGAACCCCTATGTGTGCCTTAGTGATTGAGATCTATCACTAAACAAAATAGACCAGAAAACTGTCCTTCTGTGGAATGGGACGGGTGGGGGACAGAATATCAAAGTAAGCTTTAGTAAATAAGTACTTTTTATGGTATGTATGAATATGCAAATGCTGTAAGAAAATAACGGAACAGGTTTCAGTGTATCAGGAGAGAAATGATGAGGAATGAGTATGGGAAGAAAGTTGAAATCAGAGAAGTTAACGGGTCGTTGTTTGGGGATGTCTCTGGTTGGTGTAATCGGCAATTACTTAGGGAAGTAGGGTGCCCCCCTGCAGGTCTCAGCAGAGGAGGCCCGTGATCCGGCTTCACCCTTTGAAAGGGTCATTCTGACTACTGTGCTATGAGGAAATTTTGGGGAGCTAACGGAGCCCTTCTAGAGCAAATTCTGGTCCCTGTCAGATTCTCTCCTTATATTTTTCGTTCTTAGCATTTAACAAGATGATGATTAAATATAGAATTGTATAATTACCATGTTTCTTTTAAGCTGCCAGTGATTATCAGTTACCATTGATTTAGTAGCAGCTTTCCAGGGGGAAAAGAGAGCGCCACGACCATATTAAATAAACCTCTCCATCCTTATTTCAGAAACCCTATATTTAAAAAGTACATGTTAGAATCAAAGCAGTGCTTGTTAAATACCTGTATGATCATACTCTGTATGGTAAGTAAGTTTCATGAAAAGCAGTCTTGTTCACTGCTGTATTTTTAGTCTTGTGGCCTAAGCCCTCTCATAGTAGTTCCTCAGTAAATATTTGTTGATTGAACTTTGATGATGACAGTCAGTCTAAGTCTGTGCTTGCCTCCTTGTGAAATTTAGATATTCTCTCCATGTGACATTTATCCCAACAAGAATTAGTAAATCATTTGTGCATTTGCTTTTTGTGATTCTTGGTGAAACAGAAAGGATCTGCTTAGAGGCCTGATTGTAAACCTGATCCATGACAAAGCCAAGATAATGCAGGAACCTGAGACGCCTCGCAGAAGGCAGCTGAAATCTAGATATTGCCCCAGCCTTGGCATTCCCATTTAGAAACTTTCACAGTTCAGGCCCATATGGCTTCTAGGGAGCAGGGGAGATCTTGAGGTCTATGCTGTTCTCCTAGTATGGGTAAAGTGAATGTAGACCAAATCTTTAATACACAGACATCAGTGGATCCTAGAAACCTGAGAGACCTACAGAGTGGTCCTTAGGAGGTACAGATGATGGAAGTTTTAGAGCCAGTTGGAGAACTCCTTGGTCACTTAGGAGTAGCCTCTCAGCTATTTGGGAATTATTCTCCACGTGGCCAGTAACTTCAGAAGCACTCAACTCTTTGAAGTCATGATAGTCTTTATGTTTCCCACATTCGGCACATAATAGACAATTAGATGTTTGAAATGAAGATCTGTTACAAATTGTAAAAAAAAAAAAAAAAAAAAGAAAGAAAGAAAAGAAAAGCAAGTCTTTATCCAAATTTGGACATCCCAGAGCATTTTTCCACTTTTCACTTGTCATCTAGTCAGGATTCTTATTGTTGCAAACGTCAGTGACCCAAAGCCAATAGTATAAGGAAAAGCAAACTATTTTCCACATTAACTCCAGGAGTGATACAAATGAATTCTTTAAAGCTCTTACCTTTCTTCACTTTGAAAATCTTCTTTCCACTTAACCAGAAAAATTGTGCTTCAGGCCCAAATTATAGTCTTTCAGGTTTTTTTATCCCAAAAGGTAAGGTTTTTTATCCATTACCAAATTAAAAAAAAAAATCTTGGACAGGACTTTGACCACCTTAGATCACGTGCCCATTTCCTGGAGCAAAGACTGGCCCTCTGGTCTTCAGTAATTTTCTGTCCTTGGCTGCAGCCAAAATTACCGTTGGCAAGCCTCTCCGAAACCATGTGATTAGAGAGAAAGGTCCAATTCACCATAGGAAACCGGGGTGTGAAAGACGACAAGATTAGAGGTCTGCTCCTTCTCCCTTATATAGTGCAACGTTTGCAGAGCCAGGAAGGCAGTGAGCCTGAGCATCTGCAGAATTCCAAGAAGTGAGAGTGTCAGTGATCATCAGGGAAGCTTTAAGCCATACCTTGCAGAGGGAGTAATTGAAAAGGTAAGCAGGATGGGTTAGGCCTAGATCTGGGAGAATGGAGTGCAAGTGTTGAATTCTGAAAAAGACACAGTAAAAAACAAGCTTACTGGCTGTCGTGAGCAAAGGGGATTGGGGAAAAATCACCCAGTCTCTACAGAATTCCTAGATTTGGAATTATTGGGAAAGAATGTGACCTTTTTAAAAGGTTTAGTACCTTAACATTTTGCCAAGTTTCACTGTAGAAGATTTGTACACATTTATGTTCTCTCCTGCAGTATGTGAGAGTGTATAGAAGTGCCCCCATTTCTCCCTCACCTGCAGTTAACACACTTGATTGGACAGATGAAATTTAAAGGTAACTGACAGAGAATCTACATGGATTGTTGTTAGTGATACAGATGGTTTAGAACAGGGATTAGTTTTCCAGTTATTTTTTGCTATATAACCAACCACCCCAAATCTTAGTAGCTTAAAACAGTAATAATTTATAGTTTGTCCTTCCTCTGGGTGACTGGGCTCAGCTATAGCATTCTTCTGTTCTTGGTGTGGTATAACTGAGGTCACACGTGCAGACACATTCAGCTGGAATTAGGTTGTGGCTGGAATATCCAGTGTCTCTCTCCTCCTGGCCTCTCATCACTTACTGGTTTATCTAGAATTTCTTTATAATATGAGTATTATAACATGGCTGGCTTATTTTATTTTATTTTGTTTTTTAAGATTTTATTTATTTGACAGAGACATAGAGAGAGGGAACACAAGCAGGGGAAGTGGGAGAGGGAGAAGCAGTCTTCCTGCTAAGCAGGGAGCCCGAGGCGGGGCTTGATCCCAGGATCCTGGGATCATGACCAGAGCCCAAGCCAGACACTTAACAACTGAGCCACCTAGGTGCCCTTATTTTATTTTATTTTATTTTATTTTGAGAGAGAGAGAGAATGAGAACATGTGAGTGTGTGCACGAGCTGAGGGGAGGGGCAGAGAGAGAGCGAGCATGCTCAGCATGGAACCTGTTATGAGATCATGACCTGAGCCAGAATCAAGAGTTGGACCCTTAACCGCCTAACCACCCAGGTGCTTCATGGCAGCTGGTTTCTAAAGGGGATCTTTTCAAGAGGACAAGCCCTCATGTTCAAGCACTTAGAAACATTTGCGTACATCGTGCTTGCTCATGTCCTGTTGGTCAAAGCAAGTCACAAACCAAGACCAAAATCAAAAGTGTGAGAGAGGACTAGACAAGCCTGTGACTGCAGTAGGTATGGCCATTGCAGATCATTGATGTAATAGATTACCAGAGATGGAAGTACAACTAGGATTGTAGCTTTTAATTGATGAGCAATGGCACTTTGAAGCACTGTATTTGGAACTCCTGGATCAGTAGGAAAGCCTATTACACTAAGCTAGTGATATTTGTAAGGGCTTAGCTGAGGAGGTGGGTATACTGGTTGTATTTACCATCTTTTAATGTCTGTGAATTTATATCATAAAGCTATAAATCTAAAAAATTAAAGCAATTCACAAGCTTGTGTGTGAGGCTGAATCGTTTAAAAACATTTGAGTGCTTGAGTAAATTGAGTCTTAAGCTTTTGTTCATCCTTGTTTCATATTGACAATTAATACAGTTGGTATAGTATAAGATAATGATAGGCAGATACAGATGCCTCACCTATATGTGTTTGCATGTGGGTTTGTGTGGGGGGAGATTGTAAGTGCTTGTCTGAGTTGTCAACTTGACCTCTTCGGACTAATTATCAGGGGCAGTATTTCCAAGTAAGCACTATAGCACTCTGCATTCTAAGGGAGACTTAAAGGAAACTGTTATTCCTCTGATATGGTGTGCAGAGTCTCCTTTTATACTTCTCCCTCCCACCCTGTAGTGTACTTCCTTTTCTTTGTATTCACGTGTGATATATAGGCAAAATTGAGATTGTACTTAAAAATGAGATTATACTATATGTACTTTCTATTTAATAAATATCTTGGGTCTTTTCATATTAGTAGGTATTAATTCAGCACTGTTCTTTCAGTAGCTACAAAATATACTTTGATTATTTGGCCATACCCCTATTGTTGGACACTTAGGTTTTTAATTTTTTTTTTTTCTCAATTTCTACAAGTGTGTAGTGAACATACTCATATTTAAACTTTGTGCTTATTTGCAGTTATTTTTAGAAAATGTTTGTTAAGTGGGAAATAGCCGGATTAGGCTATGTGTGTATTTTAGCTTTTGATAAATACTGTAAAATCCTGCTGTACATCATAAATAGGGTCTGAATATTGAAATTATTAAAATGCATGCTTCAAAATTAATGAAAAACCAGTTTTTCACTAAGTCCATGGAGTCATACAAAAAATAAGAAAGTGATAAAATGTGGACACTTTGTGCCAAACTGACTGCATAATGCATTAGAAAGCCCAAAGTACGAGTACGTCCCATTCCTGAATGCCTTTGGGAATTGGGAGTTGGGCCATCTACTGGGGCCATCTGATAGTCACATCCAAATGAATGGTTTTACTACTCGTGGTTTACAGTTAGTCCAACTCTCCTCCAAAAAGTTTTTATCATTTCTCCTCACTCCAGGCAGTGTATGGGATTATTCTGTCTCTTATTCGTGCCAGGATTTGGTATTACCAGACTTAAGGTTTCGACTAATCTAATGGACAAAATGGTATCTTGCTTGAATTTGTATGTTCTTGGTTTTGGCTATGCTTGGCATCTTTTCCTTGATTTGTTGACAGTTTGAATGTCTTTTGTAAATTGCCTCTTCTGTGTATTTTTTCTTTTTTTTTCTGTTCTGTCATATATTTATTTATATTTTTGATGTCTGAGCCAGTTAGCTTAGTAGAGATCTCCAAAATATTTTGGTCGTGTACTCTACAGGTAAAAAGTTTTTGATTGTACACCCCATTGTATATTTATAAATTATACATGTATTGCTGTCAGTTTATGTCTTACACATTAGTAAAGCTTATTTTTCTTATGATTTAAAAGTTAATGTACATAGGGGTGCTAAATATTGTTTCCCAAAACCCAGTGGACGTCTCATGTGTATCCACCTAGAAAACCACAAGTTCAGAGCACAATGAGAGTTAGGCCCTTTATCAACTAGTTAGATTTGCCAAGAGGAATGTGCTGCTTTCTGTGACCACTGTGGATATAACTTGTAGATCTATGGGCAGTTAATACTCTATAGAAGTAGAAAGTAGCATGGACCAGACCTTGGCTCTATTACTTCTCTTAGCCATATTTGAGAAAATTTCTTAATCCTGTTTTGTACCAGTTCCTTCTTACCTTACCTGTTACATAGGCCTATGATGTTATGAGGTAATTTATGTAAACTTTGAAAAGCTGTAAAACTTGGGATAGGTGCGAAATACATGGATGTTTATTTTTTAAATTTTAATTCACATGGATATTTGTGTAAGTTCATAACATTGGGTAAATAGAGAATACATTTCAGTGTTATTTATGCTGGGAAGCAACTTAAGATGCATGATCTACTAATAGTGGTTCAGAAACATCATTTTAAGTGTTCATCCTGGGTAGATTTTAAACCCCTTGAAGGTAGAAACTTCACCAACACTTCCTAATATGTGTAATAAAAAGTGTTAGGGATGGTATAGTGTACATTTAAAATATACATATTTGGTTTATTAAAATGTTGTGTTCTACTTAGGAAAGCTCTGTGATTTAGGAATTAGAAATCAGTTTATTTGTGAAGTGCCTGGTGGCACAAAGGAAGACTTTCTTTAAAGAGTAAGTAGCTATTGTCCAGGGCAACAGATAAAAAAAGCGGGACCTAGCTTGAATATATTCTCCAGGGTAATGAAGAATTTAAGACACTGTAACATTAGGAACTCTCACATAGGCAAGCAGAAATGAATTAAAAGGAGAGAATGGTAAAGACAGTATATAATATAGTATACCCAGGAGTGACTGAAAAGGCAATTTTGAATATAGATGTTGCTGTTTTTTAAAAATATTTTTAATGAATTTTTTTCAAAAAATGATTTTAGCTGTAGAATAAATTATCTGTAGAAAAGCACGGATGAAGGATGTAGAAGTAAAAGAACTAAAATCCTTGTCATTAATAAAAAGGAATTAAAAAATTGGGATCAGGGATGCCTGGGTGGCTCAGTTGGTTAAGCGGCTGCCCTCGGCTCAGGTCATGATCCCACCGTCCTGGGATCGAGTCCCGCATCGGGCTCCTTGCTTGGCAGGGAGCCTGCTTCTCCCTCTGCCTGCCACTCTGTCTGCCTGTGCTCACTCTGGTTTCTTTTTCAATGACAGATAAATAAATAAAATCTTTAAAAAAAAAAATTGGCATCACACCTGTGTAAATGTTAGGTTTGAAATATTTAAAATGTATTAATACTCAGGCTCTGCAAAGGTACTGGAAAACAGGCACTCTCAGGCACGCACTGTTGGCTGGCACAGGCCAAGCCCATGGCCAGGAATGGCTGGAGTAGGCTGGGACTAAGAACTGTGGGCGGGGAGCCAAGCAAGGTCACATTCTTTCTGAACTCTTTCCTCTCCCTCCCTCTTGCTTGATTCTTAGAACAACCCCACAGGGTAGAAAGCAGGACAGGCCTGGTCCAGTTCAAGTCACTAAACCTTTTATGCTTACCCAGATGAATTGGGGGGAGGGGGAGCAGGTAGAATGTGTACATATTATATCTATTTTCAAAAACTTAGTACTTAAAATTTTGGAGGAGATAAGAGACAGTAGGCAGACAAGAAATGAAAACCTTATTGAACTTGGAAGAATAGGTAAGTTTCTCAGAAACTATTCACACTGAGAAGTTTCTGTATTTCAGAAAAGAATGATAAAAGGACAAGGAAATCAACTACTTACTTCTTTCTTTCACAGAGGACTCCCAGGTCATTTTGAACATTTACCTAATAATCCCGAGTTTTACAGTGTCAGATCAGCCTTGCTGTTCTAATATGAATGATTATCAGTTCATCTGCTATTCCTTTCTCAGTGGGGCTGCAAAAGAAACTCTAAGTTGAAAATAAGGAGAAATATTGGTAGGAGAAGTAAAATCCTTTGATGGGGTTCTAAATCCTTTTTGTATATAACAGTTCCTGCCTAGTCTACTTTTAAAGCTCATTGTAGAAAACCCTGAAATTAAAATATTGCACAATTTTTGGCTTCAGTTCCTCAAAAACCTGAGAAGAGATGTAATAGATTATCTCAGTTGAATAGTTATGCTTAATTATTCTTATGTATCAGTTATTGCTGTATAACAGCCATCTAAAAATTTAGTGGCTTAAGACAATAACTGTATATTATATTATTTTTGCACATATTCCTCTGTTGGCTGAGCAATTCATCTTGCTGCTGTTGGATTTACTCTTAGCTGTGGGTCAGGTAGGAAATTTTGCTGATTTTGACTGGTCTAGGGTGGTGGGAATGACTGGGCTATCTTTTGTTGCTCTCACATCCTCCAGTAGGCTTGCCCAGGCTTGCCTTTGTGGTAAAGGCAAGTTCCAGGTGAGCGAGCAGAGTATGCCAGGTTTCCTGAGGCCTGGGCTCAGAATTGGGACAGTGTCACTTCCACTGCTTTCTTTTGGCCAAAGAAAGTCACAAAGTCAAGCTCAGATTCAAGGAGTGGAGTAATAGACTCCCATATATTTATATTTTTAAGATTTTATTTATATTTTTGAGAGAGAGAGCAGCAGGGAGAGGGAGAGAGAGAATCTGAAGCAGACTCCTCACTGAGTGCAGAGCCTGGCATGGGGCTCAGTTCCTAGATCCTGAGAGCGTGACCTGAGTAGGATGCTTAATGAACGGAGCTACATGTGCCCCTGGATTCCCATCTTTTGAGGGAAGAATTGGAAATCATATTACAAGGGTTGTGGATATGGGATGGGAGTGAGGGGGGTGATGGGAGGTGGAGAATTGGAGCATTTTTGTAATTCATATAGCATGTGCCAAAAAAAAAATTATTGAACCCTGCTGAAGTTTATGGTTTCTCAGATTTAAATATGGGATTACACTTGATCATGGCCACACGGCTGATCATGTACTCCTATAAGTATATAGAAAATTAAATGAATGCGTGTGAGATTCTCTTCTTTATTGTCTGTTAGTTCCTAACTCCTGTAGTTATTTATTTTTTTCTTTTGATGATATGTTTAGTTGGTTTGGTAGTCTCATTGGGGCTGTCTGTTCAAGGTTCAAAATGGGTCCTAGTGCTTCTGTTGTGGGAGCTGGGGGTCGAGAAGATAAATAGGTTTCAGTGTGTTTCTGAGAAATGGAAGACCTCCCCTATCTTGTCCAGACCTAAAACCCATTGACAAGACACTTGATGTCCTATTGCCATGTTTTATTTTCCTCATGGTACATAGCACTGGCTCCATTTCATTTACTTTTTTGGTGGTTTGTCATCCCTCTGCTGGGATGTAGGCTTTAAGAGCAGGGACCTCCTCTGACCTGTTCACTACTGAATTCTCAGACCTTATAGTAGTGCATTCATCTTCTCAGGAGATGCTCAGTAAATATTTGTTGAACAGTTTTAATAAAAATTTTGTGATAAGAGTGTTACATGCTCAGTCTCTGGTACATTGTAGACACTCATTAAATATTTATGCAATCTTGAAGGAGGCTCATGGGCAGTGGGAGCTCAGAGAAAATGAACATTTGGAGCCACAGCACGTTTTTTTCATGAATGCAAAGAGAAGCAAATGAGCAGGAGAGTGTAGGATATCAAAAATTTGTTGAAATGTACCACTGGACTTGAGGTGGGGAAAGAAACAGGTGGAATAAGAATCTGGTTGGAATAGAAATTCTCTCAATACCAGAGAATCCACAGAGGGCAAGTATGTCGGGAGGTTAGAGGTTTGTGTTGATGCAATGGGATCACTGAAGTAGTTATTTCAAATGTGCCACGGTATGGGACCGATAGGGGGTGAATGAATGGCTTAGCGGGTTGAAGGACCTTGAGGGGTAGCAATAAACAGCTGCTGTTGGAGATTGTGTATTATACAGCTCCTGTCCTCAGGGGAAAGTCCTTAACAGCCAGGATATTGGAGTAATGTTTTGAGAAAAGTTTGAGGCCATAGGAAAATTCTCTAATTAGGGAGCACCACTTCCATAAGTCGTTAATTTTTATTTATTTTTGTATTTATCTTTGTATCACTGTAGGTAGTTTAGTTTACAAAACATGTGGCGTGCAGGCCAGGTAAGGGACAGAAAGAACAAAGCTTTGTAGGGCTAATGCTGGTCAGGGGATGGGTTGAGAAGGGAACGGGGATGATATGAACCTGGGCGTCAGGGGGCTTGATGGATTTAATGTCAGTAGACCCTTAGACAAAACTGACCCTGGGACTAGTGGATAGAGGCTACGATTCATTTGACCAAGGGTGATGGTCAGCTCAGGAATTTTGGGCCTCTGGCTCTGTGAAATGTAGACATATTTTGAATTCTTAGGAACTTACATACTGAACAGACATACTCATTTAACTGCTTCATCTTTTCACTGTAGGTTTTTTGGTATATCTCAAGTATCTTTTTAAATGGGGAATGACATTTTACAAATGTAAACTATTTAAAAATGTGAACTATTAATGATGTATGCAAATACTAAAGGACAGTGATTTAATTTATGTAATACTGTTTATCAAGTACTAAAATCCGAAGATGAGGATTTTCAAATTAGTATTGTCTGTGTTTTTGGTCATAAAGTTTTTTGTATTGGTATTAGCAGAAGTAGATGTTTTAAATGTAAGTATTTAATCTCTTCTTTTTGCTGCTAGTCACTTGGAGAGTTCAAATTGTGTGGTGAACCAGAAGAAAATTTCATAATCTTTAAACCACAAAGTTATCTAATAGACAACAGAATTGGAATGACAATAGTGGAAGATTTTTACAGGTTCAGTTTATTTTTTTATGACTGTGTAGTATTTCAGTATATGATTGTACTGCAGTTTAACCATTTATGATTAGTGGACATTTGTTTCCTATTTTATGGCTGTTATATATTATTTTATGTCTCCTCATGTACATTTGCAAGAGTTTCTCTAGAATATATATCACTGAGATTGTAAGGCACATGCATTTCAACTTTATTGAATGTATTTTCTGAAGTGTTTGGACTATCAAGTTCCCTCCAGCATTATATGAGTTCTTGTTGCTTCATATCTTTGTCAGCACTTGATACTGTCTGGTGTTGACATTTTTGACCATCTGGTGGTCGTCAAATATTTTCTTATTGTGGCTCTTACCTTGGAATTGCCAAATTAGTAAAATTTAGCAACTTGTATTAGGTCCATTGTATATTTGTATTTCGTCCTCTGTGACATGCCTATTTATATACTGTCCACTTTTCTTGGCATCTTTTTTCTCAGGACTTTTGGAATTGTTATGTTTGTCTATCAGTGATAGGTGGTAATCTTTTATAGATCTGCTCTCCAAGTTTGTAACTTGCCTTCACTTTCTTTAAGGGCTCTTTTGATGAATAATTCTTAAGTTTCATGTAATTTATCAGTCTTCTGCAGGTTATGATAGGGATTTTTTCTCTTTCCAGCCCTTTTTGTCTTTTTCCGTTTTAGCCCTCATACCTCTTTTTGTTGCTGGCTGGTACTTCCAGTGTAGTGATAAATAGAAGCAACTGCAGCTCTGACTTAGAAATGGTGCTTCCGACCTCATCGTTAAGAATATTTAGGGGTGCCTGGGTGGCTCCGTCCACCAATTGTCTGACTCATGATTTCAGCTCAGGTCATGATCTTAAGATTGTGAGATCAAGTCTCCTCGAGATTTTCTCCCTATAGCCCTCTCTCACTTGTGTACATGTATGGAATCTCTCAAATAAGCCTTTTTAAAAAACAGAATATTTAATGAAAGTTTTTGGAAGGTATCCCTTTCCAGTTAAGAAAATTTTCTGCTATTCCTTGTTTAATAAGAACGTTTATTATTGAGTGAACGTTGAATTCTATGGAATATTTTTTCTGCATCCATTGAAATGACTTTTTAAATTTGCTAACTCAGTGAATTACTGTGAATTGTATTAATACATTTTTTTTAAGATTTTATTTCTTTATTTGACAGAGATCACAAGTAGGCAGAGAGGCAGGCAGAGAGAGAGGCGGAAGCTGACTCCCTGCTGAACAGAGAGCCTGATGCAGGGCTTGAGCCCAGGACCTTGGGATCATGACCTGAGCCGAAGGCAGAGGGTTTTAACCCATTGAGCCACCCAGACACCCCTGTATTAATACACTTTTTAATGGTAAACCAGCCTTATATTCTTGAAATAAACCCAACTTGGTTACGATATTCTTTCTGGTTTACACATTGCTCTGTTGGATGTTTCGGTGTTTTGTTTAGGACATTGTCATTTGTGATAATAAGTGAAATTGCCTTGTAATATCCTTCTTTTGTACTGTCATTGTCTGCCTTTGATATCAAGGTTATTCTAGCCCCAGAAAGTGAATTGGAGGGTACTCCACTTTTTTATGTTCTGATTGCATGAGATCAGAATCAACTGAGAAGGTGTTGTTATAATTTTTTTTGGTGTTTTCATAATTTTTTTTCAAGATTTTATTTATTTATTTGACAGACAGAGATCAAAAGTAGACAGAGAGGCAGGCAGAAAGAGAGAGGGGGGAAGCAGGCTCGCTGCCAAGCAGAGAGCCCAATGTGGGGCTCGATCCCAGGACTCTGGGATCATGGCCTGAGCTGAAGGCCTTGGCTTTAACCCACTGAGCCACCCAGGCACCCCGTGTTTTTATAATTTTTGACTCGAGATGACTTTTCATTCTCTCTATGAAGTTGTCATTTTTTAAAAGTTGTGAAATTATGTTAACAGATGTGGACAAGTGTGGAATTGATATATTTTATTAAGTACAGAAGGTGTCATCTGAATGCATTCAACTTTTTATGATTAGAGGGGGACTTTGACCTCCATTTATACTCAGGGCCTTGCCTATTTTGTCTGATTTTAATACATCATGCCGGCCTTCTTTTATTTAGTACTTGCCTAATAAAACTTTTTCTACTCTTTTACTATTAAAAAAAAAAAAAAACAACCGTTGTGTATCCATCTATCTTCTACATATCTCTTTTAAATAAAGCATATAGTAGATTTTTATCTAGTTCGAAAAATTTTTTTCGTCTAGAAATTTAGTCAACTTCTATTTCTTGTGCCTTCCTCTTTTATATTTTCTTCTTGCTTTTTTTGTTTTTTTAAGAAGATAAGCTATATAATTTTTTACATTGTATAGACCTCAGATATTAGGTAGGAGTAGATCCTAAATTTCACCTTAGTAGTTGACTTAGACATAATTTCAATATATGACACAATTTCAGTAAGAAGTTGTGGGCAGGGGAGTTATTAGAGGGAATGCCTGACAAAAGGTCTTCATAATTTTGGAATAAGTAATACTTTTTTTTTAACTTTTTTTTTTTTTTTTACAGATTTTATTTACTTATTTGACAGACAGATCACAAGTAGGCAGAGAGGCAGCAGAGAGAGAGGAGGAAGCAGGCTCCCCGCTGAGCAGAGAGCCCGATGCGGGACTCGATCCCAGGACCTCGGGATCACGACCTGAGCCGAAGGCAGAGGCTTTAACCCACGGAGCCACCCAGGCGCCCCACTTTTTTTTTTTTTTTAATTTTTAAATTTGATAGATCACAACTAGGCAAGAGCGGCAGGCAGAGAGAGAGGAGAAAGCAGGCTCCCCACCGAGCAGAGAGCCTGATGTAGGGCTCGATCCCAGGACCCTGAGATCATGACCTGAGCCGAAGGCAGAGGCCTTTAACCCACTGAGCCATCCAGGTGCCCCTGGAAGAAGTAATTCTAAGGAAGATTATTGACTGCTCTTTTTGTGTAGTTGGCATAGTTAAATACACTGGTTAAATGCTTTTTGCTTTTTTGTTGTTCATATTCATTGATGGAAGCATATTGTTAAAAACCAGAATCTCTTAATAATAGTTTGATGATTGTATTGGCTTTCTGGTAATTTAAAATGTTATTTTTTAATCAAGACTTCAGCCAACACCGAGTACCATCTATATTAACGTCTATACCTTGTGAGTACAGAGAAATCACTGGCTTTGCCCTGAGGGGTTCAGATGCCCCAGCATTATCTCCTGATGTTAAGTTAATCCCAAATAAAAGTGAAAAACCTCTTTCTTGGTGTGTCAGTATTGAGCTAAACCTCCGGAGTCGTGGAGACATGGCTGAGGCATAGGAAGGAAAATGAAGCAAGGGGATGAGAAACAGTAAGGAAGAGTCAGAAAAGAAGGAAGGAATTCTACTAGGGTTGTGCAGTTTGAATAGTGTGGCACTGATTGTTTCCTTCGGTTGCCTGTCTTTGAGCAGATTATTTAAAGATGCACGTATGAACTCTTAGTCCTTATCCGATTGTCACATACTAGGAAGACTTCACAAGCTCTGAGGTGTGTTTTTGTAATATCAGCTGTTTGACCTGGCAAGAAGAAAATTCAGACAATCCCAAACTTGTTTTAATCATGAGATTAAATAAAAATGCTTTGGGGGCACCTGGGTGGCTCAGTTTGTTAAACGTCTGACTCGTGATTTTGGCTCAGGTCATGATCTCAGGTTCGTGAGATGGTGCCCCTTGTGGGGCTCTGCACTGGGAGTGGAGCTGCTTAAGAGTCTCTCTCCCCGTCTCTCCCCCTCTTCGCTTTTCACCTCCCTGCCTCCCCATCCAACCCCTGCATCTCTGTCTAGTAAAAGCGCGCTTGCCGGCAATGGGGCAATGGAAGAAAGCAAGTCTTTCCTTTTAAGTCCCTAAACCTTGATTTTTCTTCATGTTCTGTGTGTGTACTGCTCTGTTAGTCTTTAGCCAGACATCTTCCTAATCTGGAGTAGTTTGGGGACCTGTAGATTTTTTAATAATCTTTAGAATCACCTGCATCAGGACTTTAAATGTGACTTACTTAGAATCAAATGGAGTAAAGAAGATAACCATTTAAAGATGGGAATCATAATCTTTGGCATATAATATTATTAATCTTTATGTAGAATTTGTTTTACTCTGCACTCAAGATTGCACAGGCCTCCACTTGGGTGACAAGACTGTGAGAGATAGAATTATTTCCTCGTAATCTTTTCAGTGAATCAAACACATTGGAAGGAATAGTGACAATTTCTGGCCTCTGTGGAACTGAGTGATCATGATAACACCTTACGGACCCAAATGTCCTAATAACCCCTGAAACGACTTGCTTGGCTCTCTGGAAATAATTCATCTCTGATTGAAGATCTTGTTTATCTTCAGGGACACTCCTGAAAAGTGTACACTCAGTGACTGGTCCCGTTTTCCGTCAGTTTATTCAGGTAGACCCAGGTGTATGGGGAAGGTGACTTTTATCATTGTATATGTTCTTTTCGTTTGCTTTCTGAGACAATTATTTGTCTTAGAAAGTAGTTTCCATTTTATAGTCTTGCTCTTTGAAGTTTCCTCTGTCAGTTCTTGTCTCACAAAGTGAGTATTGCAGGGGCCTCCCTTGGAGTGCGATATTTAATTGGCAGAGGAATCAAAAAAGGCTAGATGGTTGTATTTCCTTGCCTTTTTTTCCCTTTAGAGAATAGAACCAGGCCAGTCATTACAACTTCTGTGAAACAGAAGAGGAGTAATTGGAAATTTTTGTAGAGCAGTGTAGAAAGTTGGTTTTTACTTTGGAAAATTGGTTGTGTAGAGTTTCTCAGGTTTAATGGTGAAACTATATATGACACTGAATTTTTATGTTTTAGTTTTAGGGAGAAAGCACACAAAAATTCAGTATTCTATTTAGAGTAAATGTTTTTGGCAGCCGGTATGGTAACACTGCTTGCTGTTGGTCTCTTACTGTAATGACCAGCTTATTCGACTTGTTATTTCCAGGATTTGTCCTTTTCTTTTTTCTAGCTTTATTGACATATAATGGATGTATACCATGCCAAGACTTCTATTAAAGTACAGCTTCCCAGCACTGATTTTTTCATTGCAAAACTCCTTGCACTTAGTTGAAAATTATAAACAAAAGTTTGAAAATTTAAAATAAATTTATTTTTTAATTGAATGAGAAAAGACGAAATTAACTGAGTTTTTTATGGTATATAATCCGTCAGGCAGTGGGATGCAAAGATGAAATAGGCAAGGTCTACAAAGTAGTTATTCTCAGAACTTCAAAATTGGTTTTGATAGTCATTAGTAATTTAATAATATTTAATACCTACTATTTGCTAGATATAATGCTAGACACTAGGGGTAGCAATTTGCATGCTCATAGTAGAGTTTTTTATGTTTGTTTGTTTGTTTTAATTTTTTTTTTTTAATTTTTTTTTCTTAGATTTTGAGAAAAAATTAATTTGAATTAGAAACTATTTTTGGGGTGCCTGGGTGGCTCAGTGGGTTAAGCCTCTGCCTTCTGCTCAGGTCATGATCCCAGGGTCCTGGGATCAAGCCCCACGTCAGGCGCTCTGCTGAACATGGAACCTGCTTCCTCCCCTCTCTCTCTGCCTGCTTATGATCTCTCTGTCTCTGTCAAATAAATAAATAATAAAATATTAAAGAAAGAAAGAAAGAAACTACTTGCATCTGTACCTGTTATTTTATATATTTGCTTGTTTTTAAAAAGATTTTATTTATTTATTTGACAGAGAGATCTCACAAGCAGGTAGAGCAGCAGGCCTAGAGAGGGAGAGAGAGAGAGAGAGGAGGAGGAGGAGGAGGAAGCAGGCTCCCCGCTGAGCAGAGAGCCAGATGCGGGGATCCCAGAACCCTGAGATCATGACCTGAGCAGAAGGCAGAGGCTTTAGCCCCCCTGAGCCACCCAGGCATCCTATTGTACCTGTTATTTTAAATAAGTTTTTATCTGCTTGTTTTGTGTGATATCTGCTGTTTGTGGAACACGGAGCTATGATCCAGGTGCTCTGCTCAGTATTTTATATGTGTTATGTCATTTATCGCATACACCGTACGGACCCTCTCACCACTTGTTGAGCGTTTTAGGTACTTGTCACTGTGTAAGCATTTCCCCTCTTTAGAAGGAGGAACCTAAGCCTGAGAGAACTGGCAGAGCTGGAATTCAGACTTGAGGTAGGTTGCAGTTGTGGGTGTGTGTCCCACCAGAAAAGATCTTTTGGTAGTTGACTTTATGGTAGAATTATCATCTACAGTTTAAGTAATAGAGGATCAGATTATTTAAAATTCACCAATTCAGAAAATAGGCAATAGAAGATTGGAGTTAATTAATCTTTTATAGAACCAGTATGGTATCTGTTATGACCAGCTTTTTAAAAAAAACAAACAAACTCTGCCCATTTCAGCTAATACAACTATTGCCGTAACCTAGGATCAAGTTTATAATGAAATTTTTAAAAATTACTTCCATAAAATCAGGCTGGAAATTCATGTATTTTCTTACATCCAGTGTCCTGTGTAAAGGTGGTCCTCTTATGCTGATGGCTTTAAAAATTGATAGTTTGAAAATAATCTCTTTTTTAGTAAATTTTCACATGCTCTACCCCCTTTCTTATAGGTCCTAGACTTCTTTGGACTTTAGTTTTCTGTTTAAAGAGAAAAAAACCCCAACTAGAGTGTAAAGTAGCTATAATTGGATGTCGTCCTGCCTCCCTGGTTTCTGTGAGTGTAGTGGAAGTTTGGAATAGTGTTTGAAGGGTAAGGAGTAGCACTATTTGCAGTTAGGACCCAGGAACATAAACTGACCTTAGTCCATACCCACTTGCTTTATTGTTGACCTGATTATCTTACCACAGCAAATCGAGTATGGTTTTTATCTTGCCCATTTTTCTTATAGTTTAAGCCACTTGTAAGTGGGTAGGCTTCTCTGATTTTAAATGGCATTAAATTAGAATTAACAACTGAATAATTCAACTGATGTTGTACAATTTAGAACACAGACCAGACAATAAATTACTGAATCTTACAGTCCGAGTATTTTCTAGTGTGCCTTTAACTTTTGCTGGGCACAAATGGAAATTTTCAACTTATGACAATCATAAAAAGGGTTTGTTACTGTTTAGTAATACAAATTAAAACACAGCTGGGAATGAAGTAGTTAGCCCAGTCTTACAGACATTAGCCTCCCTCTGTTTATTTCCGCCTGTGTGTATTCCTAGAAGCAAACAGCTGTGCATTCAATTTTATTCTTTATTCCTTTACTTAAAATCTGGATTTCAAAAGAAGCAAACTAGGCATTTAGGCTTAGAAAAATTGCTTTATTTTTTTCAGTTGAAACAATGATGCATCCATAATGTTAAAATATATTTTTGAAATAGATTCACCCACAATTTTATATATTTGTGGCTATAATTTACCTAACCTTAAATGGTTTGCCCAGGAGGTTTAAAAAGTATAAAGGCAAAAAAAAAAAAAAAAAAAGGGTAGGGGCCCCTGGGTGGCTCAGTCAGTTAAGCATCTGCCTTCAGCTCAGGTCATGATCTCAGAGTCCTGAGATCGCAGGGAGCCCCGGGTTGGACTCCCTGTTCAGTAGCGAATTTGTTTCTCCCTCTCCTCCTCTTCCTCACCCTCTGTGATCTCTCTCACTCTCTCTCTAATAAATAAATAAAATCTTAAAAAAAAAAAAAGGGTATAAAGGCTGTTAGAGGATTGGAAAGTTCTGGACTCTCTTTCCTGCCTCTTCACCTCCTTCTTTTCTCCAACCATTGGTGACAGTTTCTTACAAAGATTATGCAGTACTGTATAGTTATAATCACAATATAATCCATTAGTTTCTTATTTTCAGCGGTTGGTTTTTCTAATCCTTTGTATTAATTTAACTCTATAAAAAAATCCTTGAACCTAAATTCCTTAAAGCATTTTCTTTAGCTAAGTTCCTAGTTGTAGAATTTCTTGGTCAATGAGTATGAATTTTAAACTTGACACTTCATAGTAAGGTGTCTTTAACTTGAGGAGGGGGGACAGGGAACACAAAAGCTTTATAATCTTAATACTGCTCTAGAAAGTAATTTTTTTGCTACTCAAATACTAAATTAAATTGATAATAAAAATAGTATTAAAAATAGCTTACATTTATGAAAGAAAGCAGTAAGTCTTTTGTTTTTCATTTAAATCAAAGGATTTTTGTAGAAACCCTGGTCTTATGAAATGTCTGGCATTCAGGTTCTTTGTTTTTGTTTTTGTTTTTTAAATATTTAAGTTTTTAGAAGTTCAGGTCCCTTCTTAGCAGGAATATGTTAATATTTTATATTAGAAATGTTCAGAATACTCCCTTTAAAAGAGAGTAGGAAAACTTAAGTATTTTTATGGAATATTTTCTTTACTTTTCAGCTTTACCTCTCTATTTTTAAAGCAAGATAAAAGCAAATTCACAACTCATTTTGACTCCTGGTTTTTCTGGGTCTTTGTTTTTACTGGGAAAATGTCAGAAAACTTTCATCTGCATTGGCTAAAAGATGTTTTTGTGTCTTTCTAAAGACTGAAGTGTTTCCTCATTTGTAAGAACTTCCTTTATGTACGAAGAACTAATAGGTTTAATAGTTAGCTACCTATTAAAGCAGAGTCAGTAAGTACCCCGTCTCACTTCATGATTCTCATGTGCAACCAAGATTGGAAAACTATTTTGAACTCTTAAATTTTGCAGGTAGGATCTTGCTCAAAGTAATAGTTGAACCTTTTGTAGATTTAAAATGGAGCCTTTACTTTCCAAAGGATGCTGACTGCTCTTGCTTCTTCAGGATTAGCAATTATTGAGATACTGATATGTTGAGAATATGCCAGTAATACAATTTCTAGGAGCAAAACTTTCTGGCATTGAGAGAAGAGGATTTACTATAACATATGTGCCTTTGGAAATTAACCAAGATTGAGTATGTGGGTGCCAGCTTTAAAACGGAACTGAGAATGTTCTTTCCTTTGGGGCAAAAGAAAGAAATATAATCTCAATTATTCAAATTAGATATCGTTTTTCTAAACAGAATAAGTAGATTTTTCTGGAGCCATAAAGTAGTCTTACTTTTGTTCCCATAATATAGATTTGCACATACTCATTTAAGTGAATGGCCAAAAAAAAAAAAAAACAAAACAAAACCTTATTAGTCATCTAATGTGAGTCAGAAATCATTTAACTTTTGAAAAGCAATTGTACTATGATGCAATCATTTTGGGGAAAATGCAGGAAGTTCGCAGTTAGGTTTATTGCTTCAGCAATTGCTTTGTATTTATGTCGAAATACAAGTTTTAATATGAAATGGAATTATTATACATTTGCCTTAGTTTAACATTTTTCCTTAGTACAGAACTTAAGTAATTTGAAAGGAACAAGTTGCTATTCCAACTTTCATTTTATTCCTATTAGAAAGTTCAACATTAAACATCCTTTATTCAACAAATTAACATAACATAACATAACATAAACATCCTTTATTCAACAAATTACTGAGTTCCTACTGTGTGTTAGTCAAGCTCTACTGTTTTTTACCTGTCAGCTTTTTGTTTGGTTTTTTTAAAATGGTGACCCTAGTTTACTGCATTATTCTTGGGGCGCCTGGGTGGCTCAGTGGGTTAAGCCACTGCCTTCAGCTCAGGTCATGATCTCAGGGTCCTGGGATCGAGTCCCGCATCGGGCTCTCTGCTCGGCAGGGAGCCTGCTTCCTCCTCTCTCTCTGCCTGCCTCTCTGCTTACTTGTGATCTCTCTCTGTCAAATAAATAAATAAAATATTTAAAAAAAAAAATAAAAAAAAAATAAAAAAAAAAAAGAAATGGGTTTATACTTAATTTTAACCCTTCTTTCACATTAGAGTGTTACACTGAACATTTCTGGGGAAAATGTTTTCTTGTGAAACAAGTAGACAAAGAAGATAGGTTATTTGTGGGTAAAATTGATTTTTCTTTAAACATGAAATTGCTGGACATAATTCATCTCTTTAACTTACTGCCTTGAAGACCATTTTTTTCTGTAATGTTTTAATATTTAAAGTAACCAAAATTGATAGCAAGTCTCTCTCTGCAATTTCTAGTATGGCCATTCAGGTTTTTGTTTTTTGTTTTTTTTAAAGATTTTACTTATTTTTTTGACAGAAAGAGATCACAAGTATGCAGAGAGAAAGGCAGAGAGAGGGAAACAGGTTCCCCGCTGAGCAGAGAGCCTGATGTGGGGCTCAATCCCAAGACCCCAGGATCATGATCTGAGCTGAAGGCAGCAGCTTAACCCACTGAGGCACCCAGGCACCCCCGGTCATTCAGTTTTAGGATATTAATATATTCCTTGTCAGATCGCTTTGTGACTTTAGGTAAAGGATGAGGCACTAGAACATTTCGTCTAGTAAGAATGGGGCCTTATGAACAAATTCAGATAGAAATTTCATTCCAAGTATTATATATTAGCAAGGTAGTAATAACTAATACTTGAAATTATAGGGGAAGTAAAAACTAGACTGTATAATTAGATAAGTTATAATTTAGTAAGTATGGAAGGGTCAACATTCATAATTACTTTGGAAAAATGCAATAGGCTTTTTCATTTTCTTCAACTACTTATAATCTTGATGTGTTACTTCATCCCAATTTTTTTTTTTTTAAGATTTTATTTATTTATATGACAGACAGAGATCACAAGTAGTCAGAGAGGCAGGCAGAGAGAGAGGAAGAACAGGGTCCCTGCTGAGCAGAGAGCCTGATATGGGGCTCGATTCCAGGACCCTGAGATCATGACCTGAGCCAAAGGCAGAGGCTTTGACCCACTGAGCCACCCAGGTGCCCCTATCCCAGTATTTTCAAGGAACAGTAGGCTATTACTACACCTAGTTTTCAATATTCTTATTTGAACATTAATTGCTAGAATAACAAAATATTTTTTGTAAACTGATTTTTACTAAAAATCAGAGATAAGAAAATTCTAGCTTTATTTTTCTCTGTGTTACAACTATACAACTTTGGTTTATCTTTTAAAAGAATAGCATTTTATTATATCCTGTAAATACTATTCCTTATATTGATTTTCTGGTTAATTGAGAATGTGTTTTGTTCATGAAAAAGGAAAAGAAGGCATTTCATTGAAGAATGTTTTTATAGGGGAGTAGCATAGAAAAATAACCATTTGTTTGTATTTTAAGTTAATACACTGAAAAATTCAAGCTTGACTTAGGCTACATGTATCCTGGCTTTTAATAATTTAAATTTTAAATAATTTAATAATCAACGAAAATTTGTACAGAATATCAAAGTATCTCTCTCTCTCTCTCTTTTTTTAAAGATGTTTACTACTGTCTCAGATGTTTTCATCATTTCTTAAACTTTTTCATTTTATGTTATATTTGTCATTTGTCTGGTACCTTGGAGGATAATTAATAAAAGTAGCTCTTGGTCATGACGTATGCTCAGACTTTATAGAAATCATTTGTTTAGGGAGTTCCTGGGTGGCTTAAGTCAGTTAAGAATCTGCCATTGGCTCAGATCATAATCTCAGGGTCTCTGAATCGAGCTCTCTGCTCCACAAAGTGTCTGCTGCTCTCTCCCTCTGCTGCTTCCTGCTTGTGCTTTCTTGCTCTCTTCTATCAAATAAATAAAATCTTAGGGGAAAAAGTCATTGTACCTTTTGGTACGTTTTCCCATAGAAACAATATTGTGGAGGTAAATGTGTCCTCAAACTCGCCAACTCATGATGTATAGTACTGATAGTATGGAAAAACTTTAATTCATTTGCAGTATTTTTTTGGACAGATGCATCCCTCCATTGTAATCTTGCAGAGATTCTTTTTTGCTTTCCCCCTCACTTTTTAAGCAAATGTGATGGAAACCTGTCTTCTTAGCTTCTGCAGACCACTCTCATGGCTGGCTCTGGCTTCTCTGTCAGAAGTTTGTTCTGGGCACATGGAAGCTGGGGAGAAGAGCTCCATCAATGTACAGACCTGGGCTTCCTGTTTGGCACTTCCTGGTCTTGACTGAGGTGCTTGGCTGATTTTTCTACTGAGAACTAACCACCGTGTCTTCTTTTTCTTCATTGTTCTCTCAACTCAATCGGCGTATCTTTTCTTCCTGGCCCACTTCCAGTAGGGACACAGTCTCACTTCTGCTTTCCACAAAAGCAATTTCACAGCCCATGTGGTGGTTTCTACGGGTGTGTGAATGTATGTGTAAGTGTTTTCCGTATTCATTCCTTCTTTCCTTCCAGTTGCTAGAAGATGAAAAATGAAGACTCTTTCTACAGTCCACCTTTCTTCCACAGTCATCTCCACCCTATCCTGGCTGTTTTCTCTTTTTTTTTTTGGTAGATCATGTCCCATCCGTTTTGTAACCATAAAGGTTATAGGTCTTTGGATATTAAACGGCTGTTTCATAGGGGCACCCCGACGACCCCACACTTATATCACTGACGTTGGGTGGTAAGGTTTAGGGGAGCCAAGAGCAACAAGGCCATTTCAGAGTTCAGGAGAGAAAATCGATTTAGAGGCTATGTATATAAATAATAACCATCATGCCCATATTTGAGGAGAGAGAAGAAAAGAAATACAGAATTAGCCATACATTTTACTGTTATACCCTTTACAAACCTTTCACTCTTTCAGAGTTCCTTGTATTTGAAGCCAGGCAGCATGGACAGAGGTGGGTAAGGACCATAGAACTGGGGAAGAGGAAGCAAGGACACCTCTTGAAGTAGAGCACCAGGAGGGAAGTTCTGCAGGGTCTTAACTATCCTTTGAAGCAGGAGTTCTTAACCTTATTTACTTATGTTATGCATGCACACACATATTTATGGTTGCAAAGCAGGCCAATTAAACTGAAATAGGTGATATTTTAAAACCATTTTTGATATTGTAAAATCTGCTTCTTTATTAACACATAAAGCCTAGAAGTGAGACTAAATTTTTTGAAGCAGTAACATATATAAATGATCTTTCAGGGTATCTTCAATGACTGTAATATGATAGAAAATATCTGAATTCTGTTGGTAATAAAAATAAGAAGTGTTGGGGCACTCGGTTGGCTTAGCAGGTTAAGCCTCTGCCTTCGTCTCAGGTCATGATCTCAGGGTCCTGGGATCTAGCCCCCCCCGCCCCCCCCCCCCCCCCCCCCCCCCCCCCCCCGCGTAAGGCTCTCTACTCACTCAGCAGGGAGCCTGCTTCCCCCTCTCTCTCTGCCTGCTGCTCTGCCTACTTATGATCTCTCTCTGTCAAATAAATAAAAATCTTAAAAAAAAAAAATGAGAGGTGTTCCTCATGTAAGTAGGGTTTGTTTGCATTTGTAATTGAAGGAAATGCTAAATTCCAGTGAGAGATCAGTGAAGATAGAGGGTAATTTCTCTCCCATCTAACTTCATGAATTTCTGAATCCCATCCCCAGGTCCCTGTATTCCTCCCTCCGATTCTCTAGGATACTATTTATATGGACAGAATAAAGCAAAGGCCGCCTTCATCTAAAAATTATAGTCCCTCTATGCCTGGGTGGCTCATTCAGTTAGGCCGCTGCCTTCGGCTCAGGTTATGATCCCCTGAGATCGGGTTCTGCATTGAGGTCCTGCTTCTCTCCCCGCCTTTGCCTGCCGCTCTGCCTGCCTCTGCTCGCTCTGTCTCTGACAAATACATAAAATATTTTTTAAAAAATAAAATAAAAATTATAGTCCCTCTAATGAAATAAATTATACCTGTCCATGAGAATGCAGGGAAAGCCTTAGAAATGTGAGCTGTAACAGGCACCAATCTAGGTACTTTTTTTACATACTATGTTTGATTTTAGATATTTCTCTTATTTATGGGTAGGGTTTAACTTGTGCCTTTTTAGAAAGACATGTGAAATGATAAAGCACAGTGCAAAATAAGATGTAAATGAAATCAGCAGTTGAGTTGGCTTTATAAAAATAAAAGCAAAGGGAGCCTATTTTCTATACAGGGGGAGGTTGTCTTTGCTTTTAATGAAGTTCAGCAACTTTACAGAACAAAGATAACTAAATGAACATTAAATTGAGCTAGGGACAAGTCATTTAATCTCCCTGCCTCTCAGCTTCCCTCTGTACAAATTGATGCCAGTTAACTAACCTGTCTACCTCAGAGGGCTGTTGTCAGGAGTAATGAATGAGATAATTGAAAGTAAACACTTTTAAACTGCAAAGCGCCTTACAAATATGAGATGTTATCATTATTAGTTTTGGTGTTGGTAATGAAAAGTAAATCATGAAATTCAAAGGGTGTGAGGTGTGGCCAGCACAACTAAATCTAAGTCAGAACTGGACAGTAGATGCTGGTGGCCTCTGTTGTTTGCATCCTGCATGTGTCTTTGATACAGTCACTCTCCTTGAGTGATCTTGTTCTCACATTAATCCTTAGCCGCTGGTGATACCTCCTCTAAGTTTTTATCTCCAGCCATCTTCCTCTCTACCATCAAACCCATTTTTCTGTTTTTACATGTGGGTGTCAGAGAAATTGAAGTACTCCCAAATAAACACATGCTCCTTTCACCCTACTGCAGCCGCCCCCCAATTTTTCCCTCTGTTTTTGTCCTCAAAAATAACGACCAACCATCCCCCCTCATCCTACTCCCCCCCAAAAAACCCAACCCACAGCACCCTGCGCTGTCCTCCCTGAAGACTCCAGTCTTTGGGACACACCCATTCAGATTGTATAAAACACTTTAAAAGGTTACACTTTTGGAATTGGTGAAGATTTTTCTCTTGTTGGGGTGAAGATGATATTCCCACAGATGGATGGATTGGTTGTGCATCTTCCAAGAAGTATCACATAGGTTTGGTTTTCTTAATTAGGATTATGTAAGGTGCTTTGTAAGAAACTTAGTCTGTATCTGACCTACATTTAGGTCAGGTTTACGTGCATGCATTTTGACCCATGTCTGATGCTCTCCAAACATTGGTTGTTTTACGTATAACCTGAAGATATGAGTGCCCCATTTCTTCTTTGTGAAATCCTAGTTTCCTTTCAATTCCTAGAGTAAATCTTAGATCAGAAAAATCTTATTTCTGATTAAGAACCTTTTATTGTTAGCATCCTAGACATCATTTTTATAGATCTTTGGACAATATTTAGTTCACCCACATCCTTAATCAGTGTTAAATTGGTAGCGATAGAATCTTGGATATTCAGGGATGAGGTTTGAAGTATAAAGAAAAGAGTTCAAACCAGAAACCTGTAATTCCTGTTTAGCCTGTGCTGTAACCAAGACTGGGCAGATTCTCTGCAGGATCCACTTTGGGGAAGTTCCTACGCCTAGTGGCTACTGATGTCTTTTATCCTCTAAAATTTCTGTATGTTTTGGTCAAACTATTCAAGCACACAAACCACTTTAAAGGGTGTGGTTATATCATATTTACACTGTGAGCCATGTTAAAGAGGGTTCACAAAAGGGAAAGTACTTAGTATTGTCCCAAGTATCATTATTTAACTGTGGTTTCAATTTGTAAAATATGTAGAAGTGTGAAAGATTTAATAACTTTTCAGTAGCAAAGATTTACTGAAGGTTGACTTTGGAGGCACTGGGGTAGAATCCTAGAAAAGTACAGCATTGGTACATGTATGCGTGTGCTAGACGAGTTTACAGACTTGGGAAATTAGATGTAACTAAGAAATGTGATTTCATCCTGAACAAATGGTTAACCAGGGTGCTTCTCCAAACACGGCTGCCCCATTGTTCACGGAAGTACTAGAGTTTGTTTGCGCCTTGGATACCAGAAGCTTATTGTCTTTTGCATTGCTCCTCCTACCTCTTCCTTACTTCCTTTAAAAAGGAATGAAATATTGGCAATTACATTTAATGTCCCTGTTATAATTATTTGCACATTTTACTTTCACGAATGGCCTGTTTGAACATAAATGTGATTCAGATATTATTCACTTTAACTCCTAACTTCTTGCTTTTAATGACAACAGCTAAATTAGTATGTAGCCAGGGCAAAAAGCTTCTCCTCAGTTCTCTAAATGAAGCCAGTTAGGAGCTCCTGCTTATCCTGCAAGACAGAGGAGTCGTCATCTTAAAGCAAGGAGGTGTGGGCAGACCTGGCTTTCTGTAAGGAGGAGCAGGCCTCGAGGTTCCACAGGCTTCGGGAGATTAGAGCTTCATTGCACATGGACCCTGATGTCCACATCCTGAGTCTCAGCATCTCACTCCTTCCCCTATTTCTAAAATAAAATAGAAAAGTAAATAAAAGAATTCCTTTCCACCCTTTTCAGAAATAATATTCTGAACTTACTGTACCCAGGATGTCCAACTTAGTGTTGTGATACTTCCTGGTGCAATGATATTTCAGGTGGTGAGTTTGTTGTTGGAAGAGTCTTTTTAAAGTCTACTTATGTCTAAGCTAAGTATTGGAAGACCACTGTGGGGAAAAAGAAGGACCACTGAATTCAGTAGATACGAAAGCTATTTTTAGAAACGACGCTTTGTGATTAAGAAGACAGACTTTGGGGGTCAGAAAGACTTGGATTTCACTTCTAGCTTTATCGTGACTAGCTATGTCTTTGGGCAAGTTATTGAACCTTTCTGAATCTTTCCTCAGTGTCAAATGAGGATATTATCTAATTTATGGACTGTTGTGTAAGGGCTCGGTAACGAAGTATGTACTATAGCACAAAGTAAGTACTCAATAAGTGAAGTGATTAGTGATAGCGTTCTTGTTGCCATTCCTTTTAAGTCGAATCAAAGTAGAAGATGGACAACTTTTAATAGATTTATTGAGAAGGTATGAGAGGTCTCTTAAAATACATACTTTTTCATGTGTTTTATGACATGGGATTTTAGAAATCTGCTTAACCCAATTAAAATAGTTATTTGACAGATACTCATATAAGGCATACTGTGTTTCAGGTCTTTTTTTACTTTTCTAAATTACATTAATTCACTTAATCCTTGTAATTACAAAGTAAATACGATTATTTTTGATAATTTATAGAAGAAAACTGAGGCATAAAGGGATCATTGAGTGCCTGAAGATCCCACAGATGGTAAGTGGTAGAGTTGGGGTCTGGCTCCAAAGTCTTTATTCTCAATGCAACACTATGCAGTCTCTCCTAATGTTCTTTTTTCTAAAATAAAGTATGTGTGGGCTCAAAAAAAAAAAAAAGAAAAATAGTAACAGTTCTCTTCTAATGCTAAAACATAAAAGAAAAAAAATTCCAAATTAGAGCAGGGTTGAAGAAAGTTTAACCTAAATTTAACACTTAATTTTATCTAGCTTTTTCCTTGTGTTATTGACCTCATCGAAACCTATTGCAGTTATACAAACACACTATGGTACTAAATGTCTTGTACCCAGATGGCAAAAGATAACATGGTGTTACATCATTATCTCTGCTTTTGCTTCACTTTTTTATTTGAGTGTCTTGCTGTCTTTTCCTGGGTAGGATCATTGTGTTTGTACTCCGTTTTCATATGTTATTGATTATCACCCCTAAAATGGTGTGCCACCTTTCACATTTGTCCTTCCTTTCTTCCTTCCTTTCTTTCTTTCTTTCTCTCTTTTTTTAAAAAGATTTCCTTTATTTATTTGACAGAGAGAGAGAGATCACAAGTAGGCAGAGAGAGAGGGGGAAGCAGGCTCCCTGCTGAGCAGAGAGCCCGATGCGGGGCTCGATCCTAGGACTCCGAGATCATGACTGGGCCAAAGTCAGAGACTTAACCCAGTGAGCCGCCTAGGCGCCCCAACATTTGTCCTTTCATACCTCTGCTGACTAATGGCTGCGATCCAGGAGCTTGACTCTCTTTGCTTATACAAGGGCTGTTAGCTGTCTAGAAGAAGTACCAGATCATGATTTCTGTAGCCTCTGCAATTTTAATAGGTAAGTATCAGGCTTCCATGTTGAAAGCTGTTATGAATGTACATAATAAACTGAACTTCAAAAAAAACACCTAAAACCTGTGCGTTTCCCTTTTTTCCCTTTGGTTCTTTTTGGAAATAGTAATGACATAAATTTAATCTTTTCTAAATTTGTGTACCATTTGACCTTTGATTTGTCACTGTGTGACTCTTTTTTTTTTTGTTTTGTTTTGTTTGATTTATTTATTTATTTATTTATTTGAGAGAGAGCGTATGAGAGGAGAGAGGTCAGTGGGAGAGGCAGACTCCCTGCTGAACAGGGAGCCCGATCTGGGACTCAGTCCAGAACTCCAGCATCATGACCTGAGCCAAAGGCAGTTGCTTAACCAACTGAGCCACGCAGGTGCCCCCCCCCCGCCCCCCGCTCTGTGACTCTTGTCTGTTAATGTGCATTTTACCTTATACTGTACTTAAATGTAATTAACAGATTTCTCAAATAAGCCATGACTTTAAAATTTCTCTTCTGTGTATTACCTTTCTACTACCAAAAAATAAAAAGTAAAAGAACTTGCTAGCATATATTCATACAGGCAGATAATACCTACTCTCTGTATTCATTAGTGAGATGGTACTCTTCACACACCCAACCCCACCTTTCCCACCTCGTTGCTCACCCAGTTGTTAGATGTGTTTAGGATTGTTTTCCCACTTTGCAATCCATACTTTGCATATAGATCAGTGATGAAAGCATTCTTCAGGGTAACCTTGGAACAATAATTTGATCTTAGATTCTTCTGGGAACCAGGGAGAGCTAAAAAGAATGTGTCTTTCAAAAGGGATGGACTGAATGTAGCTTACTTAGAAAATGGATGAAAGTGGCAACAGATGCAGTACCTTATTTGATTTAGGAAACTGTGCAGAAAGAAGTTTTGATTTTGGTGTCGGCCTCATGTTTATGTAAGATTCTTCAAATCTTAGGCATCTTTTGCTTTGGAAACATGGCTACTAGATGGATTCAGTCTTGATGTTGAGATAATTTTTTTGTGGTTCTTAGTTTACTGATACTTAGTAGGTTTTAAAATCCTATCTTTTCCCTATTGGTTTGATCTGTTACTCTACAGTTTTTTATTCCATTTCTTCCATTCATTTTATTCATTCAGTCAACCAAAAACTGTTTATTCAGTCTGTACTTTGCAATAGGTGGTGTGTCTTTCACTGGGGTTACTGTGGTTGAGCAAACACAGACATCATTTTAATGAGGGAGATGGGCTAAATCAGTTGTTAGACAAGTCACTGTGAATTACAGCTGTGATAAGGTTAGTGAAGAGAGATGTGCAGTTTCATAAGACTAGTCTGTAGGTGAGTTGACTAAATTGAGATCCACAGGATAAGTGGGAATTACCTAGGTAGAGAGGGAAAGGCAGGTCACTGCCCGCATAAAGAAACGTTGTGAGAAAGCCCCACGGAGAGAGGAAGCATGGTGGGCTTGCAGGACTCAAGGAAGGTCTGTGTATCTGTAGTGTGTAGACAGAGAAGTCTAAAGCAAAATGAGGTAGGGGAAGTAGATTACAGGTTCATTCCAAGCAGGACCGTGAAGGCCGTGTTCAAGATCTTTGTGTTTATTCTTAGAGCAGCAGTGTTTTGAGATCACATTTCATTTTCGAAAACCTCATCCTTTGAGAAGAAATTAGAGAGGCCTGAATAGGTGTAGGAAAATTCATTAGGCTGTTGTAAATGTCATTTTAATGAGTTTTCAGTTATACAGTGGTGCCCATATTTCACCATCTTTATGCTTTGTATTTGGGATTTGCGTGGTGGAAGCTTGTCCCTCCATCTGCCTTGCTGAAGGACCCAAAGTCTACTAGCAGGTAAGTGAAAGCGAAGTTTACTTGAGACCTCTAGCTCTGTGGCCACTTGGTCTCAGGTCTCTGAGACCTGTTAGTCTCAGAGAATAAGCTAGGGTGAATTGAAGTCTGAGTTGTGCCTTCTGATGAGGTTGTTGGTTTCTTATATTTTGTCTGTTAGATGTGAGACTTCGGGTGGTCGTGGCAGTCGTGACAGTAGCAGCAGCGGTGGCAATAGCAAATACATGCGGGTCAGAGACTGTTCTGAGTGTTCGCATATATACCTCTATTTATTTCTCATCCAGTCTCTTGAGGTGTGGGAACTTCTGTGTTCTCTACTTAGAGATGAGAATGAGGCCCAGAGAGATTTATAAAGTTGCAGAGCAGGTATGAACTCAGGTAGTTTATTTCCAGAATCCAAGCTCTCAAAGCCATTCCTCTAAGTGGGCAGAGGTCAGAGGTGGCAGGTTAGAGAGGTTAGAGCCCAAGCTCACACTGCATAATAAGTCACAGAAGCAGGACCTCAGCCCAAGCACTCTGACTTCAGAGCCCCTGCAGTGCGTCCAAGGGAGTTACAGGTTTCAGGAGAATAGCTCTCTTTAAGTCGAGGAAGGTCGCTTCCAGTGTCTGTAATTAATTCGTTTTAGAGTGGCAACCTATTTTCTTCTAGTGTTTTCTAAACATCATATAAATGAGTAAGAATGCATTTTATATATAGTTTTGAAATCACATTGTTTCATTGAGGTATACTATAATTAAGCTCAATTTTAGATAATGAAGTGTTTTATGTTGAGAATAATTAAAAGTGTATATGGTACTACCACCATAAAGGAGACAATAAGAAAATACAAAAGTGTTGATGGGCAGCTAGAACTCTCCCGTAGTGCTGGTGGGAGTGCAGGTTGCTGCCATCACTCGGTCATGCTGTTTGCTACGACTTTTTGAGGCTGAACACATGCATATCCTATGACTCAGTAATTCCTCTCTTAAGTAAATACCCAACGGGAATTTGAATATATGTTCACCAAGAGACATATACAAGACATTTCTGTGGAATAGGTGTATAATAATAGCAAAAAACTAGTTACTACCCAAGTGCCCGTCCTTAGTAGGTAAACAAGTAGTGGCATAATTCACTTAATGAAATAATACAGTATTATATTGTATAGCAGGAAGAATAATGGACAGCTGCGTGCAACAGTAGGGTTAAGTATCATAAAGGTAAGTTTGGGTGCATGTCTTTCCAGGCCTTTAAAAATATGTATGTGTGCATATAGATTTCATTCAGAAGGGAAACGGCTGCTTTTCTACTCTGTGAAGAGGTTACACTGCTGAACACAGGCCCACGGTGTAATGGCACAAGCACAGGAGAATTTATTTTTCACTCACACACAACAGTCCAGGGTCCATTTTCCAGGTTGGGGTCTGGTTGGGGGCCTCGTACCACTCTTTCTGCCTTCTCTCAGGACCGCAGGCCAGAGTTGTGCCTGACATCTGCAGCATATACTCCAAGGCTATACTTCTGCTTACATTCTGTTGCAGAGAACGTATCAGTCACAAGGCACACCAGAGTGTGGGTGTGTTAGGAGCAAGGATGGGAGGTGGAACTATAGACTTCTGTGCCCAGGAAGAACACACTTTGATAGTCAGTATGCCTCATTGTACACATTAGTTCTGCTCTTTTGTAATCCGTTGGGGTTTTTTCTCCCACCGTCCTAGTACATGGGGACTATCTTTTCATGTCAGTGAATATCCATCTCTTTTTGTTCTTAATAGCAGTACATTACTTCTTCAAACAGATGGGATGAATTATGATTTAACATGCTGATGTTGGTGGTTTTGTTTCTTACAGGTTTTTGGCTATCATTAATAATGCTGAAGTGAATATACTTGAAAAGAGAATTCAGTTTTGTAGGGTAAAATTATTAAAAATAGAATTTGATGGGTCAAAATGTAAGCCCATTTTTAAGGTTTTGATACACAATCCTGTTCTGGCCTCCAGATTAATTGCCTTTAGTGTCCATTTTTGTTTGGTATTTTAATTGTTTTTTATTGTTTGTAAGCAAGTTGTCCATATATATTTTGATATTCTTTTTTTTTTTTTTTTTTAATTTCCGAAGACGCTTTTGTTTTGTTGTAGTGAAATCGATCAGCCTTTTCCTCTTTTTTGATTTCAACATTTGGTGTCATACTTGGAGTTGCCCTTAGATTATAAAAATAGCTATATTGCCTTCTCTAGGCTTATGTTTTTATTCTTGGTGTTTACATTTCTAGTCCACCAAGCAGTGGTTTTACATATAAAACCTATCTTACTTTTTTGTCAGATTGTTGGCTAGTTGTCCCAATAGCATTATTTGTTGTTGTTATGTTCGATATATAGGATTGTGTGGATATATATAAAATTTTTAATATATTATTATTATTTTATATATATTATATAATCTTTATATATTAATTCTTAATAGATATAAAATATCCTTAATAATTAGTGATTAGGTTGGAGTACAGTAGAAAGTATCAGTTCTCTGGGCCATTTGAAGCAGAGAGGGCCACATTGCTTCAAACAAAAGGTGGCATCACTAAGCATTAAACATTGTGTATCATGGAGAAGGGAAGTAAGTCCTTTTTATTGGCTCAGAAACTGTGATATACTTTCATATTTGAAAAGTCCTCTCCCTATTCCTAGCTGGTCCCAGCTCCTGATTTACATGGAGCTCCATTTGATTCTTATGTCCTGTGTTTTCTGTGCCCTCTCTACTGCCTCAGGGGGAGGTCAGCATACCTGCCCAGCTAAGTGCTGGTTGAAGCCAATACCGATTCTTTTTAGTGAGAATTAAGATTATAAGTTTGGGTACTTTTATTTTTTTAATGAATACTTTATATCATTTTAATTCATTTAACATGTGTGACTATTAAAGTTGCTATTGAAAATAACCAAAGTCCTTTGAACACTGATAGACATTTTATTAACATAATTTTCTCTCTCGGTTTATATAACATGCCTTGAGCAAGTCTGTATGTGCGCAGCAACTGTAAGTCTTCTGAAAAAAGTAAAAGGAAACCTTTCTAGCTTGCTTAATGTACTCTGCTTAGTCTGCAATCATGCTCTGGTTTTGGAGCATGTTAGGTGTTGGCCAGGTAACTCAGGGCCCAGTGGAACCACCCATCTAACCTCCCAAGCGCACCAGGTTTGCTAAGATTCCTTTGGTTGCAAAAACAGAAACTAAGTGAAACTTGATCAGAAGAAGTTACTTCGTTATTGAAAGGATTCTTGGGGAGCTTTCAGTCCTGAAGGAATTGTTGCACAGCTAAATTTTACACAGAGCAAGAATCTAGGGCCTTGAGCATTGGGAGCTTCTGAACCCTCTCTAGAGGGCTTTCCTCAGGGTGACACAGCTGTGACCACATTGTCATACAATTATCAAATTCCCCAGAGAGAGAAAATCTGATTTGCTCGATGGATGGGAGGAGAGAGCCATCTGTAGTAGACTGAATCACATTAATTTGCTAGTTGGACTGTTTTTGTGTCAGAGAAAATGCAGTTTCTCTTGCTTCAGCTTAATAACACATGTTCTGAGGGACTCAGCTCTAAGTGTCAGGACAATGTGAGATGGTGAGCCTTCCCAACTAATAAAGTCTACTACATGTTTCTTTGGTGTTCTCAACTCCACAGATCTTGATTTCCTCATATTTTTTTTCCATTTTGCTACAAACCCACAGAAAAATTGCAACCCTGGATCAGCTTCCTTCTGCAGGGAAGCTAAATACTGTTGGGGAAAATGATACAACTTTGAGATGGCCCTTTTCTGTCATTGGATAACTGCGATTATCTTAGCTAGGATCCATGGTAGCAAGGGTTCTTTGTGGTCATTAATAATTCCATATTTTGCTGCAGTGAAATATGCAGTATTTTACTGCAGTGAAATATGCAGTCTAAAAATATGGTACAGTTAATTAGTGGAGAGATTACTGCTTCATACTGGTTCTTTCTAGTTGAAAGTTTCTATTTGTTGTCCCCACCCTAACCACCCACTGAAGGAGTTCTTGATTATTTTGAATCTTACTGTGTCAGTCCATTAAGACTGTTTGTTTTGAATGGAGATAACCTTCAGGTCGGCTTTAGGATATAAGCTGTTTTAGGTAAACAGAAGGAACCATCTCCTGGCTGCCATTTTGCTTCAGTATTATCCTTGGCTGATGAAATGTTTTTGAGACTTAGTTTTCATTGAAAGCATGTATTTGGATTCTGTTGATGGGGGGGGGGGGCTCTTTTTATGTGTAAATGAACTGTTATACCACAAAATAAACTTCAGAGTTTGTACAGCCAATGTGAGTTACACCTTATTTATGCCACAGATGAAACAAATCAATTGTGGCAGATACATTTGTGGAAACCTCAAGACTAAATTGAAGGCAGTTTATTGCAGTGATTTACAAAAGAAGTAGCTATCGAACAATTTCTTTTGGGTGGGAGTTATGAAAACTTGATACCAATATCTTTTCTGTTATTTGAATATTAAATTTACTTAAAATTCTTCATCTTCTCATGTATTACCTTTCCCTCAAACATACACTTGCAAGCCCACATATATACACACATTCTAGTTTTCATAATGCTGTATTACATATAATATCAGTAAAAAAGAGCTCTTCAAATGAGGGAGAGAGAGTATATTAGCAGCAGATAAAATCAAATTTTTGAAATTTCTGGTAAGAATGTGTTCTAAATAGAAACACAGAGTAGATGAATGATGATCAAATAATATTCTGGAGACAGCTTGAGGAAGAGGAAAGAGTTATTAGACTTTGGAATCAGCCAGACTTGACTTCGAATCCCAGATCTGATTCTAGCCATATAACCTCTTTGAGTTTCTGTTTTCTTTTTCTGTAAAGTGAGATTAACAGCTGCCATACAGGATTAATGTAATATACTTTGATTGAGTTCCTGGCACATAGTAGATATGGGAATAATAAGATACAATCATTATTTTGAATTAGTTGATCAAAGATAAAACAAATTGCTTGATTTATTTTATTCTGGTAGTTGCCCTAGAAAGCATGTGTCCTCTTTCTCTTGTTTTTACCCTTAAAGAAAAATTGAGTTATCGGTAATGGGTTTAGCAGCTTTTTAAATGTTATATAGCTACTTTAGACCCAGGAGACTGACTTAAGCCAATTTTCAGTTTTATCCTTAGACCTAAGTAAAGGTCTACTTAAAGATTATCAAGTATTAAAAAAGGGGGCGGGGTTTGTAAACTAAAGCCACCGCAGATGAATAAGTTAGTGTCTCTTCCCTACTTGGTTTCTGCTACACTACATTGAAGGGAATTGGAGCCCTCCCTCTCTGCCCAGTCCTGGGAGGGCCCCTAGCGTCTTCCAGCCTTTACTCATCCAGTTAGAGGTGATCGTAGACTGTGCTAAATTGGCTGCTTCTGTCTACCAGTTATAAAGACTTGAGTTTCATATTGTTTCTGAGACACTTTGAGAGATCTGCCAGTGGTTTAAATGCAGACTTTTGTAGGGAAAAGCAGACTACTACATAAAATGCACACAATGAATCTAGGATGAACCCAATCTCATGAACATTGAAGTGTGAAGCAGAATGTATAAATACAGGAAAGATATAATTTGAAGGACTCATTAGTGAGTTTTTTGGTGATCTTATATGTGTTTTTACAGTTAAGGTCTTCCTAAATCTTGTCTTCTGCGTCCTACAGAGCCATCAGGGGTTCCTGAGAAAAGGGCCTGGGTAAAAATCAGCTCAAGATTTAGTTGGGACACAGTCTCTTAGACAAAGCTTGGACTGAGCATCTTTCTGGGGCATTATTGATAACTTGTACTTATTTATCTTCTGTTGTGTAACTCTTTCTCCACACTTTTTTTTTTTTTAAGACTTTGTTTTTTAGCATAATTAGGTTCACAGCAAAATTAAAAGAGAAAGTTATAGAGATTTTCCATATGCCTTTTGTCCCTACACATGCATAGTGTCTCCCATTTTCAACATCCCCCACCAGAGTCTGCTCTTCTTATAAACTTTTTGTTACAGATTTCTTGTTCCTTACTCCGTGGTGTGAGGTAAGAAATGAATGTGCAGCATTATAGGTAAAGAAAAGGCAATATGTAGAAGAAGTAATACTTTATCAGTATTTACTGTGTATTCATAATGATGTATGTTCTGTCTGTTGTAGAGCTCCCTAGCAGCCACTAGCTCTCAGAACTAGAAAGTAGCCTATGTATCAACCCTGTATTAAAATACTATGAAATAGTATTCGGAGCACTGGGTGTGGTGCATAAAAAATGAATCTTGGAACACTGAAAACATAAAATTTTAAAAATAAATTTAAAAAAATACTGTGAAATAAGATCGAGTCGAAACCCTGAGCCCAGTGTTGTGAACTCCCTCTATTGCCCCATTTCATTTATTGGCAAAATTCATGTGTATAATCTTTGCTGTGTGATCACAAAAATCTTCTTGTGGCTGACTAATGTGGAATGTTTCTTTTTTCCTCCTTAAATTAAAAAACAAACCCTGTACCATACCTGTACTTGGATATTGAAGTTTCTGCAGATATTTTGTTTCTGAATAATAGGAGTTAAAAGTCTAGGAATGAGTCAGATAAAAACTTTTATTTATTTATTTTTAACTTTTTAAAATTTTATTTATTTATTTGACAGTCAGAGATCACAAGTAGGCAGAGAGGCAGGCAGAGAGAGGGGGGGAAGCACGCTCCCTGCTGAGCAGAGAGCCCAATGCAGTGCTCGATCCCAGGGCCCTGGGATCATGACCTGAGCCAAAGGCAGAGGTTTAACCCACTGAGCCACCCAGGTGCCCTACCTAAGAACTCTAATGACAGCATTTTTCTCTTTGTCATTGGCTTTAGCTTAATTAAATTTTAGGAAAATTGGGTCAGGAATAGAATAGTCATTGTTAAGGTTTGTTCTTAACCTCTGAAGTGGAATATGGGAAGATGGCTGGCCTGTCTGACCTGTCCTGGGTTGCATGGTTTGTATTTATAAGGGGTTAATTTAAAGCCTGGCCTTAAAGGTACTGAACGAGTAATGTAATGACTTTATTTTTGGTGTTTTAACTTTGGATTTTTCTGTTGCATGTGTTCACAGTCTTTTCCTCCAGTAAACAAATTATAAAGGGGTGAGGGTGTAGGCCTTCTTGCCCAGTTAATGCAGATAAGTAACTTTCTGCACGAAATACAATGGAAATCTCTCTGTAATGAGTTTGTGAGTAATTTGTCATCTGTTCTTTCCGTCCACATAATTTTTTTAAACTTGGTTGTTTTCCCTTACATATTTCAGTTTGAAATGAGCAGCCTAGTGGCTGGGAAAATAGTTGAATTATTTGGGAGGATGACGGTGCCACTGCCCATACACTTTACAAAACCACAGTTGTGAAACCCTCATTTATTGTCAAGAGTCTGTTACCCTTGCTGATTTCTGATGTCTTTGGCGTTTGGCTAACAAGACAGTTACAAGAAGGTGATAAAATCTTAAGTGAAAAATTTTCTGCAGTTCGACGTGTGAAATGAGAATAGTAACTAGAATAGAGATAGAGGTGTTTTTCCTGGCCTTTCCCTTTACCCCATTCCAGGGAGAAACCCCATATAGCCTGGCTTGACTTAGAGGGAGATGTGCTAGAGAAAACCACCCTCACTGATAGCTGAGGGCTGTGATGTCCAGTTATCCCAGAAAAAACTGAGTTTGTCAAGAAGAAATGGACTTAGGGAACGAGCATTTAAATTCTGTCATAAGACTTTGATTAAAGATTGGGGAAACATGATGGTTATCAGCTCCTTCTCCTGCCTCTGGGAAGGTTTTAGTGGTTTTTTTAATATAGGGATGAAGAGATACTCAACTATGAGTTCCATAGTTGCTTGAAAGTATAAATTCACCCTGCTTTAAAGAAAGCTTAATTTGCTCTCCTAGAATTTATGTGACTTTATTTATATTTATAAGTTTATTTCTATATAGCCAGACTGTTTTATAAAAGAACAAAGTGGGAAGACTCATACTGCCCAATTTCAAGATTCACTCTAAAGCCACAGTAATCAAGACGGTGTGGCATCAGAGAAAGGATAGATTGAAAAAAAAAACCCAAAATATAAGCAGTGTGACAAAAGAGAATCTAGAAATAGGCCCATACATGGTCAGTTGTTTGTTTTTAAAGATTTTATATATTGGGGTGCCTGGGTGGCTCAGTGGATTGAGCCTCCTCTGCCTTCGGCCCAGGTCTTCGTCTCGGGGTCCTGAGATCAAGCCCTGCATCTCTGCTCAGCAGGGAACCTGCTCCCCTCCCAGCCCCCGTCTGCCTACTTGTGATCTGTGTGTGTGTGTGTGTGTGTGCCAGTCAAATAAATAAATAAAATCTTTAAAAAAAAAAAAAAAAGAAAAGGTTTTATGTATTTATTTGTCAAAGAAAGAGCATGAGTGCACAAGCAGGGAGAGTGGCAGGCAGAGGGAGAACCAGTCACCCTGCTGAGCAAGAAGCCGATGTGGAGCTCGATCCCAGGACTCTGGGATCATGACCTGAGCCGAAGGTAGAGGCTTACCCAACCCTGCCACCCAGGCACCCCTCTTTGTTTTTAATGCATAGATGAAAAGGTATTGAAATGGAGGGAAGTTCGTCTTTTTAACAAGCAGTTCTGGACAGTTGGACATTCCTACACAGGAAAAGAAAACTTTGACCCATTTTATACTCTATTTAAAATTTACAAAAGAAAAATCTAAAGGGACACCTGGCTGACTTAGTAGAATGTGCAACTCCTAGGATTATGAGTTCAAGCCCCACATTGGGTTGTAGAGCTTACTTTAAAAAAAACAAAAAACAAAAAAACAAAAACAAAAAAAACCTCAAAATGAATCTAGAAGAAAACATAGAAGGTAATCTTTATGATTTTGAGTTAGGCAGAGATGACTTAGAGATGACACCAAAAGCATAATCCACAAAAAGAAAAAAAATTTTCATTAAGTTGAACTTTATCAAAATTAAAAACTTTTTGCTCTCTGGGGGCGCCTGGGTGGCTCAGTTGTTGAGCGTCTGCCTTCAGCTCAGATCATGATCCTAGAGTCCTGGGATCAAGCCCTGCATTGGGCTCCCTGCTTCAGTGGAAGCCTGCTTCTTCCTCTCCCACTCCCCCTGCTTGTGTTCCCTCTCTTGCTGTGTCTCTCTCCATCAAATAAATAAATAAAATTAAAAACAAACACCTTTTTGCTCTGTGAAAAACTATGAATGGAGAGAAAAGACAAGCAACTGAACGGGAGAGAATATTTGCAAGTCATGTATCTGACAAAGAAATTGTATTCAAATAACATAAAGTTCTCTTGGAACTCAGCAGAATGAAGACAAACCATCCAACAGGCAAAAGACTTGAAAAGTCACTTCACCAAGAAAGAAGATATGCAGATTACAAATAGATACATGAAAAGATGCTTAGCATCAGTAGTTGTTTGGGAAATGCAAATTAAAACCATAATTAGGTACCACTGCATCCATATTAGAATGACTAAAAACAGAACAATGAAGGTAACTCTTCCCTTTATTAGATATTTACCACGTGCCACTGACGTTCTCCATGCTTTGCATATATTAACTCATTTGATCTTTGTAACAAACTATAAGATGCTGCCATCGTTATCTATTTTCGATGACAGATCTGAGGCTTAGCTTAATTGTCCATAGTCACACAGCTAATAAAAGGCAGAACCAGGAAAGCATTTTTACAGAACTACATGAACATTTTATTATTGTGCCATATTCAGTGAGTTGTGTGCTGTTGGGTTAAGTTAGTAGTGGTGATCATTCCCCTTGTGCCAGGGGTCATGTTTTGCAGCTAGACATTAAGATGGATTCCACTTGCTCCTGATTTCCCTTTCTTGCATACGTACATTCGTGCTCACAAATTTTGCCATCTGTTTATGGAAGTTACTGTTTTAATTTGGTTTTTGTTGTTTTTAAACCTCTGCCCATGAGAATAGTAGGGAAATGATCCTCAGGAAAAGATATGTTGCATTCTTGGAGACAGCCACAGTTAAGGGTAGGTAGGGATGGATGCCAGTGCTGGCTGGGACCAGTACTTTGTTTCCTCCAAACAAAGCAATGGCATGTCGCTAGTGTTTTGTTTTTTGTTCTTTTGTTTTGTTTTTTAGCAAGAAGACCTCAGAGATACACGAATCACTCAACCTTTCGAGGCTGTCACTATCCCACTAACTCCTTTGGCTTCCTGGCACAGGAGGCAGAGGAGCGGAACAGCCTGTGGGGGTGGCCTAAAGTGTCACATCTGATTTATAGTAATTAACATTATTAAAGAAGTATTAAAGTATTTTTATCTCTTAAGGCTTTGAGTTTGGCCAAGTCTCATTGAGATTCAGTTCCTGATACTAATGCTGAAAGGTCAGGCGCTACCCCCTTCCCCTTGGCCATCAAAAATCAAATAGTTAAGTTTCAAGTGTTGGAAATGTGAATTTTTCACTTTTCAGTTCTCATAAACTGAAGCTACTGTTGCTATAGCAATGATTTTTCGCCTACATAAAATTTGTGTTTGAGACCATTTTTTCCTGAACCCGGTTTTTAAAAGTATAAAATGAGTAAGCGTAGGCATCATGGCCCTGAAATAATTCTTCAAATGAGAGAAAGGTAATTTGTTTTTAATAAATTTCATCAATGTAAACAAGAAGACTTGATCACAGATCTCAGTTGATCTCCTAGATGCTAAACTCGAATACAAGTCTAACTTGATTTATAGACATATCTCATTTAAAGGAAGAGTTGAACAACTAAAATAGCGTAAATGCCAGTAAGTGGTGGTATTATCCCAGCTTTTTTTAATGCTTTTTTAAAAAGATTTTATTAAATTTTTTTTGACAGAGAGAGACACAGAGAAAGAGGGAACACAAGCAGACAGAGAGGGAGAAGTGGGCTTCTCTTGGAGCCAGGAGCCCAATGCAGAGCTCCATCCCAGGACCCTGGAATCGTGACCCAAGCCAAAGGCAGACACTTAACCAGCTGAGCCACCCAGGTGCCCCAACAAGAAGCTTTTAATAGCAATGGGCTCTTCAGTAGGTTTATATTTTATTCCTGCTGAACTTCTCATAAAATGATTATCAGAAAATCAGAGTGAATGTAATAAGTTAATATTCTGAGTACATGCATTATATATGTGTGTTTTGCCAAGTTCCTAATATATTGAGGACTTAGAAAAATCAAACGTCTTCAGAAACTTGGATATTACTATGTTGGTAATCTTGTTATATTATCATTTAGTTTTATTTTTTTTAAATGTACTTTTTTTTAAGATTTTATTTATTTTTTTGACAGAGATCACAAGCAGGCAGAGAGGCAGGCAGAGAGAGAGAGAGGGAAGCAGGCTCCCTGCTTAGCAGGGAGCCTGATGCGGGACTCAATCCCAGGACCCTGAGATCATGACCCGAGCCGAAGGCAGCGGCTTATCCCACCGAGCCACCCAGGCGCCCCTAAAAATACACTTTTTTATATTATTTTTTATATTATAATAATCAAGTTTCATTATATGGGATTTATACATGGAAACAGTCTTAGGAATCATTGTGTCCAACTTTTTCTTTCATTCTTTCTTTCTTTCTTTCTTTCTTTCTTTCTTTCTTTCTTTCTTTTTAAGATTTTATTTATTTATTTGACAGAGGTCATAAGTAGGCAGAGAGGCAGGCAGAGAGGGGGGAAGCAGGCTCCCCACTGATCAGAGAGCCCGATGTGGGGGCTGGATCCCAGGACCCTGAGATCATGACCTGAGCCGCAGGCAGAGGCTTTAACCCACTGAGCCACCTAGGCGCCCCCAACCTTTTCATTTCATTGGTTGAGGAGCTAATATTTTGAGGCTGAGGTGGCACCTATGGATTATTCAGCTTGTGGCAGAGTTGAGACCAGATTTCAATGGACCCTGGCCTACTGACCTTTGACCTTCATGATGCTGTGTCCTTGCTAGCTCTTTCCACATCTGTTGATCTTTACAATAGATTTATGCTTGTAAAAACAGATCTATATGCAGTCATCTCTGTTGGATAGAGGGAGCGAAAGAATTCTTAAACAATTCAGATAGCACAAACTACAGCCACTTTTCAGATTTGTTTTTGCAGTGAGAGAAATTGTATTAAGTAATCTTGAATATGTAGCATCTAAAAACATCTGATTCCCCATAGTCAGTGTTATTGTAATGGTGTTATATGCTGACAGATGGTAATTACACTTGTGAGTGCAGCCTAACATATAGAGAAGTTGATATACTATATTGTATACCTGAAACTAATGTCACATTGTGTCAACTATACTCAAATTTAAAATTTTAAGGAAAAACAAGCAAAGAATGTGGGAGGGAGGAGAATAATTGGAAAGATGTGCCAGGATTATAGACACAGTGTTTTAAGGTTAATGTCACAATTCCCAATTGCTTTTAAAGTTATGTAAATTAAAAGAGAATGAAATTAAAAAGTTTTTAAATGAATTAATTAAAACATTTGTTTTCCAGTAAGAAAATAATGAGCAAGCTAGTAGAAAATGGATAAAAGTTGAGAATAAGGGAAGTCCACTCATACTAAAGGAAGTGCAGAAAACACTTCCAAAAAAAAAAAAAAAGAAAAAAAAGCCTGGGTGGCTCAGTCCTTAAGTGGCTGCCTTCAGCTCAGGTCATGATCCCCGGGTTCCTGGGATCAAACCGTGAATTGCACTCCTTGCTCACCGCTCACTGCTTTCCCCTCATCCCTCCCCCTGTTTGTGTTCCCTCTCTTGCTGTCTCTGTCAAATAAATAAATAAAATTCTTTAAGAAAAAAAAATTTAAAAATTTAAAATCCAGCTAGAATGGGGTATCTTACTTATTAGAATGGCAAAGTTTTAAGTGGTGATACCTCCCATTAGTGAAGGTAGAGGGAGATAGTCAATCTCTTTACTACTGGTAGGAATGTAAACTGGTGAAAATGCGGAAATGTAAAGTGCTCATGCCCTTCGACTCATCAATTCTATAATTGCAACTTTGTCCAACAAATACCATAGTATTAATTAATGAGGTTGAATTTTCATCTGTTTTATAATGATGTACAGGATGGTTGCTGAAATTTTGTTTTTATACACACACAAAAAAACAGTAAAAACCTGGTAACTTCTCAAGTATTAATAATGAACTAGTTTTATAAATTACCAAACAGTAGAAAATAATAGAATATATATAGCAATAGATATGTATGTCCTGAAAGCCAAGATTTACTAAGAGGAAAAGAAATCAAGTTTTAGAACAGTTTGTATACTAGTAAAGATGCACATATTTATGCTTTTTCTCTTTAAAGATTCTAGTAGGATACAAACGAAAATATTAATGACTTCTGGGTTTTACTGAGTTTTGGTAAGAAGTATTAAGGAGCAGCGATACTTTCCTTTTCACTTTAAATTCTGTATTTTGTGAGAAAAGATAATATACACTATGCATATATGTTGTTTTGCTTAATAATTTTAAAACAGGGAGCACCCGGGTGCTCAGTCTGTTGAGCAGTTGAGTGTCAGCCTTCCACTGACTGGGGTCATGATCCTAGGCTGCTGGGATCTAGCCCTGCATGGCTCCCTGCTCAGTGGGGAGTCTGCTTCTCCCTCTGTTCCTCCCTACCCTCCCCCACCCTGCTTGTGTTCTCTCTCTCTCTCTCTCTCTCTCTCAAATAAATACAGTCTTTTTTTTTTAAATATAAACAGTAAAGTTTGTTCATTATTAAAATGATTTTGCTTTGTAACTGCAATCGAGGAACTCTTCCCTTATTTTGAAATAATTTCGAAAAGCCTATTCTTGATTTCTTTATAATTTAATTTCTCTTTTAAAAAACCATGTTTAGGGGCACCTGGGTGGCTCAGTCATTTGGCACCCAGCTCGTCATTTTTGCTTGGGTCGTGATCTCATGGGTTGTGGGATCAAGCCCCATGCCAGGCTCAGCCCCAAGTCTGCTTGAAGATTCTGTCTCTCTACCCCTCCCCCTACTTGCATACATCTGTGTGCTTTCTCTCTCAAATGAATTAGTAAGTTTTGGTTTGTTGGTTTGTTTGTTTTTTAAAGCATGTTTAGTTTGAGATTCGATTAAAGTGATTGAGATTCAGGTAGCAAAGTTCTGAAAATCAGTAGGTTTCTACCCAACTCTAACCATACACCCCAGTCTTCTTAGGAAGATAGCTATCTAAGAAATATGTTTACCGGAAGTCATAAAGGTAATCTTTTCCTTTGACTCTATAGTTCCATTTCTGTGTCTAGATGCTAAGGAGGTAAAGTTTTCATAATAGAAAATAAATGTAATACAAATGTCTAGCAGTTGACTCCTGTTGAATAAACCATGAAATAACAAGGTAGACTGTATTGTGGCCTTTGAACGTGGGAGCCTGGGTTGTGCAGTTGTTTTAGTGTCAGACTCTTCAATTTTGGCTCAGGTCCTGAGATGGAGCCCCGCACTCCACATGGAGAGTGCTTGACATTCCCTCTCCCCCTTCCCCTCCTGCTCGTGGTCTCTTTCTCCTCTAAAATACATAAATCTTTAAAAAGTATATTGAACTTAGATATTCTGAAGGTATTTGTGAAAAGATGTGTAAGTTATAGTTAAGTAAACAGTGATGCACATAAAATAGTACCTAATGGCTACAGTAATGCTTTCAGAGTCCCAGATAAACTTGGTAGAAACCAGGTTTCTTTATTATCTCTAATCCTCAGAGAAACCGAGTAAGGAAGATGATACTCCATAGAAAAAGAAACAAAGTGGGGGGCGCTGTGGGTAAACACAGTTGTCATGTAGATTAGCTTTATTTTGAAATCCCAGTCAAAGCCCTTCATCTCCCACTCCAGCCCACCTGCACACTCACAGCTCCAAGCTGTTTCTCAGAAGGAAGTTCTGCCTCACCTTTTGGCAATAATGCTTATATAATTCACAGTAATGATTTTAAAGCACACCAAGCGTGGACCAGGAACCTGTTTGAGTTCTGGAATGCCCGAATGGTGGTTCCTTCCATATCTTGTTTCCAGTTTATAATTCAGAATAATCAGACCTATGCTAGACGATTCATAAGCATCTGTAATTGTAATTTATAGACACATTTGTAATTCTAAGAATAATTAATAATAAATAATTTCCCTACCCAAAAATGATTGATTTCTCTTTCTGGGGGTAGGAATATTTTGCTGCCCTTGTTAATTTTCAGTGATTCAGCCAACGCTGGTGATCAGTTTGTGGGTGACTAATTACATAGCTTTATGAGTTAACTCTAGAAATACAGGCTCTGGCTTTGAAAGTGAGCAAGTCATTCTTTATAGTGGTTGAGTCCGTGTGCCTGTCATCATCTCATACCCACAGCTGGTATGTCACCATCAGCTTTCAGGAGCCATTGAGCACTCCCCCCCGCCCCCAACCCCGCAACCTCCAGCACTCTCCAGTGTGCTGCCCAAGTATTACCATTTATTTTGTGTGCCTGGGACATGAAGAGAGAAGTGCAGAAGCACAGATATTTATAAAAGCGTAACAGAAATTGGTTTGATTTTTACATTTTGTCCAGAAGTCATCATTCCCAATTCAGTGCAACAGAATTAGCTAAAATGCTAAACCAATACCACTGTTAGTTGAAGACATTAGCATATTTGGGTATTATTGAATGCTAGCCCAGCATACTTGATATATGGAAAAACAAGGAAATCAAAACCCAGAGAGACAGATTGCCACAGTGATTTACATGAAGTGGGACATGCAGTAGAATGCTTGAGCACATTTTCCAAGTGGGAGTTAATTTTATTCTTAGTTTTCATGATTGAAGTTACAAAATCCGTATAATGAAATGAATTGTGATGATGTTGTACAGAGGCAATATGGTGACAATTGGTAGCTTTTAGAAACTGCTCCCTTCTGTCTAGGGAGATAAGTACTGGGATTTTGGGGTTGGTGTAGATCCGGCCTGGGCAGAAGGTGGTGGAACTCTTGCCTTGCATCTGCCCTGTTGGGTGTCATTTTCTTCATCTCTGTGGAGGAGGTACGGGCTAAAAATGGCCGTTAATTGCTGCTGCTGCTGCTGCTGCCTTTTTTTTTTTTTTTTTTAAGGGAGAAGAAGTGAAACTATTTATAGTGACTGGTGGTATATGTTAATCTATTTGAAATCTAGAAATCTGTGTCTTACATATCTTGCCCAGTTTATTCTGATTGGGAATAGAAAGGTATTGTTTTGGATTTTTTTAAATTTTTATTTATTTATTTGACAGAGCTAGTGCACAAGTAGGGGGAGCTGCTGGCAGAGGGAGAGGGAGAAGCAGGCTCCCCGCTGAGCAGAGAGCCTGACTTGGGGCTCTCTGTCCCAGGACCTAAGATCATGACCTAAGCCAAAGGCAGACACTTAACTAAGTGAGCCACCCAGGCATCCCAGAAAGAGACAGTTTTTAATTATAGACACATATTGCCTTCTTCAGAAATCCTTATGACTCTGATGATTACATTACATTCTAAAGGAAGACATTTAATTTGTTGGTGTGAAATTAGTTTTGGGGGTCCATTTTTTTTTATGTGAAATAGACCATTTTGTATAACTATTCTTGAATGCTTTTCCTTTCCTTTTTTTAAAAAAATATCTCATGCAATATGGTTACAGGCCTCTGATTAACAATATTTGTATTGAAATGGAAGAAACAATTATCATACACAACTATGATCACAATTTTGTAAATTTATGCATATTGCTAAAGACTGGAAGGGAACCTGAAAAACAATTGGAACTGCAAACGAATGAAGTATCAGTTAAATGTAGATTTTTAGGATATAGGTTTTTCCCTGGTGTGTGGGGGAGGGATAGGCTTATTGAAGTAGTAATAGGCAAGTTAATTTCAAGGGAGTGGAAATTCAGCCTCATATTTGTAACAGAATAGTATTTTTTTTTCTTTTCTGTGTGTAAAAAAATAATAATTCAAATGAGGTAGAATGGATTTTGAGAAATATGTATGAAAATATCGCGTTTATTTAAGCAAAAGTCTTTCAGAGCCTCCCTCCTCTGCCCTGTAGTTAATGTTATACCTGATTTTATGCTTTATATTAGAGAGCAGTTATGCCAATGATTTTTTTAGAGCTTAGAAGTGCCAGAGGTAGTAAGCAAATCTCAGACTGTCAGCTTTGAGATTTATTATGTGTGTCTGCTGTTTGAGTCCAAAAGGGCTTAACAGCTGAATATAGACTTTAAATCACCGTTGGGATTTAAATTTTACTCTGAAAGACTAGGTCATTTGACAGTCATCAAGGACATTTTCATTCTCAAGACTCTTTTGCAGGCCCAGCAGAAAACTCCTCCATCAGCCCAAGAAGGGGGCAGTCATTCTCAGGGCTAAGGTCTATAAACTCTGGGGTGCTCCACATGCAAAAAAAACCTCAATGAAACACAGGGGGGAATTTGTTCTGTGGACTATGCCAGAAAGTGAATTTTAGATTGGTGACAAGCGGATAGGGAACAATTTGGCCAGATACTGAAGATTAAAGGTATTTAGAATGTATGTTATATTATTACTTTTGATGTGCAAAAAATATATACCTGGAAGTTTATTTTAGAAAGTCAGCCAGTGTGAGGACTGATCATTTGGGGGAAAACATTTGACTGTGATTACTGCAGTCATATTTTCTAAAACATATGCTGTATAATGATGATTTAAAATGTTATGTAGGTTATCAACTAGATTACTGATTATAGAAGACACATTTTTTTAAAAAAAGATTTATTTATTTGACAGAGATCACAAGTAGGCAAAGAGGCAGGGAGAGAGAGAGGAGGAAGCAGGCTGCCTGCTGAGCAGAGAGTCCAATGCAGAGCTCGAGCCCAGGACCCTGGGATCATGACCTGTGCAGAAGGCAGAGGCTTTAGCCCACTGAGCCACCCAGGCACCCCTTTAAATATGTATCTACATATGTCTTCTATAGATCTTTGACATACAGTGTTTTCTTTTAAAGAAAGGAACGTTGTCTCAGGCTGTGCTTCTTATCATCTGGCTCCTCTAAAGTCACCAGCATCAACATTTAAACTTGGGCTGACCAGACACCAACCAAATCAGAGCCCTCTTGCATGGGGCCTGAGGGTCTGTTTTTAAAGATCTCTACAGGTAGTTATAATGTGTACAGTCAGGGTTCTGAACCTGGGTTCTAAAGTTTTTTATGTTTCACTTGGAAAGGCAATTGAAAGAAATCTTGTAGTTATCATGTAGTATTGTAAAAAGAAACAAATCAGTTTTAGGGTTTTTTTTTTTTTTTAAAGATTTATTTATTTTGAGAGAGAACGTGTGTGCAAGAGCAAGAGGGACAGAAGGAGGTGGAGAGAGACTCTGAAGCTGACTGATCATAGAGCCAGACCCAGGGCTCCATGCTGCGACTCTTGAGTTCAGGACCTGAGCTGAAACCAAGAGTTGGAGGTTTAACTGACTGGGCCACCCAGGTGCCCCTAGTTTTATTTCTTTACTCTTATGGAAAATGTCAGATTAAGATGAACACCTCCCTGTCTAAGAAAATGTTGTTAATGAGATGGCCTGAACTGAACATGATAAAATCGAAAAAGGTAATAGAATATTTGATCGCTACACACCAGGATTAGCATGAGTTAGACTTGACTTAGAGTATCAAGCAAGTTAAATTTATCACTAAGCTCTAAGGTTAAAGGAGAAGCATGTGAGTAAATGATACAGAATAATAGTACTTTTTTTTTAAGATCTGTCTATTTATTTTAGTGAGAGAGAGTGCATAGGAGAGAGTCTGGGAAGGGGAGGGGCAAGATAGAGAGGTAAAGCGAAAATCCCAAACCAACTCCCTACTGAGGGTAGAGCCCAAGGTTGGACTTGATCCTATGACCCTGAGGTCACAACCTAAGATCATGACCTGAGCTGAAATCAAGAGTGTCACTCAACCGACTGAGCCACCCAGGAGCCCCCAGTATTCTGTTTTTCTTTGAAGATATTTGAAGTCTCTTGTTGAACGCAGCACAATAATTTCATAGTATTGAAGTACAGACTGAAAGCTTAAGATACACTAAATTGGTATAATAAAAGGTGATACTGAAAACATTAATGTGGCTTTATTGATTATTATTAATGATATTTCAAAGTGATTTCTAAAAGCTTTGTACAGAACAGATTTTATACTAGTATATTAATCTAAAATAAGCTAAGATAACATAAAGATATGTCACTGAAAACCTGAGGAAACTATAGTGGTCTCATTCATTTTAAAACTTAATGTAATTACAAGCAAGCATGAATTTATGTGTTTGTATTTTAGTACCAGTGGTTGAGGAAGGGGTGATAAACAAAAAGCTATTTTTGCTGATTGGTACTCAGCTGTGAATCACATGTGACTCATTTCATCTGTCAGCTTAATCAAAAATAAAAATATGTTTAGGTCTGGTAAATTCAAAGATGATTATCCTATAGTTCTTGCTTTCAAGAAACCTATAATTGTGTAGGTGAATAAGACATATACCAATAACAACAATAATAGCATGTTGACCTTTTTCACAGATGCAGTAATAGGAAAAGTGGTTTGCTGGGAAAGCCAGTGCTTATAAGGACAAACTCATCAACAGAGCTAATCTTGATAGTGGGCAGTTATTAAAGTCATGGTATCGGGGCACCTGGGTGGTTCAGTGGGTTAAAGCCTCTGCTTTCAGCTCAGGTCATGATCCCAGCGTCCTGGGATCGAGCCCCACATCGAGTTCTCTGCTCAGCGGGGAGCCTGCTTCCCCCTCTCTCTCTGCCTGCCTCTCTGCCTACTTGTAATCTCTGTCTGTCAAATAAATGAATAAAATCTTTATTTAAAAAAAAAAAAAAAGCGTGCCTGGGTGGCTCAGTGGGTTAAGCGGCTGCCTTCGGCTCAGGTCACGATCTTAGGGTCCTGGGATCGAGTCCCATATCGGGCTCTCTGCTCAGCAGGGAGCCTGCTTCCCTCTGTCTCTCTCTGCCTGCCTCTCTCCATCTACTTGTGATCTCTCTCTGTCAAATAAATAAATAAAATCTTTAAAAAAAAAAAGTCATGGTATCTAAGCTGATTAGTAAGTCTTTGCTTAAAAAAATATAGTAAGTGTTCTGGGAGTGAGGGGATCTATTGGTCACAAGGGAAAAGGGGAAAGACAGTGAAAAGAGGTACTAATTCATGGTAATTTCCATATTGTAGTACCAGGGATTGAGAATTGGGATCCATCTGGTGGAAGTAGAGGCATAGCTTGATACTGTGGGATGGATCATAAGATCTAGTTCTCTGGGAGAAGGAAAGGTACTAATTAGATACGTCATTTGTGGGGCACCTGGCTGGCTCAGTTGGGAGGACATGTGACTTGATTTTGTAGTCATGAGTTAGATACATCATTTGTGTACCAGTGAAGTGGACTGAGATTGAAGGAGGAGGGTACTTCTTTAGGGGAATTATAGTAAAAAGCAAGAATCTATGTCAGCTACATGTAGTAATCTATTTAATTCTTGAAACAACCATATGAGGAGGGTACTCTTATTTTTCCCACTTTTCAGGGAAGGGAAACCTAGACCAGTGAAGTGAAATAATGCTCTAGATCACAAAGCTAGAAAGTGGTAGAGCTTGGATTTGGACCCATGATATCTAACCTAGAAGATGACAATGGTATACCACCTCCTTTAGCCTGACTGGGTCCTTAGTGTCTGAAGCCAAATGGGGCTGAGTGATACAAGCAAAAGTCTATAGGGGTTTGTGGCTGGTATGCTATTTTTAAGGGGTGGGTATAGTTTTTTATAAACGTACATTCTAGAAAAACACCATAGCACAACAAAGGATGAAGTGAGACATTGCCAAAATATGGGCCTGCGAACTACATTTGGATGTATCTTGTGGTATGTGTGGTATGGGAAGATGAGATGGGATCCTTCCGAGATCCCTAAGGGTTCCTGAAGTTAGCCTCCTCAAAGAAATTAGGTTTTACTTGATTACATACTGGAGGGCTATTGAAAGCTTTAGAATGGGACATTATGTGACTGGAACTTGTAATAGGGAGGGATTTAGAATAGCATTTTTATCCAAGTGATTTGTTCTACTTTAACATGGCCCAGTGGATGTGGAAAGTAGAAAATACAAGGAAGATAATAACGATCCAAAGGTTAGTTGAACAAGGAAAGAGATGAGGTAAATAGTTTCAGATAGCAGTGAGTGGAAGCTCTCATTGGGTGTGAGGGGAGGAGAAGTCAGTGGAGCACTTTCAACACCAAGCACAGTGGTCATGTTTACAGGTTGAAGGCAGTGATACAGGAGGTGGGCCTCGTCCTTGCATGGCACTGATAGCAGATGGACATGTCCAAGTCCGAAGTTTATTGAGCTGTACGACCTCAGATGAATCAACCTAATCTCCCTCTGTGTGTGTCTCTTTTCTTAAATAGACGGGAGCCCAGCGCAGGGCCTGAACTCCTAGCCCTGAGATCAGAACTGGAGCTGAGATCTAGAGTCAGACACTCAACTAACTGAGCCACCCAGGTGCCCCTATCTTTTTTAAGGATGAGCTTACTCTTTCTAAAGTAGTATTAATGAGGCGCCTGGGTGGTAGGGCCAGTGAAGTGTGTTTGGCTCTTGGTTTTGGCTCAGGTCATGATCTCAGAGTCATGGGATCCTGGGATCCATCGAGCTCCATGTTGGGCTCCACACTCAGCACAGAGTCTGCTGGAGACTGACTCTCCCTCTTCCTCTCCCTCCCTCAAATAAATAAATCTAAAACAATAAAGCAGGATGAATAATAGTATCTACCTCACTAGTATGAGGAGTAACTGAGTTTAGCTCAGTGTATTAGTTTTCTGTTGCTGCTGTTAAATTACCACAAACATTGTGGCTTAAAACAGCACAAACACAGACTCATTGCCTTGCAGTTCTCTAGGTCAGGTGTTCGACCCGGGACGCATTGGGCTAAAGTCAGGGTGTTGCAGGGCTGTGTCCCTTTCCAGAGGCTGTTAGGGTGAAATCCGTTTGCTTGTTTTTGCAGCTTCTAGAGGCTGCTCTTACCCTCGGGTCATCATCATTGTCATTTTCAGAGTGAGCAGTGTTGCATCTCCTACCCTTCTTCCATAGTCACACCTCCCTCTGACTCTCCTGCCTCCCCCTCTTCCACTTTTTAGGGCCCCTGTGATTGCATCGGGCCAGCCAGATAATGCAGAAAAGTCTCTCCATTTTTGCTCCCTCATTTTAACCACATTTGCAAAGCCCTTTCTGTCGGGAGGTAGTGAGGTAACTTCATCATAGGTTCTGGGGGTTATTAGACCATGGACTCCTTTGGGGCTGGGTAGGCAGCTTTCTGCCTGCCTCCTACAAGACCTGGCAAGTAGCTAACATTTGAGTGATTTCTAATATTAGTATTGTCTCATCATCATTACTGTTAATGGTAGGATTACTCATCTGTAACATTTCAATTGTAACATTAGTGTCACAGCGCTGCTGAAAATGGTATTTCTGTTCCGGGCTCTACTGGGTCTGTTTGGCAGAGATGTCAGCTGAGAATATAAGTGGTTTACCAACATTTAACTTTAAATGGCATATTAGTTTAAAAAGTGCTCAGGAAAAAAATTATGAGCTCTAAAGTTTTACAAAGATATATTTTTCCAGATAATAGCATATGAAAGTTGTAACTCAGTTTTGTCATTAGGATATAAAGTTATTTATGCTGTTTTATAATTAATGATTTACAAAGAAGAGGACTGGTAATTAATGATTTGCAAAGAAGAGGACTGGTAACAAAATAAATTCTTCCTACTATATTTCTAATATATCCAGTTGGGGAGAGACTGTACTGTGTAAATTTATACTTTTTATATTTTATGGTTAAGTAGTTGTTTTAATAGCAAATAGTTAACATTTGTAGAAGACAGCAAAAAAGTTTATACTGTTAGATTTGCTACTTATTTTTTTCAGACTTTCAGATTTATTTCTGTACCAATTAAAGCCCTGAAAATTATGCTTGAGCAAGTTGGTATGTGCACCGAGGATGTTAAGTTTTTTGTTTGGCCAGATGAGGGCACTTTCTCTTTACATTTCTGGAGTTTGAGCTGTGCAGCAGATTTGTTTTTTCCCATCCAAGCTGTTACTTACTTTCTGTTGTTATTGCCAGTGAGAGAAATAGTTTTGACATTTTTAATGTTTTGATTGTGTTTATTCTTATAGATTGATCTTTCCCCAAAAGGAAAAGCTTCAGTTTTTTGTGAAGTTTTTATATATGGAAACTTAAATGACAAAATTTCTGTGGGAAAAGGTAGTTTTAAGAAAACAAATTTCCGTATTTTGTAGTTTTGCTTATAATTAATACTAGAAGCTGAAGTTTACTTTTTAAAATTTATTTTTTAATCTAATTTTAGCACTCCCCATTTGTTCATAGCAAGATCCCTCTCCTCATCCAGGTTCTGTTGCCTGCTGGATATCGAATCAGTGTCCCTTTGCATCCCCATTAGAATCATTCGGAAGTATGGAAAGGAAATAAAATACCAGAAATGTTTTGTCTTCAAACAGATACACCGGCCCTGTCTCGGATGGATGGATGGATAAATGGACCCAACACTTATAAATAAAATACCAGAAATAGGACACATTTACTTTTGTATTTGTAGTGATTGCCGGCAAGGACTAGGTTGAGTAGGACAGGGTTTCCAGGGTTATGTGTAATGGTGCTAAGAACAGTACAGATTGCAGCTACTTGAGGTTGATGTGACTAATCTAAGGAGAAAACCAAAGAGTGATGTTGAGGTTTATAAGTTAAGTTTGTGCATAGCAGTGAAACAGAGAACCAGTGGTTGCTTATTAAAGTCTACAAAAACACTAATGAAAATAATGTCTTCATGACTTGATTGACATGAAGGAAATTCGGCGGCGGGTGCGGGGGAGCCAGCTGAAGGGAGAGTTCAGAGTGTATGTAAAGTTTTACACAGGTTTAGGAGTCGTGAGAAGGCATGGATTATTTTCAGAATTGTGTGCACAACAAGATAAGTATGGATAATGCCTCTCTGGAGTAGCTTCCAGAATGCTGCTTCCGAGTGACTCCGGAGGACGTGCGTGTTAGTGAATCCACAGACCTTCCACGTCCTGTATGAGTGCGGGAGTGGCTGGAACTTTGTCACCATTACCTCTCCTCTGACCACAAACACCACCTGTGCCTCAGGTGCTTTTCCTGTTCCCCCACTTGCCTTTGTCAACAACGCTGTGGGTGGCTCATCTTATTCCCACATATTTTAAATACGTGGAAATTTAGACTTTCAGATTAATTAGATCACTAATCTTTTAATTGAGACATTAAGTAAGTGTGGTCAGTGTCATAGAAACTAGTAAATAATGAATTCTCGGACTTCAGGTCATAATGATTAAAGATACTTACACAGTTAGGAGGAATATCACCAAGTAGCAGCGGCTTTGAGTTGAAAGGATTGAGTCATTCCCAGTCAGCTCTGTCGCAGAAAGCCGTCTCTTGGTGTGTCAAGGGATTGGAGCTGGGATGCTTGATACCTGTAAGGAAAGATTTAAGGCCTCGACATCGAGTACAGCTGGTGCCTGTTGATGGAGTGTTGTTATCAGTTCCTCAGAGAGAAAGAAGAGTTCCCTAGTGTTCCATGTCTGCCACATTTTTTTTTTTTTAACCTGGGGCTTACTAAAAAGAAAGTCGTGATTTTTCCCTTTAATTCCGGTGCCTGACTTTTATTTTATAGATTTTGGTAGCAGTCTTGTTGCCTTGACTTTACCAAGACACAGTCTGTTCAAATGGTAACTCAAACACATCTTTTTTTTTTTTTTTTTTTCCCTGCCAGTCCTTTTCAGCAAATAGTAAATAGTTTAAAGTTGTGGATCTTTAATAAAAATTAAGTTTCTTCAAAAAAAATTATGTGTCCCCCCCCCTTTCCATTAAACCATCCATTGGAAGCCTCCCGTGTGCCAGTTCCTCTGCCTGGCACGTTGGATACAATGGAGGACTTGGCTGGGTCCTTCCCATCAAGCATGCAGGCGAACGTAAGAACTCAGGAAGTGAACCAGTCGTGAAACTGAAACGGCGGAGGTACTGTCAGTGGGCATGGGACCTGCAGGATGCTATGAGAGTACATACCCCCACCAGAGGGGGAGGACAGGGGGAGGACAGGCAAGGATTCATAGAAGGTGTCATGTATGAGCTGAATCCTAAAGTGAGCACATCATTCCTCGGAGAGAGAATTGCGAGGGAGAAAGGGCTGGTTTTGTGAAAGAGAAGATATTTGAGTATTTGGGGTGTGACATCTAGGCTTCGAGGTAGTATATTTGGTTTTTAGAAATGTAGGAATGGAGGGGTTTTTAAAAGGGCATTTTTTTTTTTTATCTGGAGATGAATACATGAGCATCATTTGAAGGAAAGTGATGAATAAGATAGAATGAGAGAGAGAAGAAGAAGGGAGCAAAGTGGGGAATGAATGCCTGAAAAAGAGAATTCGTAGAACCTGACTCATGTACAGCCTGGAAGCCAAGGTCAGAAGACAGAACTTCAAGAAGAGGTAATTACGGAATCAGTGGAGGAAAATGCTGTGCCTCTAAATTGAGGAAGCCGCGTAAGGCACTGGGTTTGATTAGGGTATTGGTTATTTAACTATGAGCAATGTGGTACAGCTAAGGTTTAAGGTAACATGTTAGAAATGTACCTATTCTTTTTTTTTTTTTTTTTAAAGATTTTATTTATTTATTTGACAGAGAGAAATCACAAGTAGATGGATAGGCAGGCAGAGAGAGAGAGAAAGAGGGAAGCAGTCTCCCTGCCGAGCAGAGAGCCCGATGCAGGACTCGATCCCAGGACCCTGAGATCATGACCCGAGTCGAAGGCAGCGGCTTAACCCACTGAGCCACCCAGGTGCCCCAGAAATGTACCTATTCTTCTTTAAACCTTTTTTATACTGGTTCTTAACTTTAGAGAAAGGCATTCAGGGATCTGAGTCTGGATGTACATAGATGACTTATATTTATTTTTATTCTTTCCTTTTCCTGAGAATCTAATCCATGTTTTCCTTGTATAGTAACTCCTTGGTCACTGTCAGGCCTGGTCTTAGAGTGAGTATTTGTTGCAGACCTGAGTTCAGGGGTGTGTACAAGATGTTCCTGGGCCAGTGAGACTTGATCTTGGGACTTCCTGAAGCTCTGAAGAAAGAGAATCTCTTCTGTTGGGTTGAAGCTGTAAAGGCGCCTGAGAGCTGCCCTCCTAGGATGAGCATCTCTGAGAGTAGGGGGTGGGGAGGGAGAGAGGGAACAGGAGAGGGAAGGAGCTGAGACAAATAACATACCTTTATCATATGAGTTGAGTCACTGGATCTACTTCTGGATTTTTCAATTATTTGAGTCAGTGAATTTCCTTCTTTTGCTTAAGCTATTTTGAATGTGATTTTCTGTCATTTGAGGGTGAAAAGTCTCATTCTCCTAGAGAATGCCTTATGTACTTTTGCAGAGGATCAGGGGTATATAGATCTATCTGTAGAGGCCCCCTGAACCTGCTTTATTCTGTTCAACATTATTGCCAACAATATTTTCCCCATAAATCCAGATTCGGTATTCTAATCATTAACTAATTAATGGCCATCGTTGGGACAATTTGATCTTTACTACAAACATATGTAGAATATCTTGGTATTTATTGTAGTTGAGGGGATGGGTTATTTTTGTTAATGCCTTTTTGATTAACCAAGAATTAACCCATTTATCTCCTTCAGCTTTTTTCAGCAAGGATATCCTTTGTAAAATGTTGGGATTCCACTTTATTCATTATTTGTCTCTATCCGCTTATAAATATTCTTGCCAACCATAATGCTTAGATCTAGGAATCAGACCGTAAACCATAAAAGCAACAAAATTTGCCAAAGGCCTCATAAAATATGAATATGAAGTCATCCCTGACTCTCGTTAGCTTGAATAACTTGAAGAAAAGGGAAAATGATTTTGTTAATTTTGTTATTAGGAGGAAGCTTCTGATTCAATAGAATATGATGGGTATCGAAAAATACATTCATTAAGAACTATTTGCTGCAAGGCAACATTAAAAATAATAGGGCAATTGGGAAATGCTCGCTGTGATAATAAGATTTCAGAGAGCATTGTGACATCTGTGGTCACTTGATAGGTTTGAGTTAATGAGTCTGGCCATAGAGAGGGTGATTATTTCTTTCTGGACCCTGTACCTGCCTTGGATGTAGCTCCTATGAGGTACATAATGATGCATGTTTTGGTTCTGCAGAACAAGGAAGTTGATTTTATCACTTGTGGATGTTGTGAGAATGGGCCTGAATTTAATATACTAAATTTACTGTTTCCTGTAGAAACCGACATTTCAGAAAAGAAAAATACCAACTAATTTCTAATTGGGTAGAACACATGGAGCAAGAGTAAAGAGTTGAGCTTGCATTTGAGTCCCAATCCTCATTCCCTATGCTCTGGTCACATGTTCCTTGAAACTGTCCTGATGTTCTCAGCCTCTGTGGTCTTTTGCTCTATTCCCTCTCCAGAATACCCTTAATGAATTAGTACTGAATTATGAAATACATTAATTAGTACTGATGGATATTAGTATATGAAGTCCTATATTTTAACTCCGTTTACACTCCCGGAAGCTTCTTTGGACAGCATAGCAAGACATAATCTTTTCCCATTTATTCACACACATTATCCCTTCCTCTCTTCCTCCATTTGTGCAGAGTTTTTATTTTATTCCTACTAAAGATTCCTGCTTTAGGCATTAAGTGTTAGTAGGCCAAAGAACAGTGTGCCATTCCTGCCCTCTGGTGGTTGAAAGAAGCATTGCAAACAAGTAATAAAGATGTGTGCAGGGACTCTTACCAGCCTTGGTATCATTTGTTTCTTTTATTCCTGCATCATTTATTGGTTTACAGATTTAACAAGCACATAATCGGTATCTTCTTTATGACGGTCTTCATTAGTACCTGTCTGGTGCGGTAGCATCATGGTCTCTGGTAGCAATAGTTAAAATAGTTGAAGCCTTCCAAATGGAATTCGAAAAAGCGTACTTTCAGTATGTCTAAATCTGACTTTCGGGGTTTTGTATTTAGGTTACAACGTTTTTTCTTATCTACACGTAACGTTTCTAGGCCTACTGAGCTTCGAATTGGTTATATATGTGATGGGTGAAAAATGATGTCTGGGGTTTTAGTTTTCTTGCTGCCTAAAAATTTATCTCAAAACTTAGCAGCTTAAAACAACAAGTGTGTAATATTAGAGTTTCTGTGAGTCAGGAATTAGGGAAGTGATTTAGCTATCAAGATACTGGTCAGAGTTATAGTCCCTGGGACTGGAGGAGCTGGAGGATCTGGTTGGCTTTACCAGAATGAGTGATTCAAGAGAGAGCGAGAGGGAAGCCATGGTGTTTTCAGTAACCTATCCTTAGAAGCAGGCTTTTGTCATTTTTGCAGGATCCTTTGCGTAGGACAATCAGGTGTATTTCATGTGCAGAGGGTCTGCTTCAGGGCTTGAGTACCAGGACATGAGAAATCACCAGCTTTGTACTTTGTACACTGTAGGCAATGACTTCGGGCCTGTGTGACAATGTGAGTAAATCTTCAAATAGAAGTATTTTAAAATGAAGTATGGGGTTGGAAAATCAGACCAGCTCATCATTACTTCAGTTTTCATTCTTCATTCTCCTGGGAGAAGGTTAAGTTCTCCATGTTCCCAAGCTGATACTTTTAAATGGAGTAATTAGGAAAATAGGAAAAGAATGGTAAGAGAAATTAGTTTTATGAGGACATACTTACATGAATATGAGGGTGGAACATTTTAATTTTTTAAAAATGTGATCTGTTTCAGTTTATGTTTTTGTGCCACTCAGTGGTAAAAAATAATTCTGCAGAGAGAATGCTTAGTGATGGTAGACCTGTTTCATAGAAACTATTGCTTGTTTTTCAAAGATTTCTTTGTCAAATTACTTGCATATTTTGATTTAGTTTGAGCAGTGAGCACTATTCTGGGTCTAAGGCTGTCAGAACTCTGCTAGTCTCCTCAGTGTCATGATGAAAAATGGGAATAATACAGTTGGCTGGGTGATAAGGAGAATGTGCCCACGTCACGCGTATGCCGGTTTAAACATTGCTGGGTTATTAAGATCAGATATGAACAGAACTGAGAGTAAAGTGTTTAAACCAGAATTTTACTTTAGTACTAAGAACATCAGGACTTTGAAGTAAAATCAGTAAGGAAAATTGAAGTTTCACTCTTCTCTGCTACTTTCCCCCCAAGTTATTTTCGTCCTCTGTTTTGTCTTAATACATTTTTTTCATAAATAACATCTGTTTTCAGGTATGTTCATTTTGAAAATATAACATTGATACTTTTAGCATTGTGAATGACTAAGAAAGAATAATAATATAGGAGGATATAAACAACTTAAGGGGCACCTGGATAGCTCAGTCATTGAGCATCTGCCTTCAGCTCAGGTCATCATCCTAGAGTCCTGCGTCAAGATCCTTCCTCAGTGGGGAGCCTGGTTCTCCCTCTCCCTTTGCCTGCCACTCCCCCTGCTTGTGCCTCTCTCTCTCTCTTTTTAAATAAAAGTAAATAAAATCAGTAAGGGAAATTGAAGTTTTTAAATAAAAACAACTTTGGAGTGGTGGGGTCCTGGGTGGCTCAGTCATTAAGCGTCTGCCTTCAGCTCAGGTCATGATCAAAGGGTTCTGGGATCAAGCCCACATCGGGCTCCCTACTCAGCGGGAGGCCTGCTTCTCCCTCTCCCACTTCCCCTGCTTGTGTTCCCTCCCTTGCTGTGTTTCTCTCTGTCAAAGAAATAAATAGAATCTTTAAAAAAAAAAACAAAAACCCACAACAACTTAAAATATTAAAATAGTATTGATCTGTTTTTCATCTAATCATTTCAGTACCATTTTAGGAACAAATCATATTAGAAATGCTGTTCCTGGCTCTGCAGTTTTATTGATGCTTCCAGTAATAGCCAACCTAGAGTGAATGTTTCCATGGAATAACTATATAATAGCCTGTAATGCTTGTTTATCGTTAAGGTCTTATTTTGCAAATTTGACTTACAAAATTAATATATTCATAAATCTGTAATCCCAAAAGGCAAGTGAATAGATTTATAATACATTATATGTTGAGATTATTTGCTTTAGAACATATTTCATTGGCTGTATTCTTTTCTTATGAGTTTATTCATTTCTACTTTATCTTGTGATTATTTATATTTATAATTTATATATAAAGGCATGATGTAATCTTAGTGGTAAGCTAAAATTTAAAGGAAAGTCCTTTCGCTGAACAACTATTTACTGGGCTTCTATTATATATACCAGAGACGCTGGTGGATTCTGGGATCAGTGTTGAACAAAATAGGCACTGTCACTGAATTTTTGCAGCTGTCAGCACAAAAGAGAAAAGGATGGACATTAGACTAATAACCACAGAGGTAAATATATAAGTATATTTTTAAGTACTTAAGCTAAGACCTGAAAGATAAGTAGGGGGAGTTAGTTTGCTGGGGAAGACCCTCGGAGGCTGTAAAGATCCACAGGTCTGAAAGCAGCTGGATCCCCTGGAGAGGTGGGGAGGTGAGGTGAGGGCCACACTGCAAGGCCTTATAGCCCAATTAAGGTCTTCGCTCTCGATTTCAGATGCTGTGAGAAACTGAAGGTTTTCAGTGGGAGAGTTGTATTTTGTGTATTACTCTGGCTGCGAGGTGGAGAACTAAATGATGCGAGAATGGTTAAGAAGCTACTGCATTTGACCAAATGAGGAAAGGTGATGCATGAATTAAGGGAGTGTCAGCAGAGGAAGAGGAAAATAGACTAATTGGAGAGAGATTTCAGACATCCTGCACACGGGATTTGTTGGATTACATGGGAAGAGTAATTCTCAGCCTTGTGACTTTGGCAGTGGGGTTGGAAGTTACATATTTTGAAACGAGAAAAATGGTATATTCTTTTTGGGGCATGAGGCAAGATGGGGAGTGGGGAAGAATTGTGGATCGGAGGATGGAGAGATCAAGAGATCACTTCTTGGTAGGCAAAGTTTGAAATGGTTGTGGGAAAACCCAAATAGGGAGATTTTAGGCAAGCAGTTGGGTATACTAGTGTGGAACTCGGAGTGGGCTAGAAAAATAAATTTGACAAATGTCAACGTTTTCTGCAGTTTAGGCCAATGAACAGACTGGAGGACGAGTTCTTAAGTCTTGTTTAGCACAGTGATAACTATGCTAAAGTTTTATTGCCATGAAAAAACAACTGCTTTTTGAATAATAAAAATCAGAATGTTGCTTAGAAAATGAACTTTGGAAAAACCCAGAACTTTTTTTTTCTTTAGAGCTTTTTGTGATTTAATGCGCACCCTCCCCCCTTCTTTTCTTGATCTCATTCTAGAGGAATTTGATTACTTGCTTTTCTGTGCTTTTTCAAAGATATCAATCCATTTCCTTATTAAATGTTGAGGTCTGGTTACAGCATGTTGATTCCGCATTTCCTCTTTGTAGCTTGTTTTTTAGAAGTTACTAATCAGCTGAGTGTTAGTATCATTTTTCCCATAGCTTCTCTTAAGCTTCATTGTGCCACTTTGGTAAAAAGAAAACCATCAGTGCACAATAAAATCATTACCCTGACCTTTTTTGCTTATCCTGACTCATTCTGGAAAAGTCTGGAAATCTTTCTATTAGTTCAAAGAAATGTTCAGCTCTATTCATTAGTATTTTTATTTTCAGTGGTAGAAATACTGGTTTAATGCTAGGAAATCTTCCTTATGGATAACAATGCCTTTCTCTGGAAGCATTATAAATAAGTAAATGAATTACCACTTGATTGGATAATTTGTTTTTTAATTTCCCAAAATTTCTTTTGAAGAATGCTTGTTCCTGGGGTATCTCGGTGGCTCAGTTGGTTAAGCATCTGACTTTGGCTCAGGTCATGATCTTGGGTCCTGGCATTTATCCCCACACTGGCCTCCCTGCTGAGCGGGGAGTCTCCTTGCCCCTCCCCCTGCTCAAGCACTCTCTGTCTTTTTCTCTCAAATAAATAAAATCTTAAAAATATATATATTTGTTCATTTATTAGTTTAATGCAAAAGCCTGTGCTAGGCGCTACAGAAGAGAGAGCTGGGAGGTAATTCTTGGACTCAGGATACTTGCTATGTCTGCAGCCTGTGTCGTAAAAGCGTAGAACTTTATGTACTGTAAGTCATAACAATCTGAAAGTCCACCTAGCGGATATAATTGTTTCTGGAGCATTGTAGAGAACCAACCTTAAAAGCGCAGCGTGTCTAATTATTTGTAACATGTTGGAGAAGTGAATATGATTCATTTAGTCAGAAATTTCAACGCTCTCAGGATTATTTCAAGTTTCATATCTCCCTCTTATAACTTGCCTCACTCTTTTGAGTCAGCCACTAAGTGGTTTTTAATAGGGGTATCCCCAAGGAGAAGGGACTTCCCTATTTTCAAGATGGGCAGGACTGAGATTAGGAAAAAACACCTGGGCCAGAGCCAATTTCCACAGGGATTTTAAAATCTCAACATGAAAATAAAATGAACTTCACGGTGAAGCCCAGGAGTTCAGCAAGCAGGGAGAAGAGAAGTCGGAAAAGAACAAGGTGGGTGAGAACTGAGAACATGGGGACTCGTCCTTAGTTCCTAAGGATGTTACTATTGGTATTTTATGTCACTGGTTTTAAACTTTTTGACCATAATCCACAGTCAGAAATACATATTATTGCATGATGTGTGTTGTCTGCATACAAATACTTTTTTAATGTATAAACTAAATGAAAAAATACTTTCCCCGTATTACCTGTATCATCCCTTCCATTTCATTATTTTTAAGTGCTGGTAGAAAGCATCCCATTAACTGTATTTCATTATCCTCTAATGGGTTAGACCAGGGTTTACAAACACTGACCTGTGCAACCAGTGGGCACCAATGGAAGTGAAATAGGGATTGTTTTTTTGCATGTAACTGTTATCATGGGTCATGTGCCCGTATGGAGAAGTGAAATTATGTTTATATCCTGACACAGAACTTTCCACATGGCAAGCATCGAGTTAACGGTGAATGCTGTTGAACAAAGAGCAAATAGTCATCCCTGCTATGCGGCCCAGTTGGTTGTTGGTAATACTGGTTTTATCTCCTGAACTCATCTCCTTGCAAGATGGGAGATGTTAATCAACTGCAGCTGCCATGAACCAAAATATTCATTGGGTTATACAAAATAAGCTAAACTGTAATCTAATCAGACGAGGAGGATCTTCTGTGTCCTCAAATCACCCCAAAACTTAGTACAATAATCATTTCTTACTATTTGTGGTTCCTGTGGCACAAGAATTCTGGAGCTCCTTGGTTGGGCAGTTCTGGCTTCAGGTGTTTTACAAGGTTTTAGTTCCATCTTGGCTGGAGCTTCAGTCTCTGAAAGTTTGAAAGGTTCAGTTGGAGGATCACGTGGCCCGCAAGTTGGTTTCTCTCCATGTGAGCCCCTCTGCAGGGATCTGTGCCCTCATGACTTGGCACCAGGCTTTGTCAGAGTGAGCTGTCCAAGAGACCAAGGCAGAACTGGAGTGGAGGGGACTGCACAGGTGTGAATACCAGGAGGTGAGGATCCTCGCACATGTCTTAGAGACTAGCTACTGCACCATAGACAGATAACTTTGTTGATGATTGCCTTGAATTTTTAACGAAGGAAAAAATAAACCTGTAAATGCTCGTTTTATTTTTGAATTTTGTAAAGCATTTACAGAGAAGTATGGACATTTCTACTTCTCACAGGAATTTTGGAGAGAATTTAAAGGTATAAAAAATGATAAATTTCAGAAATTGGTTGGGATTCTTTATGAAATAATGATTAAGCAAGTTCTGTTTAGTTAGCTAAGCACAGAATTATGAAAAATTAGTTAAATACTGGGAAGACCGTAAATGAAATTAGTAAGAATAGAAAATAGTTGGGCGCCTGGGTGGCTCAGTGGGTTAAGCCACTGCCTTCGGCTCAGGTCATGATCTCGGGGTCCTGGGATCAAATCCCGCATCGGGCTCTCTGCTCAGCAGGGGGCCTGCTTCCCTTCCTCTCTCTGCCTGCCTCTGCCTACTTGTGATCTCTCTCTGTCAAATAAATAGATAAAATCTTAAAAAAAAAAAAAAAGAATAGAAAATAATTTACTCTCAGTAAAATTGGTAATACTAATCATTAACAAGTAAAATAACCTATTATAGGTTATTACCTATAATACCTATTATAGGTTTAATCAAACCTGTTATAGGTTTAATAACCTATTAAAGTTGGCCAAAGATATGTGTTACTTAACTCTAAAGAGTAGAGAAGATTGTCATAGCATTCTACTTCATTGATACTCTAGGTTAGGGTTTGGCAACAGTGGCCTGTGGACCAAATCCAGCATGCTACCTGTTTTTATAAATAAAGTTTTATTAGAACACAGCCATATTCCTCTGTTTCCACATTGTGACTGCTTTCCTATTGGAGCAGCAGAGGCAGTAGTTTTGTGACAAAGACTGTGCACAAAGTCTAAAATATTTACTGTTCTTTGAAGAGTAAGTTTATTGATGCCTACTCTAGATTTTAGACTTTTAAATACAAAACTAGGTTTTAGAATGTTGATGAGATGCATAAATCTAAGGATAGTAGCTTGTAAGTGAACTTTTAAACATAAGAGAGAGTGCAATGTTAACTTTCTAATTTTTTTAGAAAAAAGTTATATTAATTAGAAGAGGGAGGGACAGAATATTGTAGGATTTGCAAGAATAATGCTTCATTAGGCAAGACTTTGCTTATTAAGAAAATTCACAAGCTTCGAATAGGGCCCATGTGGGAACACATGAAGCCAGCATTTGAAAAGCAAATGTGAACATTATATTGACTGAATTAGATTATTGTGAAAAAACAATTTAAACATTTTAATTTGTTTCTTACTCTGAATTAGAGATTAGGAGTTTTGTTATTTACTTCGAAATCTGTTCTGGTTTATGCCTAGAGTTTCGCCTTCGTTGTTGTTATTGTTGTTATTGTTTGTTGTTAACGTGGAAGTACAGTTTTGAGAATAGGCCCATGAGAAATAACCATTTTCTGCCCTTCTGCTGCAGAATGACTTGAGATACAGGTACTTACCAGTCTTCATGATATGCAACAGACAAATTGAGAAGTGAAATTTCCAGATGATTAGCACAAAGTTTAGGGCTCGGTGCTGTATGAGCAAGGAAGGACAAGGAGCTAGGTGCTCACACGCAGGTGTTGAGCAAATCCCAGGGAATATGTATTTCTGATAGTACCACCAGCATATGTCTCCCAACCAGAATGATTTTGTGGTCGTTGTTAAAACCTGCTTTTCTAAACTAGGAAGAAGAATTTATACCGAACAGAGTATACGTTAAGATTATCATATCAGGAGGAAGAGATTTAGAGGTGAAGTTATTTTTGCATTTTAATTTTAGAAAAGTGTGATAGCTACCATTGATTGGGCATTCACGCCATTTCAGGCTTTGTGCTAGGCGCGTTTCAAAAATTGGCTCACCTAATGTTCTCAGTAACTCCATAGGGTAAAAAATAGTGTTATCCTCACTCAGCTCTTGAGTAAAGGGAACCTTGGCGAGTTTAACTTGCCCAAATTCAGTAGTCGGAGTAGGACTCCAACTGGGGACATCTCACTCCAGATGTCTCCATATCACACTGCCAGCCCGTAAAGCTGTCATCTTGTTCCCAGCTCCTATTATTTCCCTTCCATTTTCTTTTCTTTTCCTCCCACCCCTTCTTCCCTTTCCCATTTCCCTTCTCTTTTTTTATTGTTAATTACATAACTAACACATGGTATCAAAACAATTTAGCACAAACGGTGTAAAGTAAAAAATGCATGTAAAGTAAAAAATGAAAGTAGCCTTTATCCGTACTATTAACATTTGCTCTTCTCTTCCCTGCTTCCTTTACCCAAGATAATAGATGTACCTCATAGATGTTTTCCATGACAGGACACACAGTTCTTTCTCACCTATTATGTTTAACAGCTGCGTGACCTGTTCCACAGTCCAGAAGTTAACTTATGTAGCCCTTTTTATTGATTATTCTCTTGACTTTTGGCATCTTGTTTTCTCTCTGTTGTTGTTTGTATAACTTGGCCTAATGAGCATCTGGTGTTTGCCTTGCGTACACTAAATGAGATGACTGAAGTTTATTTCTCAATCTAGAAAGTTTTTAAAAAGCAGTAGTTGCATTCTTTCCATGAGCTTAATGATACTTTGAGTCTAATTTCCTTTTTAAAAAAAAAAATTCTTACTTATTTTTAAAGATTCTATTTATTTATTTGACAGAGAGAGACCACAGATAGGCAGAGAGGCAGGCAGAGAGAGAGGAGGAAGCAGGCTCCCTGCTGAGCAGAGAGCCCGATATGGGTCTTGATCCCAGGACCCTGAGATCATGACCAGAGCCGAAGGCAGAGGCTTAACCCAGTGAGCCACCCAGGCGCTCATGGAGTCTAATTTCTTGAATGGGATTTTGTTTCTCAGTCATGAGGTCTTGTTGATCCTTTCTTACACTCCTTTTTTTTCTATTCTCAGTTATCAGCACATTATAATTTATATGTTGGTGATAACATTTAAAAATTTAGGAATGAGCTATCTCAATCAAAAGTTTTAAATTACCACCTACAAGTGACTTAAATTGACTCTTCATAGGTCATTAGAATGTAAATGTATATGGTTACATATATGTAGTGAAAAAAATTGAACCATGAATTATCAGAAAGCAATTTTTCCAAATGAGTGTTAAGATAACAGGGCTCCTGGGTGGCTCATTCAGATAAGCATCTGCCTTGGGCTCAGGTCATGGTCTCAGGGTCCTGGGATCAAGTCCCTCATGGCTCCCTGCACAGCAGGGAATCTGGTTCTCCCACTACCTTTTCCCCCTCTCAAATAAATAAATAAAAATCTTAAAAAAAAAAAAAAGTGTTAAGATACTTAACCTAATTCCTGGTATCATTTTAGTAACTTATTTAAATAAAGTACAAAAATTCTGTGATCATTGTTGATACATTGGAAAATTATGCTTTTTATACAACAGTGATGCTTATTTTGGAAGATACTATTTTAGAAAACTGACTTGTCTAAAATGCGTTAGTACAGAGCATCTACTTCTGTTTAGTAGTAGTATTTATGAAATGAGGGAAGGGATAGTTGGATAGGAGAGAGGAAGGAAAAAAATCGAGAAAGTTGTCTATTTGCTAGTACAACAATGTTAATGATTATAATAGAACTGTGAAGAATAGCCATTAACATATCTAGCTGGAAGAATGCCTAACAAAGCAAGGAAACCTGCCCCTGTGTGCCCTCTTTTTTTAGATGAGTGTGACTTAGAAGGGAGGCACTGTGGCAGAGCAGGAAAAAAACAAGCCTTCTCTTTTATCCCTTCCTTCATTTTCTGGGCAGTGCAGCCCTGGATGACATCTGTGTGTTTTCACCTTTCCTCATACTAATGTGAATAGCAGAATCCACCGGACAGTGTTCTCGTGCAAGAGAAGGCTCAGTCATATAGGGCCATACCTGCAGGGATTCTCAACAAGTGGTTGTTGGGACCGTGTTGCTGCTGAAGCTGCGACCCTGGCTGAGGGGTTTTTAGCTTTTCTTCTGTCGGTGATTTTCTTCATTTATTTTATGAAAATCACTTAGAGTAGTGGTTTCGGGGTGTTTATAATTAATGGGGTGAGAAAATTAGCAGAATGGGCTTTTGGGATGCCAAAATTGATTAATGAAACTGACTGGAAATTTTTAAAACCTTGTTTGTTGGTTGCAATCAATCAAGAATTTGGTCAAGTCCTGAGAGCCAACTAGTCTTATTACCTCTAGAAATGAATATACCCCTTGCCGAATGTCCCCCCTTCCCTACCCTTTGGCAGAGACCGCAGTCTTATCTACTGACTCCACGTTGCTCTTTGAAAGTTGAGAACCTCCTTGTTCTGGTCTTACTCACCTTCTTGACAACATTCAGCATAGTTCGTCGACATGTTTTTTCCCCTTGGCTTCTGTGACATCATGTACTTCGGGATTTCTTGCTGCTTTTCTGGGTACTCCTTTACTGGCTGTTTTCCTTCGCTGTAGCCATTCTGCTCTCACTTGCATTCTTCAGGTATACCAGTGAAATTCACTTTGGAGGATCTTGCTTATTCCCACCTCAGGGCCTTGGCACTAACCTTTTCCCTCGGCCTGGCTTTTTGCTCCCTTCCTACTTTTTGAATGAGGCTTGCCCTGACCCACGTTATCCTAGCCACATCCCTGACCTCTTCTTTTGTTCATAGCATTTGCCTCTTCTATCATATACATAGTTTATTTATTTATTATGTTTGTCTAGCTTCTCTGATAGAGTATAAGCTCCGTGAGGACAAGGATCTGGATTTTGTGTTTGTTTTGTTTTGTTTTTCCCACAGACACACCAAGTACCTAGCACAAGGCCATAGTAGGCAGTGTTGATGGATGAGAGCACAGTATTCTCTTTAGGGTCACCTCGTTGACTTCCAAGGCTCTTTGCACACCATATGCACAAATACTTTTACAGCTCCCACCTAGACCTTTTCCCACGTCTCTGCTCACTGACCTCTCCACATAGTTTCTATTAGACAGAATAGAAAAACAAAAACCTTGCCGGCATCCCTAATTTCCCTCTCACCTTCACTCGCCCTTCTTCCTTCCTCTCCAGTCTATCAGTAGGCCCTCTTGACCCCTCCTTTTCAGAAAGTATCCCTGATCATCTGTGCCACTGTCTCTCTCACCCAGACAGTAACAGCAGCTTCTCAACTTCTCCTCTCCTTCTACCTTTGACCCACTACAATCCATTTTCCACACTGTAGCCAGAGACGACATCTTAAAATATAAAACTGCAAAACAGATCATACCACAGTCTTGCATTGGCTTCCACAGCACTTAGAGAAAAACCCAGAGTCCCTTCTCTGGCTTCTAAATCCAACACTAGTTGACCCACTGCCTCTCAGACTTCGTCTCTTCACCGTTGTTGCCTCAGCCCCACCACATGTGGTCACTAGAGGCCTTCCTCCTCCTCTTCAGATGTGCTAACAGTGAAGCCTTGGGACTAACTGCCAGTGTTCAAGCTGGCTTAATGCTGCCTCTTTGGGTCTCTTGACTCTGTCACCAGCCCATCTTCTTTGTATAACCCTGTCCCCACCATCGTCTATATTTTTGACTGAGTCTTTTCCCTCATGAGACTGTGAGCTCTGTGAGAAGTCTGTACTTGGTCCCACTGTATCCCTAACATGTACAGCAGTGTCTGATAAAGTTGATGCTCACTAAATACTTGTAGACTGAATGAATAAATGAACAAAAGGGAACAAATTGTTTTTTAAGAGTTATAAATTTCTGTGATACTTAATATTTTAACCAACTAAGAATATCCTTAGGTTGGATGGGGGAAAAATACTACTGATTTTGGGGAAGAGATAATAAGAAATACTGGTCTGGGGGCACCTGGGTGGCTCAGTGGGTTAATAAGCCTCTACCTTCGGCTCAGGTCATGATCTCAGGGTCCTGGGATCGAGTCCCACATCAGGCTCCTTGGTCAGCTGGGAGCTTGCTTCCCCCTCTCTCTCTGTCTGCTAGTGATTTCTGTCTGTCAAATAAATAAATACAATCTTAAAAAAAAAAAAAAAGAAATACTGGTCTGTTCCTTATTAGAAAATAGGAAGTAATCCTGCCCCACCCTCCTTTTTTCTTTTCTTGTTTACAATACAGTATTTTAAAAATACTCTTCTCTTACATCTTTATACAGAAGCAAAATTGTTTTGTGTTTACTTTTGTTTTTTTAGTAAAACACAAGAGATTTTCTTATAGTCTAGCATTGTCTATAGCAAAAGACCATTTGAATGCCAAAATAATGTATCATTAGGTCTATTCATTATCTTGCCACATGCAAAGTAGATGCTAAGGGCTTATCACTGCAATAAAAGTCACTAGGATATTTAAGTTTATTGTACAAAATATGTTTTAAATTTTACAGGTTTTTTCAACAAGTTCTTATACAAAATGTATGCCTTTGCCCAAGATTCTTATTAATATATGCTCCTGGGACTCTTTTTACTTATTATTTCTATGTCATTGTACAGTTCTTGGGGCTCACTTTCTTGGTATATACATTTGAAAAGAATTCATAATTTCATTATATTAAGAATGAATATTTTTTAAAAAGCAAAGTGCTTCTACTTTTTAAAAATACAATCTCAACCAGTAGTTGAAAGGCTCCTGTTAATTGTTTGGGTAAAATACCATCTGAGGGTCTCTGAGTTCTGAGAACGCAGTAAACAATAAATAGGAATCTTTTGCCAACGAGTTGTGTAGCGTCAGTACTCCGTGATTATTTCTGGGTCCATCTCACCCCCTGCATTAGTGAGTGCCTGGAACAGTGGCTCTTCCCCAAAGAAACTCAAAATCCTGTGGAGAGCTCATAATGTCTGGCCCTACCCTGGTCATACTGAAAGCCTTCTGGACCCTGAATGTGTGTGCCTGAGTTCTTTTTCAGCCACACAAATGATTCTGTTGTGAGCTATGGTAAAAAACAAAGTGACGACAGATCACAGTCTAATAAGGCTTGTGTCCTCAATTCCATTCTCCCTCCTCCCGTTTCCTCCTTGTGGTTCAGTATTCAGTGAATGAATACTGAATACTGAATGAGTATGTTTGGTCTAGGAGTGATCCATCTACCCTCCTGTGTCTGCGTGCAATGCAATGCACCAGACTGTGGAAGTCTTCACAGATTACTCACTTGTCGTAGAAATAGATTGGATCTTTTGTTGAATTTTTACAAATTCATTCATTCTTATCACAGTAGCTTTCGGGAAACATTTTTTCAAATTTTGTAGGTAGAAAAAGGGTAAGCAAGCAAATTAAAGAATGAGTGGTGAGAGATAAAGATGGGGGGGGAAGGACCTCTAATTAAGATCAAAGGTAAATGTAATTACAAGATGACCTCAATTTTAAATCAGAATGCCAAAGTTGAATGTTTAAGAGAGAGATCATTCGGGTTAAAGACCTATTAAGTGATATGGAAGAAGTCAAAACGTGAGTTAAAAAAATGGATGTGCTATGACAATGTGCTGGAATTAATGCCTCTTTTTACCTAATTTCCTATCTGCCTCTCTTTCCAAAGTTATCTCCTCCATTCAGCTGTTGAGCACTTGACCCTAACTCCTCATTATCCAGGATGGAAAGCCCTTGCCATCTGCTTCCAAATTCTATCTCCCTGAATATTAGCTTATGTTTTCTCTTTTCTCTGCTCCCAGTTTTGACAGCCTACACTTCTTTTTTTTTTTTTTTAAGATTTTATTTATTTATTTGACAGAGAGAGATCACAAGTAGACAGAGAGGCAGGCAGAGAGAGAGAGAGGGAAGCAGACTCCCTGCTGAGCAGAAAGCCTGATGCGGGGCTCGATCCCAGGACCCTGAGATCATGACCTGAGCCGAAGGCAGCGGCTTAACCCACTGAGCCACCCAGGCGCCCCGACAGCCTACACTTCTTCGCATTGCTCACACCAGTGCCACAATTCTCTAGTCCCCACACCACTCCCCAGTCCTCTCCAGCCCTATTCGTCTGCCTCCAGCCTGGCTGTTTCCTCTTCCCTGCCTCTTCTTTCTGGTCCAGATCCTCCGTGTTCATCTACAGCATTTCAAAAAGGTCACCCCTCCCGGAATCTTCTCTAAATTTTCCTCATCAAAATGCTCTCTCTCGTCCCTCTAAACTCGCCAGTGCAGCAGACCATCTGTGTCTCCTTTGCTGTGATCATCATCTATTAGTGTCAAGTACTCTGTCCCATGGTCCGTACCTTGTTTCTGTCTCCACTGTGCATTGCCTTGCACCATGCTCGTATAGAACATGTTCTCAGTAAATATTTGTGGATCAGAAATAGATGTGGTTTCACTGTAGAACTTTCCTTTCTCCTTCCGAGAGCATAGCTTTCTAGAAATTGTTTTTATGGACTCCTCACCCTGACACACATTGTACACAAAAGTTATTAGACTTAGCAGTACACAAAACGCATACATGTTGACACTTTCTGTTTGATACTTTGTATGACTCTTGGTATTTGCTTTTTATTCTGTGCTGCTTTTTGTACTGGGCACTTTTTTTGAGAGAGAGAGAGAGAATGCTTATATAGCATGCATTACTTGCAGACCTTGCAGTTCAACCTACCTAGCACTCATTGGCAGTGGGAGTGATGAGTTGCTTTGGTAGCATGCTAAAGAAAATGATATGTGTTGGTAGCTTTCTTTGAACTGAACACCTTTTTTGGGGTGGGGGAAGGTGTTGGAATTAGGTAGGTGTGGTTCCATAAACAGTTCTCGTGTTCCTTTTTAACATTTTATTTTTTACAACTTCTCTGAACCTCTTAATGATCTTGTCTCACCATCTAGGAGGGGTCTTATCTTGGCTACTGCCACTGAAGTTGTCTGTTTCTTGTGCCTTCTTATTTTCCCAGGTCTTTCAGATTAATTTGGGGTCAGGAGGGAAGGGGAAGCAAAGCTACTATTCATAAAATGAGACATTTGTGTGTGAGGTACTTAAGTATTTAATGATGGGGAAGTGTAGAAGCAATCAAGGCTGGTTGTGAAGAAAGAAAAATCATAAGTTAGTGTATGGACCCAGATAAAGATGTATTAGCCCCACTCTGCCTGTGGTTTGCTCTCCCAAGCTTGTAGTGTGTCAGCTGTCTGACCACTTTCTATTTTTGTTTGTCTGTCCAAGGTGAAAATGGGAAGTGGATTTGTGAGAATTGTCTGCATGCTTTTGGTGGGGCTATATTTGCCGTGCTGGATTTTTTTTTTTCTTTTTTCCTGAAAGATTTAAATAGTCACCATGAGCTTCTTGACAGTATTTCCATCATGCCAAATGATATGCCTTTGCAGCAACTTACTCAGCATACCAGGCAAATTAGTTATTTGATTACATAAACATACATATGCAAACTATTTTGTTGATTTGTCTGTGTGGTATTTTTGCAAAAAATTGTTCTTAAAAATGCAAAAAATCTATTAATCCTATTTATAACTTTATCAACATTTGGGTGAGGCCTGTTATTATATAAATGTATATTCTATTATATAATGTATAATCTGTTGGTGAGAAAAATCTGTACTTCTATATTTTGAAGTTAGTAGACATACTTAATAAAGATACTGAACATTTCAGTTTATTGATGTTTACTAATATTTCCAAAGGAAAAATAGGAATACTACTAGATAGTTTCAGATTGTTTTATTTGGTGAATAACCAGGAGTACAGAATAAGAGGTTAAAAAGTGAAATATAAATGGCTTATGGTTTGCCTAAATCATCAGTGGTCACATTTACTTTTGGGGGTCATATCCTGCATGCCTTGATATTTCCAGTGTTTTGAGAAATACCTATGTTGACATAGTAAATGAAATATTGAAACCCGGGGATTGGGGGGGGGGGTTGTTATAGTACAGAAATAATTATTTCCAGGCACATCGAGTTAAATGAACCACAAAAATCACAAAGTCAAAAACAAATCAATTATCATTTGGTGGTTCCGTTTAGTTTATGGCAGTTAATGATCTTCGATTGAATTTGCAGCTCTCTGGGTCTGTTTGGAAGTAGGCCATCACATGCTGAGATGAAATACCAAGTCATTTAAATTAGATACCGAGCATGCTCATAGGAAGTACTTACTCTTGGAGACTGCAGTGAGGTTCAGTTTTCTTCTAGGGGGAAGAGCAGGAAAGAGCTCACAGTGTGCCCTTTTGTCATCATTCTGTCAGAGGGCATATAATTTGTCTTTGGAAACCAGAAGCCTGAGACAAAAAGAAGAATGCAGGTTTTTAGCAAAAGGCTATTTGGTGAGTTAATTAGCTGTTTTATTCTATTTTATAATTCCTTGTAAGGCTGTGTCTTTTATCTGCTGCCTGTTTTGTACTAAGCTGAAGCTTTATGTAGCAAGTAACTTAGCTGAGATTGGGAGAAAATTGTTTCTGCTGCCCAGATCTCACTCTTTTGAAATATTTTCAGGACATTTCTGAGGTGACAAGTTCATAAATTGCTATGATGATACTCCTTCGTGTTCTGCACAAATTTCATTTGCTCACTGGTGCTGAATAATGCTGGCAGAATTGTGTGCTCAGGGAGCTCAGGATTTGTCTGTTTGGACAGTTCAGCATTTTTGTTCTTGTATTTTGATGAAATTATAATTTTTACTTTCACATTTCTACACTTTATCTTAAAAAGTAGCGGATAAGAGTTATTTAGCATAAAACAAGAATTTTTGAAAGAAAATGAGAGGATATAATATACTGTATGTATATATTTTTATATAGATGATACAGAAATCAGTTGGCTTTATAATATAACTGGTCATTTACAGTACCCAAAAATAAAATGAGATTGACAATACTTAGTGAAATATGTTCCAGTTATACAGTATTCATATTTAGAATCCATTCTGTTTTTAGTTGTTGAAGTAGCTATGTAAGTGTTTGGAGTATAATAATAGTTTTGCCATTTTGGGCTCTTCTCACTTGAGCTCATATTATGGTGATTGCTAGGAAATGTTTTATGGTTGTTTTTGTTATCCAAGTGCTTATGTTTTATCATGAACTTAAAGGGGGAAGTTGTTATGCATTTTTTCCATATTATGTTCTAATAGTATCAAATAATATTTAAAGTCTATAAATTATTATGTCATAATGAACATGATTTTGATTTCTATTTATCATAGATAAACTTGGCAGACAACTCTTAAGGGTATTCTGGAAATTAAAATTATATATTCTGCATGAGACAAATTATTACATGTTTTAAAGATTTGAAGAAAAGGCATAAAATTACCAAATTTATTTCCTTGAGGAAAATCATGTTTATTAGTAAATGTCAGGTAGGGAATTTGAGGTATAGAAGGTGTTTTAAAGAGTTCTAGAAAAACAATGTGGTGGGGTGGGAGGACTAGGAAGAGAATACTAAAGACTTAGTGCCTTCAAAAATGCCAGGCAATTATGTGATGCTTTCCTGAAATATCTTTATTTTGTGAACTGCCCCCACTATGCCATTTTCCAGGATTGGCACATGTGAAGGAGGTGGGTGTATACTTAAGCTCGTATATTCATGAAAAGGGAGGGTTACCAGTTAAAGATGACGATTAAGTGACAATATTCAAGAAATCTGTTCCACTTTTACATTCTGACTCAACTTGTGCGACCTTGGGCAGCATGCACACTCTGTTTATTTCCACTTATTTTTAGTATAGTACTTTACTGTGGTAATAATAGGAGGCTCATTTAAGATTTCTAAAGTAATAAGATTATTTCTTGGACTATTGCAAAGATTCATGAGGGCTGTAAGCTATTCACAGAGAGCTACTGTGGGGAAAATCCAAACAAGTATTGCTTTTACAGAATCCTATCGAATGTTTCCTTTTCTAATTAGTATTTCGGGGGTACCTGGCTGGCTAATTCCGTGGTGGAGCATGTGAATGGTATAGAGTCTACTTAAAAATAGTATCTTTTAGGGGCACCTGGGCTCAGGTCTTGATCCCAGGACTCTGGGATCAAGCCCTGCACTGGGCTCTCTGCTTAGTGGGAAGCCTGCTTCTCCTTCTCCCTCTCCACTCCTCCTGCTTGTGTTCCCTCTCTCGCTGTCTCTCCCTCAATCAAGTAAGTAAGTAAAATATTTAAAATATTTAATAATAATAATAATAATAATAATATCTTTTAAAAATATTTTAAATGTGTAAGTCCTCTGTGGTCTTTGGAACTACTTTGCTAATACATATTTACCCTAGTCTGTAAATAATCATGAAATTTCCGTGGCAGAATTACACTTCACACTATTTTCTTTTACGTATTTGGCCCCATTTGCCTCTAATCATAGACCTTCATAGGTCTTCAAGAAGAGAGAAATTGATAATGAACTGAAGTCTGTTAAAGAAAAATAGAGAGAAATATTGTGAAAGGGGGGAAATATGATAAGAAGAACGACTGATAACAAGGATTTCTTTGCCAGGTTCTACAGGTGAAGCACATACCAGTATATCTTGTTCATTTCCAAATCGTCTACTCACTTACTTAACATCTACCAATTAAGGATAATTTAGTTCCTTAACATTCGTGAAGTTCAGTAGTGCTTAAAGATCCCAAGTGGTCTTACCTGAAAATGGGTTCGAGGGTCAAGTAAGTTTGGGGAATAATGGGCCGTAAAGGCTTGTTTAGAGCAGAACTTCTTGGCCTTTAACATCTTATTAAATTTTATTCTAGAACTTAACTTTCTCTGAAATATGGTTTACTTTTGAAAAGAAAAGCCAATATATGGTGTAAATACTTATATTAAATAATTACAAATATGAACACTTAACCTTATAAATACATGGATAAGTGGAAGAAGTACGGGTTTGCTTCGATCTTCTAGGAAATTGCCTCAGTTCTTTTCTCATTTTACATTTAGAAGAACAGTTTTAGAAATACAATGTAAATGTCCAGTTAGAGGTATGATTAGATTTGGAACAGTATGAGTGACGTAAGCTGAATTGACATTTTTGAAAGCCCCAAACACTAAAAGTATAAGCAATAAACAACACTGTATGAGGGATTTGGTGGGGGTCAATATGACCCAGTAAAGATCTTGATAATTCTCAAAAGTTTTCATCCATTTTCTTAAAGTTACTCCTAGATTACTCTTATAGAGAAACAAATCAATTTTTTAAATACGGTTTGTAATGGTAAATTAGTAGGATATGTAATCTGGTGGGCCTGGGTTCTAATCTAGCTTTGCCACTTGTGACTTGAGGCAAGTATCTTCTTTTCTGCTTTCTGTGTTTTCAGCAGTAAACAGAAACATCAGTGTTTGTCTTTTAGATTATGAGTATTTAATTTTATATAGAGAACCCAACATGTTACTCACAGAGCGTTCAATAAATGCTTGTCTCCTTACTACCCCTTCCAAACAATTAATGTTTTTTTCTGTATTAAATTTTTTTCAAAATATTACTTATTCTACTTTAAATACCTGACTCACAGAAGTATACTGATTTATAAATAATAATATACTTGGTCTTTCTTTATGTGACTTTTTTTTTTCTTTTCTTTTCTTTATTTTTTCTTGAGTAGGCTCCATGCTCAGCATGGATCCCAGTGTGGGGCTTGAACACATGACCTGAGATAGAGACTTGAGTTGACATCAAGAGTCTGACGCTTAACCCACTGAGCCACTCAGGTGCCCCTATAACTTATTTTTTTTTTTTTAAGATTTTATTTATTTATTTATTTGACAGAGATCACAAGTAGGCAGAGAGAGGGGGGGGGGAAGCAGGCTCCCTGCTAAGTAGGGAGCCCGATGTGGGGCTCAATCCCAGGACTCTGGGATCATGACCTGAGCCGAAGGCAGAGGCTTAACCCCCTGAGCCACCCAGGCGCCTCTATAATTTATTTTTAAAACCAGAACGTAGGGGCACTTGGGTGGCTCAGTGGGTTAAGTGTCCAAGTCTTGATTTGGACTCAGCTTGTGATCTCAGGGATCATGAGATAAACGCTGTGTGGGGCTCCATGTGCCTAATATTCTCTCTCACTCCCTCTGCTCCTCTCCCATACTCTAAATAAATTAATACAGAATATATACATGATTAAATATTGAAAGAGTCTCACCTGCTTAGCCAACTTTTCTAATAATTTCTAAATACCTATGTGTTTCAGCTGTGTTTGGCCTTGTAGACAAAATGATGAATATTTAGGCTAAAGAAATACCTCAGATTTGTTCATATTACTATACAATGTTATTATAAATAAAATCACATTTAGTGAAAGATGAACTCTTAAATTAGTGGAAACCCAACAGTGCCTGGTATATAATTGGCATGCACTAAATGTTTATTGAATTAAGTTTTTTTTCTTTTTTATGTTTTTCAATCTATATCAATACCACCATTTAAAAAGTTATATTTTCTTCTCCCTCTGCCTCTGCCTGCCATTCTGTCTGCCTGTACTCTCTCTCTCTGATAAATAAATAAAATCTTAAAAAAAAAAAAAAAAAAAGGGACGCCTGGGTGGCTCAGTTGGTTGAGCAGCTGCCTTCGGCTCGGGTCATGATCCCAGCGTCCTGGGATCGAGTCCCACATTGGGCTCCTTGCTCGGCGGGGAGCCTGCTTCTCCCTCTGCCTCTGCCTGCCATTCTGTCTGCCTGTGCTCTCTCTCTCTGATAAATAAATAAAATCTTAAAAAAAAAAAAAAAGTTATATTTTCTGTTTCTGTGTCCTCTACTTTTATGAAGATTGCTGTTCTTTAAAAACAAAACCCTTTTTATACCATTAGAACTTAAGAAACACATTAAAATTACTAGACCCCATACCATAATCTTCATAAGTGAGCAGATAATATGAGGTAACAGGGACTTTTTTCTTTTAAGCTGTAAATAATTCTTCATTGACCTTGATAGAATTTTATAATTACTTATACCCCAGAACTCTGGAACTGTATGGCTCATCCATTGAAAATATGGTGAAGTCTGGCCTATTGTAGCCCTGGCCTATTGTAGCAGGATTGCTCAGCTGTTAGAGATTGAATGGGTGCATAGGTCGGCATTGCAAAGGTACCTCAAATACTGTGTCATTGGGGCCGTGTCCGTCATACGTTAGCTTCTGTCTAATACCGTTCTATCAGTGGCTTTTTGGCAAATTCAAGGTCAGCTAGCTGGTTTGATATAAGACTACTTTATTTTAATGAGCTCTCAGGGGTATCAGTGATTTAAGACAGGTACATCAAAAGTATATATACAGTGGCCATTACTTACTCTAACTTGACATAAATTAGCTCTTTAATTAGGCCATTAATAGATGGCCACTAAACAAATACCCAGCAAATTGTTGTGTCTTTAACCTCTGTCTGTCATTTCCTCAGTGTTTTGTTGATGGTGCCGAGATTCCTGCTCGATTTAACATTGTCTTGAACTTGCATCCGCAATCTCTTAGTTGTCGCTTCTGACTTACTGGTTCTTTTCTCATTTAGTTTCTTAGCAACCTTTTCTCAAGTCCTCTCTTGCATTTATAGCTCATTTAGTCTAGGAATTAGGGTTTAGGGTTTCTGTTCTTTATTTCTGCTGTTTCTCCACATTATTCCTGGACTTTCACATCCAGATCTTCGCCAGCACCTTTCCTTTTAATACACCACATGTGCAGCATCAGTCCTGCCTAACTCACTCTAAACATGTGCAGTTCCTGGGGCGCTGAGTGGTTCAGTCCTTATGCATCTGCCTTTGGCTCGGGTCATGGTCCCATGGTCCTGGGATCGGGCCCTGTGATGGACTCCCTGCTCAGCCACAGGTCGGCTTCCCCATCTCATCTAAGCCCCTCCCTCTCAAATAAATACTGTCTGTTAAAAAAAAAAAAAAATAGACATTTTCAGTTTCCTGTAACCTAGATTTCCTCAGGTATCTCTGCCGGAGTAATAAAAACAAAGGACCACAGGACGGAATAAAAGTTAAAATAATAACAGTGATAGGAACAACAATAGCCTTATATCATTTCCAAACAGAAAGAGCTTCCTCCCACCCATGTTAAGCTTGATATTAGAATGCCTTTGTTTCCTCCCAGTGATGAACTGTTGGCAAGTTCTTCTTGCCAAATTGTCACAGATTTTCCTTAAAGGGGTTAAGCCTTAAAATGGTTTGAATTACAGTTTATGATAATAACTTCAGAGTGATTTCTCCTCCACAGCTCCTCAGCTCACTGGCCCTGAAATGGATTTGTTAACTTTTTATCTTCCCTGCGGATATGTTGTTTCTTCCCCATTACCCCGAATGCTGCCCGGGAGGTTAAAGAATGGCCATTATTCCCTTAGTTTACTTGAGTCTCAAGCCTTCTGCCTCTTCAGTGAAACACATCAGATTCATATAAAAGTAGAAGATCTGTTGGCTGCTCCCCTTGCCCACCCACTTACTTTAAGGATTTTATGTCTTGATTTTATTTGGGGGAAAAATCGTTTAGGGGTGCCTGGGTGGCTTAGTCGTTAAGTGGCTGCCTCGGCTCAGGTCGTGATCTCAGAGTCTTAGGATCGAGCCCTGTATTCGGCTCCTTTCTCAGTGGGGAGCCTGCTTCTCCCTCTCATACACGTGCTGCCTGTGTTCCCTCTTTTACTGTGTCTTTCTCTGTCAAATAAATAAATAAAAATCTTCAAAAAAAAGGGGGGGGGAGAAAAATGCATCATTTGTTTAGACATCAGCTTAGAGGCTCCTGTTTTGGCTCCTCTGTGAAGTATGAAACCTGCCCAACTGTGGTTTTCCTTGCTGTAATCCAGTGAGTGCACATGTTCTCACATCCTCATTTATTCTTAGAAGGGAGGATACTCTGTTATCTGATGTGGGAGCAAGGACTCCTACCCTGGGCTACTTAGAAACCTCAGATGGGCTGGTTGCTTGACCCCCACAGGATCCTTAGCAGATTCTGTGTCGATCTTGTGTTATCTCTGGGAATGGAGACAGACCGAGTGTCTTAGGAAGCTCTAATGTACAGTCGATGTTGGTTTCGTAAGCCATGTTTACTCCAGTGTAAAGGACTAGACAATGAATATGCAGCACAGACAATCTTTAATGAATAATACATGTGTTCGTAAAATCCTACAAATATTCTGTGATTTTTTTTATTACTGACATTTTGAAGTGTAAGTCTAAAATCTACTTTGTAAAGATAGAAAACCACAAACCACAAGCCCAGAGCACAGGATCTATGCCTTATTTAATACAGATGGCATGTCCCCCTTAGCCATCATTTACCGTGGGCAGTTTTCAATGGAAGAGGTTTATGATTAGGAACCAGGACCTTCTCCTAATCTCCTTAATGTCTGGTACATGGCTTGTCTGCTGTCCAGCACACATCTTGGGGGTTTTTATTTCCCCAGTTGAGATGAACTATGATGGAATTTTTTTTTCCCCCTCTCTGTCAGAAAGAAAGTATGTTTTGAATATAAGCATAAATTTTCCTTGGAGCTATACTTTTTCCTTAAGAATAAATCTCTGAAATTACAGCTTAAGTCAGTGAGAAAGTATGATTTGCCTACTAAAAGCGATTTCATAAGTATTTCAGAAACATATCTTTTCCTTTGAGGACAAGTTGCTTGTGGCAAGAAAAGGAGAATTGCAGCAGTTAACATCTAGCCAGCAAAATCCATCTGGGACATGGATAACTTAATCTTAGTAAATAGCACAAAAATCTCTCTGTATAAACAAGTAGGAAATTACAGGGCAGAGCATGTGGAGACTGGCAACTTAATCAGCATATCTGCTTCCTGGTTCCAGAGACTTTCTCGTTTTTCACTACCTATTCTCTACTTCCCTAAAGAGTTAATAAGGAAGCAAGGATTTCTTCATAACCAAAGAGTTGATCTGTTTGTAGATTTTAACAATGGCATTTGGTAGAATTTACTGCTGTGATTTTAGAGATAAACATGAAGTTTATTCCAGGGAATGCTTCCTAGGGCTTATGGAGGAGGACGACATTATACCCTTTTTCTTTTTTAATACTTAAAAATTATAAAATAGCATTGTAAAAATATTACAGACATAAAAAGCATATGAATTAAGAATGCCCATATACTGTCTAGCATAAGAGGAGAAATGCCAGCACATTTCATAACTGGTATTGTATGTGAACCATTTATTACTGTATTGTACATTTCAGTTACTTTCAGGTAGCTGAGGAGTGATGTAATATTAAATATCTAATTCCTTTCTAATGTTAGGTTTATAGCATATGTTTGTAAATAATTTTAAGAAGAAACAGTTTGTTCAGTTTCACTTTTTTCTTCCTCCAACATTTTGTTTTAACAGATTTGCATCTAGATAGTGTTTTCTTCTTTATGAAAGTGTTCTTAGTAATTGAAGCCACATGATACGATCCGGTAACTAAAACGGTAACTTTTAGCAATATTTGGGGATACTGTCAGGGCTAGGAGAGAACATAGCTGTGAGAGCAGTTTTGGTACGTGAATCAAGTAGACTTCGAATATAAAGAAAAGAAGATAATGGAGAGTTGCATCTTGGCACTTTGTTCTTGAGTCTTGTAAGGACATCTCCCCAACACATACATACCCCTCCAGTGTGTACTGACAATGTCCGAATCCCTGGAACCTGGAAGGTTACCTTATGTAGCAAAGACCACAAAGGTTAAGCTAAGGACTTTGAGATGAGGACCTGGATCATGGGGGCAGGACTAGGTACAATCACCAGTGTCCTTATGGGGGTCGGAGTGGCAGGGGGAGATTTCAACCACAAGAAGAAAAGTCACTGTGACTCTAGAGGCAGAGTTGGAATGATGGGACCACAAGCCAGGGAATGCCAGCAACCACCAGATGCTGGAAGAGGCAAGGAACTGACTCACCGCCAGACCTTCTTTAGGGATTGTGGCCTCCAGCACCTTGATTTTGATCCAGTGAGACAGATTACAGGCTGAATTTCTGGCCTCCAGAACTGTGAGAGAATAAATTTCTGTTGTTTTAAGAACCAAGGCTGTGGTAGTTTATTGCATTTGTCATAGGAAACTAGTAGAACGCCACAGAGCAGATTCATTGGGATCACGCACCTTCCACGTTTGTCATGTCACTCATGAGTCTGTCAGGCTACACAGCTCCTTCTGTCAAACCTGTCACACTATCAGAGAGTGTGTGAGTAATTTTCCAGCAGAGAAAGATCTGTACCAGATACCCAGAGTGTTGGGTATCATTAATCCTACTTAGCCATGGGTCTTCGAGAAATCTCTGTGTGAACATACCTGCCTTGTAAAAAGTGTTTAAAACAGTTGGCTTACAAATTTGAAAACAACACAGAGGGGGAACATTAATTTAAATAAAACAAGTAAGAAAGATGAAGTGTAGAAAAATTGTGATAGGAAAAAAAATGAAGCCAGGAGAGAGTTTGAATAAATCAACTTACTTCTACAGACCTTCGATTCTTGACATGAGAACCAGGCCTACTATTAGGAGTCCATGTGAGGATTAAGTAGAAAATTGTAAAGTGCTGCTCACATTTTAAGTTGTTTTATAATTGCTGTTACCATGTTATACCCCCTGACCACAGTGTTTGCTAATTGAATTCTCAGAAGTTAGAGTTCTTTTTTGTCTCTATAAATGCATTACAAAACATTTTGCAAATCATATATCTGATAAGAGACTTGTGATTAGAATATATTTTTTGAACACTCCTATACCTCAACAATGAAAAGACAAATAACCCAATTTAAAAATGGGCAAAAGATCGAAATAAACACTTTGCCAAAGAACATTTAAGTACTTGAAAGATGATAAACATCGTTAGCCATCAGAGAAATATAAATCAAATCCATAATGAACTATCCCTTCAAACCCACCAGGGTGGCTATAATCAAAAAGATGGGCAATAGTACATGTTGGCAATGATATGAAAAACTACAGCTCTCCTCTATTGCTGGTGGGAATGTAAAACAATGCAGCTGCTTTGGAAAACAGTTTGATAGTTCCTTAGAGTAACATAGAGTTACCAAATGACCAGGCAGTTCCACTCCTGGGTATCTGCACATGCAAAACATGTTTGTGAACATTCGTAGCAGCATATTTTTCATTATAGCTAGAAAGTGGAAACAACTCAAATGACAACCAACTAAAAAATGGACAAATAAAATGCATTCTATCCATACAATGCAGTATCTGTCCATACAAAGGAATATCAGTGACAGAGAAATTAAGTGTTTATCCATGCTACAATATGAATGAACCTTGAAAACCTTGTGCTAAGACAAAGAAACCATTCACAAAGGACCATTATATTATACGGTTCCACTTACATGAAATACCCAGAACAGGCAAATCTACAGTGATTGGAAAATAGACTGGTAGTTGCTAGGGACTGGGCAAAGGAAGTAATGAGGAGTGACTGATAATGGGTACAGGTTTTCTTTTTCGGTGATGAAAACATTTTAAAATTGATTATGAGGGGCACCCAGGTGGTTCAGTCGGTTAAGCATCTGCTTTTCCGCTCAGGTCATGATCTCAGGGTCTAGGGATCGAGTCCCATGTCATGTTCTCCCCTCAGTGCAGAGTCTGCTTCTCCCTGTCCCTCTCTCTCTTTCTCTCAAATAAACAAATAAAATCTTTTTAAAAAATTGATTGGGGGGGCGCCTGGGTGGCTCAGTGGGTTAAAGCCTCTGCCTTCGGTTCAGATCATGATTCCAGAGTCCTGGGATTGAGCCCTGCATAGGGCTCTCTGCTCCGTGGGGAGCCTGCTTCCTCCTGTCTCTCTGCCTACCTGTGATCTCTGTCTGTTAAATAAATAAGTTAAAAAAAAAATTGATTGTGGGGATGGTACTTTCATGGGGATGGTACACACAATCTTCTAAATATACCAAAAATAATTGACTTAGATACTTTAAATGGTTGAATTTTATGGTATGTGAATCGAAACTGTTATTTTTTAAAAGTATACTAGATTATTATAAAGAATTTAGAAAATACAGAAAACAATACATAAGGCTGTAAAAACTGCTGGTAATTCCACCAGAGAACCAGGCATTTTTTGCATATTGCCTTCTCATTTTTCGTCCCCCCCTTATGTATATCCTGTGCGTATACATTTTCTTCTGTAATTGAGAGCATATAGAATACACGGTGTTAGAATTTTATACTTTCACATGACAGTTTGAGCATTTTTAAAAAGATTCTCTAAAATTTTTTTAAAGATTTTATTTATTTATTTGACAGAGATCACAAGTAGGCAGAGAGGCAGGCAGAGGGAGAGAGAGAGGGAAGCAGGCTCCCTGCTGAGCAGAGAGCCTGATCCGGGGCTCGATCACAGGACCCTGGGATCATGACCTGAACTGAAGGCAGAGGCTTTAACCCACTGAGCCACCCAGGAGCCCCTAAAATATTTTTGTCATAAAAAGTGAAACATGTTATTGTAGAAAATGTTAAAAAACATGAACAAGTAAAAGGGATGAAAAAATTACTTGTGACCCTTTTAATACTGATGGTTTGGTGGCTCTTGATGTTTATGTTCTCAGCTTCAACCTGATGCTGCTGAGTAATAACCATCTTGACTGCAAATGACATTTTCGTATCAGGCTTATTATTTTTTTCTAATGTCTGTTAACTTAGTGTGTCTTTCAGTCACTTTCTTTTTAATTTTATTTTGAAGCACCCGACTTACTCAGTAGTAAAGTAGAAGAAATAATTGAGATTCAGTCATGTTGAGTTTGAGGAAATGGATTAAATTAGTGATTTCATGTTTCTTTCTATTATAAGAATTATAAAGATTTTAAGCATGGAACAGCCATTAACTAAAGTCACAAGAGAAAATTCAAGTTTGGTTTTACTAAAAATATAATAAGTATCTGTTATAATATTACCTTTAAGTAAATATATTGATAAGTAGGTTTTAAAAAACAAATCCGTGCTCACATATCTCGTTTTAATCATAAATACTTAAGAAGTTTGAAATGCGGGACGCCTGGGTGGCTCAGTTGGTTGGACGACTGCCTTCGGCTCAGGTCATGATCCCGGAGTCCCGGGATCGAGTCCCGCATCGGGCTCCCAGCTCCATCGGGAGTCTGCTTCTTCCTCTGACCTTCTCCTCGCTCATGCTCTCTCTCTCACTGTCTCTCTCTCAAATGAATAAATAAAATCTTTAAAAAAAAAAAAAAAAAAAAAAAAGAAGAAGTTTGAAATGCTACATGACCAATGTATTCATAAATTCACCAAACATTACATACGCTATGTTACGTAGTTATTCAGCGCCCATTTTCTGATACAGTGCTCACAAGCATCTATGTGAAAGGTGTTATCCCCATTTCAGAAATAAGAAACGTGTTGAGAATAGCTTTTTGTTTCAAGTTCATAGAATTTGTAAGTAGGAGAGCCAGGATTTAAACTCAGATTTGCATAATTCCAAATTTCTTTTATCTCCAACCTGAAGAACTCTGTGTTTTTGATAGTCCAGTTGCAGTGCTAGATTCTTGTGAGCCTCAGACAGCTCCTAACCCACCCAGCAGAGGGGGCTGGGGCCTCTAGAAAGAGATAATTTCTGTCAAATTAATAAAATAAACACAAAAACATTTTACACATTTCCAGCCCAGGTGACCTGAGTCTCAAGAGACTGATGACTGATCCCTCGGGGGCAAGTGCTGAGGACAGTAGGAGACGTGTGCAAAGTCTGAGGTGGCACAGAGAAGGAAGTGATGATTCCCGCCCGATGATGTAAGAGTGTAGGTAGCTTCCCAGAGCCGGTGACGCCTTGGTGGATTTCGAAGAAGGATGATTAAGAATTTACTAAGCAGGAAAGAGGGGGCGAGGGGACACTCTGAAGAAAATGAGACCAAAGTCTCCTAGGTCTCTTCAAGAACAGTTACCTACCTCAGTGCTGTTAGAGTATGGTGGTGAGATGCTTGGGGGCAGGAAGCTCAGGCAGACAAGGAAGGTTGATCAGAGTCATGTTAGGAGCCATGCCAAAGAACACAGACAATCCCGGAGGCATTCATGGGCCATTTTTAAGGGCTTAAGTAGAGGAGCAGCAAAAGGCAAATGTGTGTATTGGGGAGATAAACCTGCAGCATTGTGGAGGATAAATTTGAGGCAGAGATTGACCATGGAATCCTTAATGTTTGAAGTGGTATGGTTGAAAATGGGACAAAGAATTTAAACTGTGGCAGCACAAAGGGAGAGAAGGTAGATGCTACGGCAGTTAAGGAGGCAGAATCTTAGGGCTGGATAAGCTGGAATAGGGGGTTAGCAAATGAGAGCGGAAGGACCACGCTCCAGCATTTGGATTATATTTGAGATGAAAAATTTAGGAGAGAAATACCGTTTAGTTGGGAATAAAGAGGTTTGGACATTTTGAGTTTGAAATGAAAAGATACTCCTTTATTCAGAGAGCAGAAATGAGATATAGGGTCCTACAGGGAAAACTTAAAGGCAACAGATGTAGATTAGAATGTACAAGTGTAATTAAAACACCAGTATCATTACTGAATAGTAACAGGAGGCATTAAATAAAGAGTGGATTGAATTACTTAAGGATGGAAGGTGTAAATGAAGAAGGATTAAAGATAGAATCTTAAAGGAAGCCAACTATCTAGGTTATGGGCAGAGGAGACCTAGAAGAAATGTTTAGCATGAGAGAACCAGGAGTGAGATTAGGAAAAACAGGAGGAGTGTTGACTGTATCAAGTGCTACATATTCATCCCACGAGCTGGGGACTAAGAAGCATCCTTTGTCCAGTAGGAAGACCAACAGCTACATTCACAGAGGGAGGAGGAGGAATATAAGTACCATTTCAAGCCATAGAGGAGTGCACAGGGCAGGAGTGAGTGCTGACCACCAGTGTGAACTAGTCTTTTGTCCGGGAAAGAAATGAGATGTTCACTGAGAAGATACATCAGAGAATGGGAATGACTAAAGCATGTTTTTCAGCAGGTAAATAGGAGCCAGTAGAGAAGAGATTGAAGATGCAGGAAAGAGACCCAGTTGTTGGAACAAGGTCCCAGGGTAGTTGGAAGAAAACTGATCAGGGACACAGAACCTCTGTGTTCTGTGATGAACACATCACCACAGATGGCATCGCAATGATGTCATCCTTTGAAGACTTGAAAGAAGAAGAAAGAATGGGCAGAACTACAGATTAGATTTGCGCTGTAAGGCAACAAAAGGGAAGCTTACTTGGGGCACGAGAGGGATTAGACAGGTGGCTGAAGGAGAGTGACAAGAATGTGAGAATATCTGCTGAAGAGAGAATGAAAGTAAATTAAAAGGTTGCTGCCAAGTGGTATTAAGAACTCATCTGAAGCTGGAAACCAGGAGTTGTTCATCCCATCAGTCTGCATGGGTCGATGCTGGCTTTCATTTGAAGCAAGCATATTTCTTTCTTTTTTTTTTTCTCCCTCCAGAACTTACCTGCTTACTGAAAACTATTCCTTCTCTTGCAGTACTTGGAACCCCTGCCAGTTTAAGCTTGTTTAGGTTAGCCAAAAAAAATGTTTTAATGTGAAAAATAAAAATGTGTTACGAGTTACAAATAATACAGGAGCTATAACAGAATCCAGACATTGAATAACTATTTATTGAGTGTTTAGTGCTCACTAGCATGCAGAGATGGCCAGGCTAATATGCACTCTGATATGTTAGTGACTGAGATTTTTGCCAGGGGAAGGGGGTTACAGATAAGTAGTTCACATAACCATATCCACAGATACACCCCACTTCAAGTTACATTTGAAAAATATTTAAAGCATTTTTATATTTGAAACATATACTCATATCTTTCTGAAAAATGTCATAATAAAAAAGGACCCAATCCTAGCTCCTGAAACCTCCTTTAAAAATTCATTTAACACCTATAGGGACACCTGGGCAGCTCAGTGGGTTAAAGCCTCTGCCTTCGGCTCAGGTCAGGGTCCTGGGATCAAGTCCCGCATAGGGCTCCCTGCTCAGCAGGGAACCTGCTTCCTCCTCTTTCTCTGCCTGCCTCCCTGACTACCTGTAATTTCTATCAAATAAATAAAATCTTCTTTAAAAAATTCATTTAACACTTAAAAAGAAGTCTTATTATTTAGCAAGTTTAGATAAATGTGTTCTAATCATGGGTGCTCAGGAACTGAGTGTACTGTAGCTCATTGATGTGCTGAGTTTTGTTTTTTTAGTTGGTTTTTTTCTTTTTTACTAAATTTGTATCTTCAAAGGTAAAATGTTAGTTTAATAATTATTCAGCCCCCATTTACAAATAAACTATATTAGAAAAAGTTGTATAATACTGAGTTTGATTTATTTATATTGTTTTTTTTTCTAAGAAATGTCCAACAAAAGGTGGGACAGTAAAACAAAAAATAATAAAATGCAAATTTGCTCAACACGAGTCCATAGCATTGCTCCAATTGGACTTTGGTTTTACCTCTGTTTCTCAGTTTAAGAGGAATAGATGTTAGCTTGCTACCAAAAGGAGGATGCATACCAGTTCATCCAGAAGATGGTTTTCCCTTGAGAAGGATTTCTCTTGAGAGTTTTTATTTAGGAACATTTAGTGGTGTAATAGACAATTTGCTGTACAAAATTTTTGCAGCTCAACGCAGGCAGACTTCCTATAGCTTTTCATTGCAGCTGCCTTGGGAAAAAGCTAAGGGAGTAACATTGGACTTATCTTAATAGAGGGGATTCTCAGAGGGCCCACACTGAAAGGGCAGAGCCTAGATCCCTAAGGGATTCACTGACTGGGTGGCTGTGGCCCCAGGTTCCCTACTAGAACAGGGAGAAGGTGAAAGTGGGACATAGCATATTTGCTTGCAGTTGGGATGCTGTTTTCTAGATCTACTGCCAACTCTCTACTGCCTATTAAAATATTAATCACCACTTAACCTGGTTGCTCAGTGGGTTAAGCCTTTCCTTAGGCTCAGCTCATGATATCTGGGTCCTGAGATCAAGCCCCCTCATCGGGCTCTCTGCTCAGCAGGGAGCCTGCTTCCCTCTCTCTCTCTGCCTGCCTCTCTGCCTACTTGTGATTTCTCTTTCTGTCATATAAATAAATACAGTCTTTAAAAAAATTTTTTTAAATAATCATCATAACTTGGAGTCTTATCAGTGTTTCTAATCCCTCTTCCCTTTCTCTCCAGTCCAGAAAGTGTCCTCCAAGACTTCTTTTCTCAATATTATTATTACATGTACCTACTGGGGGGAAGGGCATATTTTGACTGTGTTTTATAGTTCTACCAGTGAAACCATCCTACAACAATATTGGCTAAGTTAATAGTAATCTGTAGCCTGCTTTTGACCTACAAAGAATGGCAATGCCATATGATTCAACTCTATGTTATAATTATGATTTTTAAATTTACTATGGTCATGTGCTATGGTGAGTGCTGTGAAGTGTGTAAACCTGGCTATTCACAGACCTGTACCCTGGGGGATACAAATATATTATATGATGATTTAAACTTACTATGGTCAAAACATATATATAGAAGGATTGTGAGAATTAAACATAGGTGTGGTTTCTCTCAGAGAATCCTGCATCTTCAGTGTTGATTGCTGGTTTAAAAACTGATGAAGAACCACAGGTTTACCTGGTCGTTCCTGAATATTGCTTCCTTCAGTTGCTTCAGTAGCTTTGAAGTGTAATAACTATTAAAGCGCACATATCTTAAGTATAACTTGATAAACATCACAATGTGAAATAATTGTGCACCACTACTCAAGAAACAGAATACTGCTTGTATCCCAAAAGACCACTAGATGTCTCTACCTGATCACTATCCCCCACTCCTTTGCCTTAAAAGTTTTAATTTCTAACACCAAAGGTATAGTTGCTTCTGGTTTTGAACAAATACAAGGTATCAGGAGATGTGATACAGCGCAGTCTGCCCTCTGGCTTGTTTTACTCATTAGTGTCTTTGAGATTGATCCGAGTTGCCTGTAGCCGGAGTTTCTTCCTTTTCACTGCTGCATAGTGTTCTACTGTGTAAATATGCTCCTATTCATTTTACCCATTCAACTGTAGAAAGGGACATTTGGGTTATTTCCAGTTTAAAACTATTACAGACAGTGTTATAAAGGTAGTGTTTCTATTAACATCCTTGCATGTCTTTCAGTGCTCAAATTTATACCTTTCTTTGAATTTATTTTCAAGAAACAATTTTTTCTTTTCTTTTCTTTTCTTTTAAGGGAAAGAATTGCTGAATCACAAGATAGGTGTATGTTCAACTTTAGAAAATACTGTCAAACATTGTTTCACAGTGTTTCTACCAATTTAGGCCTCCAAAAGCCTGTGAGAAAGTTCCCATTGTTCCACAGCCTCATCAAGGCAGTGTTGTCAGTCATCATTTTAAAGATTATTACTCTACCTTGGTCCTGTACATCTCCATATGAGCTTTTGAATCAGTTTGACTTTCCAGAAGAAGTCTTGCTGGAATTTTGATTGGGGTTGAAATAAATCTATAGATTGATTTGAAGATAATTGACATCCTCACAATATTGAGTTTTCATTTCATGTGTTATTTTTTTTCTCCATTTCTTAAGAAATTTTAAAACTTAACTTAGTATTTTGTAGTTTTCTGTATAGAAGTCTTGCACAACTTTGGAAATGTTGGCACTTTATAATCGACATCAAATGAAATAAATGCTTTAGAAACGCAAAAACCAGGTTGAATTACTTACTGTAATAGTTTAGCCCTAAGCCAGTAGTCTTATTTTTTATTGCAGCCCACCCTGTCTCAAAAAGAGATGGGATATATGTGAGTTTCCCAGTCATTTATGCAACAGATATCCTACCATGTGCTCCATAAACACCTACTGTAATACGAAGCACTGTTCTAAACATGGGGGAGATGATGGTAGATGGGGGAATAAGGCACTTGAAGTGCAGTTTAATCCTGGAAAGGGAAAGAAAGCTTGACTAATGTAGATTACCCAAACTATAGAATATACTTAGGCACCACGGGTTATAATGGAAAGGTGAAACATGTGGGATGGTGTATAAGATATGTAAAGGGGTTGGCCTAAGGCCTGGCACATTAGTGTTCAGTAAATTTTAACTGTGCTGCTTGTTGCTGTTGTTGCTGTCATACCTATTTTGAGGAAAGGTAGGAACTGAAGTCAGAATCTTAGAGAAATGGCTGTGTTTAAGGGGTATTCCCGAATAAAAATAACAGCACATGAAGAAAGTCAGAAAATTAGTGCACAGAGCCTGGGTCAGAGCTGAGGAGAATTCAGTGTTGTGAAAGCCAAGGATATAAAGATTTTTTAATTCTCTCAAAAGCTGCACACACATCAAACGGATGAGAAAGAAACAGACCATTGATGTAGCAATTATGAGAATATCGATTGACCTTTGAGAAAGCATTTTTAGTAGTCGCATGACTGGGGTTGGACTTTCTGGAAACATTTTGCTGAGGGAGAAGGATGAAAAGAACTGAAGGAAAAGTGCTTTCTACATTGGAGAAAAACTTAAATGATATTTGTAAAAACTTAAATAATATTTTCAAACAAATAAGAAAATTAATTAATAATCTATGCTATTTAACAAATCAGAGCAAGATACAGTGCTTAAAGCAGTAACAGACATTTGTGGATCAGGAATTTGCTATAGGTCAACTGGATGGGGACTTTAATTTCACTGGACCCAACAAGACCAAGAGAGAACCTATTATTTTATATTTAAAAATTCACAATCTTGGCAGCTGTATCTAAAAATGCTGCAGATTAGAAATGTTTCAGTGTAGGGGCGCCTGGGTGGCTCAGTGGTTAAGCCGCTGCCTTCAGCTCAGGTCATGATCCCAGGGTCCTAGGATCGAGCCCCGCATCGGGCTCTCTGCTCAGCAGGGAGCCTGCTTCCTCCTCTCTCTCTCTGCCTGCCTCTCTGCCTACTTATGATCTCTGTCTGTCAAATAAATAAATAAAATCTTTTAAAAAAAAAAAAAGAAAAAAAAAAGAAATGTTTCAGTGTAAAATTATTTTCTCTGTAAAAAAATATGCGTAAAGTTGTGTGGTTGATTTTGCTCTATGAAAGGGAAGAAGGGATTTCAATAATTTGTATATCTGAAACAGTTGATAATAGAGGTTGCTTGGTTTGGGTAGATAGGGTTTTAAATGCATTTCACTTTTCACACTCTACCTAAATGAGCTTTTGAACTATCCAATTTCCTTATTTCTGTTTGTCAGCAGGTTCTCATTTTGATAGAAGCTACTATGTGTTTAGTGAAATATAATATAAAACACTTTAAAATATAATTGTTATTTCAGGGCGCCTGGGTGGCTCAGTGGGTTAAAGCCTCTGCCTTTGGCTCAGGTCATGATCCCAGGGTCCTGGGATCGAGCCCCACATCGGGCTCTCTGCTTGGTCGGGAGCCTGCTTCCCCTTGTCTGCCTGCCTCTCTACCTACTTGTGATCTCTGTCAAATAAATAAATAAAATCTTTTTTAAAAAAATAAAATATAATATAATTATATTTTCAGACTTAATCTGGTCACTCCTCTTGATAACAGATCTGTCAATTATACTTCTGTTTTTGATCCATTAGGGCTGCATTTATTTTTCCTTTCTGTTTGCTATTGATTGGGGGGGGTGTGCTATGTACTTTGTTTTGTTTTTGGAAACAACTATAAAAGGTGTGTGAATCGTTTGAGTATGTGCTGCTCCCGATTACTTATGTTTCTCTCTTTTTTTATTCCCTGCTGTGAATTGGCAATCATAATTTAGATGGGAAGGCCAATTTACTCTATAATGAATGCTTATAGTTATCTATTATTTAAAAAGTAGGTACTCATTACTAGTGTAGCTTTTTACATGTCTTTTATTTTATTTTTTTTTTTAAGATTTTATTTATTTATTTGACAGAGAGATATCACAAGTAGGCAAAGAGGCAGGCAGAGAGAGAGGAGGAAGCAGGCTCCCTGCTGAGCAGAGAGCCCGATGCGGGGCTCGATCCCAGGACCCTGGGATCATGACCTGAGCCAAAGGCAGAGACTTTAATCCACTGAGCCACCCAGGCGCCCCCATGTCTTTTATTTTAAAAATACAGTTAGATTGTATTTGGTTTTAGACTTTAATTGAATTTTTTCTCTCTGGATTTTTCAGGACAGATGTTTGATAAGAGAGCGTATGTGTACTTAGTTTTGATGAATACTAAAGGGGGAGTCGTTAAGAACATGGGAACAGTAGAAGCACTTGGTGCTTGTGTCAGACACACTGTAAAATAACAGTTAATCCATACACTTGCCAAAGTCTGTGGGGAATTTTCCTTAAAAACCAAATTCACACAAAGAAAGTCAAAGAAACTCTCCAGTTGGTGGTGGTGGTGGTGGTGGTGGTTTTAACCTTTGGTTGAATGTTTCCATCACACTGAGTCATTGAATGCAGTTACAATTTCTACAGAAAATAAGAAGTTAATTTCTTTTAAACTATTCTTAGCCATATCTCAGATAAAATGTCCAGTACCACTTGAGGAAAGTTACCAGTTAACTGGCTTTGCAGTCTGCATCATTACGCTTGACTAGAGCGTGAAAATGCAACATCGAGGTTTGCCGAAGCTCGGATAGTGGACACATCGTGTCGTCTCCATGGCTCGTATTTTAAACAGCACAACTCTAAATCTTTTATAAAGCCCAAATGTGGTCAGAATTTATAATGAGCATACTAGAAGCTTTTTAGTTTCACTCTTAACTGTGTCTGTGAATGTGCCTTAGTTTCTTTAATCATTTCTTCATACAAGATTGTGACATGTAGTGATTCAGTTTTATGTGCTGCTTTTAAAAAGGAAAATCAGAGACTTGAGTAGTTTGCTATTGGTTCCATTTTTGCTGACCTAGATGAAATGATGAGATTGATTTAAACCTGTTCTCTAGAAAATTATGTAAATCTGAACAAAACCATAATTCCTTTATTTAAAATGTCTTTACTCAACAAGAAAACAACCCAATTAAAGTATGAGCGAAAGATCTGAACAGACACCATGCCAAAGAAAATATACAGATGGCCGATAAGCATATGAAAAGACGCTCAACACATTTGTCATTGGAGAATTGCAAATTAAATTAACAGTGAGATACTACCACATACTTATTAGAATAGCTGAAATCCAAATAACGGACAGTACCATTTGCTGGCAGTGTTGTAGAGCAACAGGAACTTTCATTCATTGCCTGTGGGAATGAAAAATTGGAAGAGAGTTTGGCCATCTATTATAAAGCTAAACATAGTCTTACCATATGATCCTGTAGTCATGCTCCTTGGTATTTACCCAAATACATTGAATACTTATGTCCACACAAAAACCTGCACATGAATGTTTATAACAGCTTTGTTCATAATTGCCAAAACTGGAAGCAGCTAAGATGATATCCTTTACTAGGTGAATGTTAAACAAACTGTAGTGCGTCCATATAGTAGGAATATTACTCACTAGCAAAAAGAAATGATCAAGCCACGGAAAGACATAGGGGAATCTTAAGTGCCTATTGCTAACTGAAAGAAGGCAATCTAAAAAGTCTACCTCGTGTAAGATTCCCATAGACACTGTGGAAAAAGTGATGTTCTCTAGAGAGACAACAGAGAGATCAGAGGCTTGGGGGAAGAGAAGAAGGGTCGAATATGTGAAGCATGGGGGATGTTCAGGGTGATGAAGCTAGTCTGTGTGATACTGTAATTGTGGTTGTGTGACACTGTGCATTTGTCACACCCACTGAACTTTACAGCACAACGAATGACACCAGACTCTATGCAAATTTAAGAACTCATTTACAAGATCAAGGGACCCTAGGATAGAATGCAGCCTGTGACAAAAGAATCTGTATGGATGACACAATTTTATTTGGAGGAGATGGGCAAAAAGATGCTGACCTAAGTAACTTTGGGAATAAATGGAATCTAGAGGACTAAAGACAAAAGACTATGCATAAATACTTTCTTCTAGTAAAGTCATCAAAAACAGGAAAGCTCAGAAACTGTCAGAGGCAAGAGGAGCCTGAGGACAAGATGACTAAATGTGGTGTGGTACCCTAGTTGGGATCCTGAAACAGGAAAAGGACATTGGGTAAAAACTGTGGACTTTAGTTAGTAAATATGTATTTTTTTTTCTTTAATCTTTCCAGCTTTGAGATTATAATGTACAAACATGCTTAAACAAAACTACATTTTTTTTATCCTCAGTTACAGGTGAATTGGGTTGAGGCATGTTTATGTTCATTTCCTAATTAGTGCCTGCAGTTTATCTCTTATATACACCAAATATTTTTTATACTTTATAAAAATCTTGATAGAATTGTCTTGAAAATGAAAGTCACGAGGCGCCTGGGGTCAAGCCCTGTGTCGGGCTCTTTGCTCAGCAGGAAGCCTGCTTCCCTTCTTCTCTTCTGCCTGCCTCTCTTGCCTACTTGTGATCTCTGTCTGTCAAATAAATAAATAAAATATTAAAAAAAAAAAAAAGAAGAAGAAAGAATGAAAGCTGTGCGGGGCACCTGGGTGGCTCATTCAGTTCAGTGTCTGCCTTTGGCTCAACTGATGATCCCAGGGTTCTGGGATTGAGCCCCACATCGGGCTCCCTGCTCAGGGGGAGTCTGCTTCTCCCTCTGCCTCTGCCCCTGATTTGTGCTCACTTTCGCACACGCGTGCACGCTCTCTCTCTCTCTCTGTCTCTCTCAAAAATAAATAAATAAACTCTTTAAGAAAATAAAAGGCTAGAAAATAAAAGTGGTGCCTGAGTTAATGATTTTGTTCTCAACTGTAATTAAATAGTACACATGACACACCTTACACATACCACCCCCTTTGGCTTGCCATGCACCCTAAGTAATTATTGATTACAATAGTGAATGAGTGAAGAACTGGGTCGGGTCCTAGAAACTTCCATTTTCTCATAACCAGCCTCTTCCCATGAAGGAGTTGAAATAACTTGTAACAAAAAGACAGTAAATTAATAACATATAAGGAAGATGGAAAATCCATTCCAGAGAAATAAATATTTGACTCAGACCAAGAACTATATGTTAATATTTTTTAAATATAAGCACATCATGTTTTCTTTTAGTTACTCTTTAATTCTGGGAATGACAAGCCCAGTGCCTATGAGAGCCAGACAGATCCGATAAATACACAGTTGGGTGAAGGGTACTACGGTGGGGAGTGGTGGAGCCTCTGCTTCCCGTTCCGGTGCTGTTGCCTTTATCAAACCTCATGCATCAGAGAGGTAGTGCCTGCTTGCTTTGACCTAAATTTTTCTTCAGTGGATCAGCTCATATCAAAAGATGTTACTAGATAAATATTTGTTTGGGAAAGCAGTAGAAAGGAGTGAAGTCTTTTCTTTCAATTAGTGTTTCAAATCTGTGATGCTATCGAGATAGCTTTGCAGTTAGATAGTCCAAGCCTTATTTTGATGCCTGCATCCAAAATGGTGCTGGGTGCCCTCCCCCCATAACCACTGGATCCTGGGCTGAAGGTTTGCTCTGCTCCTGGGCTCTAGGATTTTATTCCAAGGTGTTGATACACACACTATGCTTCTGACATTGGAGCAGACAGGTAAGGTGACTGTCACAACTGTTGCCCAGCAGATAGTGATCATAAAAGGCTGTGAGGTATGAATAGTTGCCCAATTTCAGAACGATCAAAGTGATTTTTTAAGTGCTTAATGAATAGGGGTACTCTTAGCATGCTTATATAGTCGTTCTTATTGTAGGATGGTATGCTAATACTTTGCACACTGGCAACTCATCTAGGAAATCTGGAACTCTCAATCTACAGCCACAGTTGTTTTGTTAGATTTCATAGTTGCTCATTTTTTCACATAAGGTTTAATTTTCATTTCTCAAAGCCTCATACTCATGTCATTGGTAGCATAGAAAATAAATTTTAAGCATGTTTGGAAGTGAGATAAACCAATTTAGGCATTCACCCTTGTTAATTCTTTGGGTAAGTACCTACAGCCCCTGGCAACTGCAGGTAGATGTGACCTGTATGTCTCCTTCCCTGCAGTCTTGCTCCCAGGTTTGCTCCCAGGTTTGTTTGTGCGTGAAAACAAGTCCTGGCCTGAATTCTGCCACACACACTATTAGCAGTTAGATACAGAAACCAGTCACTTAATCTATTCCTATAAGAATAGTAAAGTCCCTACTCTGTGCCTTTTTTAAGCATTCCCAAAAAATTCCTTAATATGAAAGATTTACTCCAAAAACAACATTCTTACAGAAGGCTCAGCTAACTTAACAATTCAGCCAGCAGATCCCTTCACTAAGAGGAACAAAGAACCAAATGAAATTTTATAATGGGACCCTACTCCAAAAGTGTTTGGCTGCTGGGTTAGCCAAATTCTTGTTTTCTGTTTATGCAGGGATCTTCTGGCCATCCACATACTTTAAATATCACTCATTTTGCCATGAGTGAATAGTTCACTGTGAAAAAGATAGTTCCAACTTCCATTATGCCAGTAAGCCATCTGATGCAGGTTTAGGTAGTGATACTTGAAGTACTTGTGTGATGGTCTTAGGTGCCTTGAATGTGGATACCTGATTGGGTCTTCAAAATATTAACCAACTCTCTTCCTTTTAGAGTTTAGAGTTTTGTAAAATCCTTTATATTAAAGAATTTTAAAGTTAATTGCAATATAACAAGGTAATATGTGGATAAAATTTTTGCCTTTGAATATATGTTGAATGTTGGAAAATACAGCTAGTGGATAAAATCTGAAATTTTGCAGATACTGCTTAGGATAAAGCTTCTTAAGTTGCTTTTTAGATACCAACTAAATGCTGTTAATAATACATGTGAGGGGTGCCTGGGTGGCTCAGTGGGTTAAAGCCTCTGCCCTTGGCTCAGGTCATGATCTCAGGGTCCTGGGATCCAATCCCGCATCGGGCTCCTTGCTCAGCAGAGAGTCTGCTTCTCTCTCTCCTCCCTGCTTGTTCTCTCTCCCTCTCAGTCAAGTAAGTAAATAAAATCTTTTTTAAAAAAATAGCACGTGTGATATTCTGATCGGCAGAAGTGGACAGAACTCTGGTTTAATGGCTTCTCTGGAGCAGATTCTGCTCTGAACTCCTTTTCTCACATGCCCGTATTGGCAGTGGGTGGTAGTAGTGCTCTTATTATTTGGTAGATAAGCTTGTTGTCTACATTTGGACTCATTTTTTAGTAAGATACCATCCCAAGGAAAATACCTACCTATACCTACCTTTATAATGAAATAGTGTCCACAGGAAATTTTTTAAAAAAGAATTTGTTGGAAAAGTTTAAACTTAAATGCTCTTCTGGTTTAGAATTTTATAAAATAATCCTAAGTAAATATGACTGACTTATGGAATTGTAGAGAGTTTACCTCAGTGACTGTTTGCACTTAAAGCATTTTCATAATTATCAGTCCGTAGTCTAATGAACTAGAGTTAATAGAGTAATCCTTGAAATGTGAACGGCTGTAGGGTGTTTGGCTCAGTCGGTTAAGTGTCAGCCTTCACCCTGGGTGAAGCACCCGTGCTCTCCAGGTCCTGGGATCGAGCCCCACATCAGGCTCTCTGCTCAGCTTCTCACTCTCTCTCTCTCTCACCTTCCCCGTCACTCATTCTCTCTCAAATAAATGAACAAAATCTTGCTTTAAAAAGAAGTATATAGCTTTAAAATATATATACATTCTGAGAGTAAAATGTATGTCATTAACTTGTGAAATATGTATGCTTTATATTTTGTCAATATATTGGGATCTGTCAAAACTGGGGTTTTCTCTCTTTCAGCCTCAGTGGGATGGCAATTTTAAGATAATAAGGGAACACTGAGAAGAGATTTTGCAGGCTCTTTATTTCACACGAGAGGAAGTGTCAAGCTAGTACCTGATCCTTCGGTGTACTGCCAGCTCCAGTGGGTGAAATTGCAATGTCTAAACATTTCAGGGTCTCAGAACTACGTGTGTTTGCTCCATCTTTGTGGAGAGATGATAGAGGGGTGCCACGTGCCTGCCCCAGAGTCCCAGCCAGTTCCCATGGGAATGTGTGACTCCTTTCATTACTTTCCTCAGGGCAGAAATTCTGGACCAGTGCAGAGCTGGGTTATCATACCCAAAATATTTGCAAACAAATAAAATTTCTAGATAAAAATGGAGTTTTAGTAACAGAATTTGTGGAATTTTAAAAATTACAAGTGTTGCTTCTTCTTTTCCCTTGTGACATTAGGCTGTATGGTCTGCCTCCTGGGAAGGACTCTGGTCCTTTAAAGCAACAGCAGTAGTGAACAATCTGTTTACCCCATCCTTCTCCTGAGAAGCAAAAACAGCCTTAGAAGGTGATGTCAGAGGGTCCTCAACTATGAACTAGCAAGGAACTTCCCCAAGCTCTCCATGACAGTAAACAGTTAGAGTCTCTTTCATTTATGATTTAGATCAGAATGCTCTTTGACTTGGCCTTATCCTGAACCATCTGTAGTGTGGAAACTAATCTGAGCTTTGGTATGGAAACTCACATTCTAAATCTTAGAATGCTGGGTGGAATGAAGAAGTTCCCACACTATACCCAGTGAGAAGAATTATAGAATACTATACTGGATTACAGCAAATGGAAGTGGTATTGACCAGGATTGATTCAATTCCAATGCACATCTTCCTTCTCATCTGTATACATTTCATATTATACCTACATGAGTTATTTTTTGAATGCTATAAAGCTCATATAGCATAAAACTAGCCATTTTAAGGTGTACATTTCAGTAGCATTTAGTATGTTCACAGTGGTGGGCAACCATTTTTATCTAGTTTTCTCTAGTTCCAAAACAGTTCCTTCACCCCAGAAGTAAACCCTGTGCCTATGAAGCTCTCGTCCCCCCATTTCCGCCCTCCCCTCGGCACCTGGCAACCACTAATCTGCTTTTCTGTTCTGTGGATTTACCTGTTCCAAGTATTATTATAAAGAGAATTTCCTATAGAAGGAATCATAATATGTGACCTTTTGTGTCTGCCTTCTTCCACTTAGCATAATGGTTTTGAGGTACATCCAAGTGGGTAGTTGTCAGACGTCAGTGCTTTTTTTTTTTTTTTTTCCCAATGGCTGAATTAATTTTGCATATGTGCTCTGTTTTGTTTACTTAGTCATCCACTGATGGACTCTTGGGTTGTTTCCACCTTTGGTTTTTGTGAGTAGTGCCACTAGGAATATTTGTCTACCAGTGCTCGTTTGAATACCTGTTTTCAGTTGTTTGGCATATATACCTAAGAGTTTAATTGCTAGGTCATGTGGTAATTCTGTGTTTAGTTTTTAAGGAGTCTCTAAACTCTTTTCCGTAGCGACTGTGCTATTTTACATAACTGCCAACTCTAAATATTTATGCTGGGATACTGGACTGACTGGGGCTTCCAGATTAAATTCTGAACAATCAGGATTTTTTACTTTTGAGTAACACTAATATATATTGTTTCATGAAGATTTTCAAAGGAAGTCTGTGAAAGTAGTCCATTTCTGAAGTTGGTGTTTGAATTTCCATTATTTGTTATGCCACTGATCCTCAGACATCTGAAAAGAAGTGGTTGTTGTTGTTTTTAAGATTTTATTTATTTATTTGACAGAGAGAGAGAGAGAGATCACAAGTAGGCAGAGAAGCAGGCGGGGGAGGGGGGGAGCAGGCTCCCTGCTGAGCAGAGAACCCAATGTGGGGCTCGGGGCTCGATCCCAAGACCCTGAGATCATGACCTGAGCCAAAGGAATAGGCTTAACCCACTGAGCCACCCAGGTACCCCTGAACAGAAATTTTAAGAACAGTGTTTAAAAACTGAACTTGCTGTTATGGAAATTAAAATATCTATTCTCTTTCTTGTTTTGTCTTCTATATCTAATATGTAACACCTTTGAAATATTTAGCTGATTTAGAAATCAGAGAGTAATAGATACACAAATGGTTGCAAGTAGAAGAACATTCTTGAGTAGTAATTTTCAAGATGTTTTTTATTTGACTGACAGTAATTTTATTGCATAAAGAAACGGCTTCTGGTCCTTCCAGTTTCCAGTTGGGTACATCTTTTGTTTCTTTTTCTGCTATGCAGTATTTAAAGTTGTAGCAGCTTAATTTTCCTTCTGCTGCTCATTGTGAATGATTCCCAGTCACGTAATGCACTGAACTGGCTTCTCTCTGCCTAAATTACATGTTGATTGTTTCAACTGCTATTTCTTAGTTTGTCACAGAATGTGGTGGACCACTGCTGGAGCCTCAGAAACTGCCGTTGACCTCCACACTTACCTCCAACTTCCTTCCTGTTATAAAGAGTCCACATTTTGTTCTAATGGTTTTTCTTCCATGTGCTTTGGAAAGGTTAGGCTTCCAAGCCTTAAGTTATAAATAATAATCATTCTTTTTTAAACTATTGTTTGTTTATTTGAGAGAGCAAGTGAGCAAGAAAGAGAGAGAACAAGAGCACAGGGAAGCAGACTCGCTGCTGAGCAGGGAGCCCGAAGTCCAGATTCCTGGACCCTGGGGTCACGACCGAGCCAAAGGCAGGCGCGCTTAACTGACTGAGCCACCCAGGCCTCCCAAATAATAATCATTCTTAGGGAATTAATCCTCTTCTCTTTCCCAGCAGTTGGTTTAAGCTGAAGAACTGTGAAAATTTTCATTTTCTTAAAAAAAAAATAAAGTAAAAAAGAGTCAGCTAAGATAGGAATTTGTTTTCTTTTTTACTAGAAGAACATGATACTTGGAGTTGCAGTAGCAGCTGTGGAGCAGTGAGAGAAAAGAAATAAGAGAATCATAGAGGCATTACTGAGCCTCTGACTTTGACCAGAGACTGCCCTGTCTCCTCTTGTCACATGAGATACTAAATTCTCCATTGTTTGACCCCATTTTTTAATTGGGCATTCTGATACTGACAGCATCCTAACTCATACCAAAGAGAAGTATTTTGTTAAAATATGAAAAAATGGGGTGCCTGGGTGGCTCAGTGGGTTAAAGCCTCTGCCTTTGGCTTGGCTCAGGTCATGATCCCAGGGTCCTGGGATCGAGCCCCGCATCGGGCTCTCTGCTCAGCAGGGAGCCTGCTTCCTCCTCTCTCTCTCTGCCTGCCTCTGCCTGCTTGTGATCTCTGTCGAATAAATAAAATCTTTTAAAAAAAAATGTGAAAAACCTTCTAATATACTTTATAATTCTTACATGTCAAACTCAAGAATTTTATAGGTAGAAAAACCTAAGATTTTATTTCAGCTCTTTACAGTTTGGGTAACTGTAGTCCATCATATAAATTATAAATGAAGATGGGGTTTACCTGACAGAAGAAACAAATCGACATATTCACTAGTTTTGTTCACCTGTACCTATCAGCTACTCAAGCCTGTTCTTGCCTGAAAGTTGTTTTGTGGCTTAGAATGTAATGCCTAAACCAAACTGCTGAATCAGAATCTTCTGAGGTTTGGCTCAATAATGTGTATTTTAAACCAGTTCTCTCATGACTCTGAGGCGACCAGTTTTTTAGTCAGGGAACCACTGACCCTAGGGCAGATGTCTAAATTTCTCAGTGCTTTGGAATTCTAAATACTGCTGCCCTTTTTTGCTCATAGTAAGTATTTGAATTTCACATTTCAGAAGCTCAGTTAATACTAAAACACTGTCAAGGATACGCAACATATGTGAAAGTACTGTTCTTGAATTTGTTCTCTTTTTCTCTCTCTGCACTATTTGTTTAGCAGCTTTATGTAGATAGGGCAAATATTTTATAATTTGAGAAAAGGAATTTTGTTTCTTTTTTTTTTTCCCATTTTGCATACCTAGTAAGCCACTTTTCCCTCAATACATTGTTTTACTCAGGACTTTTGTTATAGAAATCAAACTCTTAACTTTTAGGCAAAAGGAGAAATTAAATGTCTTATATACCCAAATTCTTAGATGGCGTGGGCGCAGCTGGGCTGGGGGCAGGGGAGTGGCAGTAAGACTTACAAGCAGTGACCCTTAACTCTGCGGGATGTTTGCTGCTTCTCACTGCTGGTGGGCCTCATTTTCTCAGACCTGCTTCCTCCCCACAGCTAGCACAGTGACTGCGAACAAGTCATAGACCCCATCCCCACGGCTTCATCACCCCAGAGGACTCTCTCTCGAATGACTGCTTTGTAACAAACACTGTGCCAGGGACTAGGAGTACAGCAGGGAACAGGGACATCTGAAAATTGTAATAGTCTAGTGAGTCTGGCTGAGCTACACACATTCCTGGATTTAGGGACATTGTGGTGATACTAACTGAGTTGTCATTAGTTGTACCAACAGCCGTTAGTGGCTAGCACTGTAAGTTGGGAAATCTGTTGGGCTCTGTCTGATGAGTGAGCTGAGAGTGGCTTAAACACCGAGTAATTCATCCTCTCAAGTAGAGCAGTCTTAGAGATAGGCCTTACAGGATTGGAGTCAGGGCCCTAGGTCTTGCCATCTTCCTGCTTTACCATCCTAACATGAGACTTCCTTTGTTAGATGACTTCATGGACCAAAGTGGCTGTCCTTATGTCCGAAAGGAATAAGATCAGAAGAGCAAAAACATTTATTTCCCAGCTGAGCCAGCTTCCTCTGAGCATCCTTTCCAGGGGTCCCACAAGGCACTCTTAATGTTTATCTCATGGGGGTACTGCTCATTAACGTTGCCTTACCTAGCTGTAAGAGAAGCCCAGAGACAGAGAACTTTAGTTGGATGCATTGCTGCTCTGAAGCTCAGCAAGAAGGGGAGAATGGGCAGCATGAGGCAATGACCAGTGTCCAGACATTCTCAGCTATCAAAGGTTGGCCTTATTGAGAGTTTATCGGCAAATTTTCACTTAAAATCTAAACAGTAATATGAATGGAGTCAACCTCTTTTCAAGTTAGTATCAGATCTCACTTTCTTTCAAACTTTTTTGTTACTCATTCAGTTCCTCTCCAGACAGTGGAAGCCCACTCAGATTCCAGCTTATTACTTTCCATTTGTAGGTAGAGATGAGGTCATTAGTATAAGTCCTATTTTATAGTAAGCAAGGCCGCTGTATAGGAAAATCGGGTTTCTCGAGGATATAAGTAAAAACTCACCAACCCTTTGTGTCACTTATAAAAGTCTCCTGGTTGGTCCCTTTTGATCATATCACCCTTCTCTCTCTATTAGTCCTCCGTGGCCCATCAGCTGACACCCAGACACCTCTAATGTTCACAGCCTTCAGCCGCGAGCTCAGCCTGCCTTTCTAAACCACTGCGTTATAACCAAGTCAAACCAATCATCTTTCTTACACAGTATTTTTTCATCAGGACCTTTCTATTTTATACTCCCCAGATCCTCCCCATCCTTTATGGTTCATGCTGACAAGCCATTTACACTTACCTCTGCTTTTTTGTTGTTATCTCTTAGGGTTTTTTTTTTTGTTTTTTTTTTGTTTTTCTTCAGAGCAATAATAGTTATTACTGTTAATGAGCTTTAATGTGTCAAATGCTGTTGTAATGGCTTTAGTGTGTGCATTAAGTAAAAAAAAAAATCTATGAGGAAGATACTATTGTTATACCCATTTTAGAGATAAAACTAAGGCACAGAGAGGTACAGTAGTTTTCCTAAGGACTGATCCAAGATTCTGACTTTAGGCTTTCTGGTTCCGAATCCATTTATGCTATCACATCTCATATTCTTACTTGTATTATAATTTTGGACTTATTTACCCACAGCTAGTTTGGGCATTTTCTTTTTTCTAATTTTCTCACAAGATCTAGCAAATGCTCCCTCTATAGAAGAAACAATATCTTCAATAAATATTTGTTGACTGTATTTAAAAATCTGTTAACAGTAGTCAGGGAAATTAAATCTCAATCTGGATTTGTTTGTTTAATTTTTCTTTTTAATACTGGACAGCAGGGATGCCTGGGTGGCTCAGTTGGTTAAGCAGCTGCCTTCAGCTCAGGTCATGATCCCAGGGTCTTGAGATCAAGTCCCACATCCAGCTCCTTGCTCAGCAGTGAGGCTGCTTCTCTCTCTGCCTCTGCCTGCCACTCTGCCTACTTGTGCTCCCTCTCTCTGACAAATAAATAAATAAAATCTTAAAAAAAAAATGCTGGACAGCAGTATGTGTAACATTTCCAATACACTTCCAAAATATAAGGGGTTTTCATTTAAAAGGAAAAAACTTGTGGGCCAAGGAGTTTTTGTACAAATGAAATCTAGAAACAGACAAAGATGGGTGTCCTGGGTGGCTCAGTCAGTTGGGCATCCCCGTCTTGATTTCAGCTCAGATCATGATCTCAGGGTTGTGAGATTAAGCCTGTGTCCAGCCAGCCTGCCAGACATGAAGCCTAATTAGGACTCTCTCTCTCTCTCTCCCTTTCCTGATGCCCCTCCCCCAACCCCTCTTCCCTCTCAAAGAAGAAAAGAAAAAAAGAAATTATCTCTCCTCTGCCAGAAACAGGAGTGTAAAAGTTTGGCAAGTCAAAACCAGTTTTGTTTTTGGTTTCAAGGGAATGCTCCTCATACCTTAAGAAAAATTCGCTTTGATAAACAAATGATCTTGGTTGGAGTTGTTGCAGTAAGACCACCTGATGTGTTTGTTATGGGTCTCAAGGGTACAAGAAAAGCACCTGGCTCAGGGGGCCCCAGATGGAACATAGCTGGCCATTTGCCACTCACAAAATCCACAGGCAAAGAGACACCTGGTGGTGAAACAAGAAAGGAATTTATTTCAGGGAGGCCGACACCGGGAAGACAGCCGACTAATACAAAGACTGTCTCTGAAGGGCTGAAAATACTTCCAGGTTTATATAAGGAAAGTATGAGACAAATGTTAGTGGGTACATAGAGCTGGGCAGTAAAAGTCAACTCATCATTGTCTTGGGGTCAGTCATGTGGGGTCTTGTTGGCTGTCAGGGCACTTGTAAATTGCTTGAGGGATAGTTTCATTTCCCATCACAGGATGCTTTGCCTGAGTCTTTTGCCTGAGTTAAAGGACAGACAGGAAAGAAGAACTTAATTGGTTGTAAAGTACAGACTAAGATCAAAATGGAGGCAGTCATTTTTCATTGAGATCTCAGATGAGAAAGGGACAACTTAGGAAGTCAGTTGCTTTCATCAAGTCAGTTGTAGTTATCGAAGTGTTTATTAGGTCCCAAGGCTATGTCTCAATTCTGAGTCTCCATAATATATTTTGTCCTGTCCCATGGTAATAAAACTTTTTAAAAACATGCTTGTTTTTGGAGTGCTCCAAACCGATGGAGTGGCTCCATCGGTTAAGCATCTATCTCTGGGTTTTGGTTCAGGTATGATCTCAGGGTCATGAGATCTACGCCCCACTAAGACTAGGGCTTGTGCTCTCTACAGAGTCTGCTTAAGATTCTTCCCTGTCCTTCCTCCATCCACCAATTCACAGTTGGACTCCTTCCTCAAATAAGTAATATCTTTTTTTAAAAATACATGTTTTCTTGCCTCCTTTTGAGAGAGTAAGCAGGAGTTTCTTAAGTAAATCAAACACAAAGCAGCTGTTGACTGTAAAAACAAAACAAAAGAGCCCAATATTTTACCACTAAAATGAGTTCATTTGGGAGTAACAGAGGATTGCAATTCCAGACAAGCAGTCTATGGCAAACCATAGACAAGTATGGAGAACAGAGGAGAAGGAATTGCTTTCATGAAAAAAAGGAGACTGCTGGGAGGGGCTGTTTCACAGAGTTCAGGGTGGTGATAGCTTCTCACCTACTGACTGTGGCAGTTTCTCATTGGCTGAGCTGTTGCTGGGCAGGGAGAAATTCTTTCTCCTGCTAGGGTATGTAAAGTAGGTTCTCTCCTATTTTTGATATGAGTGGTAGAGCGTGAGAGCTCTGCCTTCAAGGCTTTGTTTTCTTACTCCTATAACTTGGTTGTTGATTTATTATATCAAATTTATCAACAAGTTCTTGAGTTTGAATTTTTTTTTTAAGAGTTTATTTACTTATTTGACCGAGAGAGATCACAAGTAGGGAGAGAGGCAGGCAGAGAGAGAGAGGGAAGCAGGCTCTCCCCTGAGCAGAGAGCTCAATGGGGGGCTCAATCCCAAGATCCTGGGATCATGACTGGAGCTGAAGGCAGAGAGTCTTTAACCCACTGAGCCACCCAGGCGCCCCATTTTTGAATTTGTTTTATTGTGCTAGAATTTCAAATTATCTTTCATAAATACAAATACTTCCAAATCCAGTTTCCTATTAGTCACCATTGCACATTTAAGTACGAAATTAGTAAATTTAAAGTTTGTATCCTACATTTGTGGCACACATACACTTTGATTTGGAATTTTTCTAGAATTGTAATGGCTAAAGTAAAAATGTAGTTAAAGATTCCAGAGCTCATTAAAAAATTCACCACTCAAAATCCAGTTTTTCCCTATCAAGTGAAATAGTCTTCAGGTATCTAGAGATGAGTTCAGATATTCAGAGGAGCTATAAATAGAACCAGATGTCTCACCTATATCTCAGAAGTTGGTATGTCATATGATAATAGGAGAAGGGAAGAAAGATTATCAGTTTTAATGGCCACATCATTATTGCCTCTTGGATGTATCTTTCTCTTTGTTTTGTATTTGCTTGTATGAATGAACTTATTAGAATTAGTCCACTCTTTGTGGGTATATACCTTCTGTTTATTGTGCAAATTAGTTTATATACATCCCTGTTGGGATATTCTTTGAGATGTAAGTATGCGTAACTGCGTATTTTGTCAGTACGTTAATTGTTCCTGATACATAGTACTGAAACTGCCTGAGTGAGGGGGATTGAGAGAAGTCTCTCTGAAGACTTAACATCTGAGCTGGATCTAAATCCTGTAAATTGATGAGATACACAGGTTATGACAGTTCAGAAAGAGGAAGTTGTAGCTATCAAACCAAAAATGGACAGAATTTAGAAAAAATTGGGAGAAATAAACTAAAGGGAGTGTAAAACGGCCAAGTCATCATATTAAACTGACCCTCAAGAGCCAAACTTGTTCATCCATGACCTGAGAATTGGTTATTTTCAAATTAGAAAGCTCTGAGCCCTGTTAGCAAGCAAGTACATTTTAGTACTACCACTTTCTGGGGAAGAAGATTCTCTGGTATGAAGGACTTTCATTATAATTGGTCTTTTCCTAAGCAGGTGTTTATGGGTTAATTTGATTCTTAAATCATTCAGCCCTTACAATTTTTCCAGGAGTTTGCTGCATTGTGAAATTTCAGCTCTAATAGAAAACCGAGATGATAATATAGAACAACCCTTGAACATTTCTTGGTTGATAAATTGAGAATATCTAAACTGCTAATGTCAGTGTTGTTAACCTTAAAAATAAGAACTGCCAGTTATATTACCAATAAAAAATGAGTTTATCTGGGGATAAAAGAAAACTGCAATCCAAGACAAAGTAGCTACAGAAAAACCCAGCAACAGAGGAGAGGTATGCTTTGCTAGGAAGGGTGTTATAAACTAAAGGCCCATTGGAGCAACCTGGGAATTGGAAGTATGTGACTTTTTATTGGCTGAGATGTTGGGATTAGTGGGGGGAGATAAAGAAAGCTTCTTTTCCTCCACTGGAATAGTAGAATAGTATATACATGCAAGGTCAGGTCCATTTGCCTGAGGTCCAAGTTCCTGTTGGGTCCGCAGTGGGCCAGGACTGGTAGTGTCAGTGAGCCCTTATGCTCAAACTAGAGACCCTAACAATTAAAACCACAAGTAGATAAGACCACGTAACTCATGCTCTAACTGCAACCCATTGTTCATTCGTTCTCTTTCTTTCTTATTCTTCTCGTCATATTGTCACACTTTTTTGAGGCATTGGTGAAATGTTTTACAATAACCAGAACATCATAACTACCAGAGACCAGAAAAGCTGTGATCGCAGCAGAATGCCTAGAAGACCACACCCACACAGTCTCCTTCCAGCCTAAGATCGTAGGCTGAACACACCACCACCCCCACCCATGATCCCAGGCTCCCTGCCTGCTCTCTGGCACATAGCCCCACTCCCCCAACCTCTCCTGTTAGAACTTTTAAGTGTCAGGGCACCTTTGTAGCTGGTTAAGTGGTTTACTCATGGTTTCAGCTCAAGTCATGGTCTCAGGGTCTTAAGATCAAGTCCCGCTTCAGGCTCTGCGCAGCATGGAGTCTGCTTGTCCCTCTCCCTCCCCCTCTGCCCCTTTCTCTGCTTGCTTGCTCTCTCTAAAATGAATAAAATCTTTAAAACTCTAGGTATCCATCTTGCTGGCAGAGGTTGGTTGTTAAGGCTTGAGCCTACCACCTTCCCAGGCTGCCAGCACCTGAAATAAATTTCTCCCTTTTCTCTTTTTCAAACACTCGTCTTTTGAGTTGCTGGCTTCTCAATGGGCATGTCTGAGTTTGTTCAGCAGCAGTGTTGGCAAACCCAGCCAGGAGCTACACTTTTAATTTTTCCAGCCTCCTCAGGATTCTACGGGACAGAACGGTTGGCCATACCGTGTACCAGGTCTCAACCCATTCGATTCCAGAGTTAGTGGCTGTGGTAGATCATTTAGTAACAGTAAGGCATGAGAACTCCTGGTGTCAAAACCTCCTGACTTCATTTTAGTGAGGATTCCCATTACTAATTAAAAAAAATAAAAAGATTCCATTCATTATTTGACAGACTCAAAGGCAGAGAGAGAAGAGGAAGCAGGCTCCCTGCTGAGCAGAGGCCCAATGTGGGGCTCCATCCCAGGACTCTGGGATCATGACCTGAGCCGAAGGCAGAGGCTTTAACCCACTGAGCCACCCAGGCGCCCCTCCCATTACTAATTTTCACTAAGTATCCAATGATGATAACTAAGTTGATGTACAGAACAAGTTGTTGGCCCAGCATTCACATTGACTGTCTCCTTGGTGATAACAGAGTTTGGTTTGGTTTTTTTAAGATTTTATTTATTTATTTGACAGAGAGAGCCACAGTGAGAGAGGAAACACAAGCAGGGGGAGTGGGAGAGGGAGAAGCAGGTTTCCCGTGGAACAGGGAGACTGGTGCAGAGAGACTAATGCGTGGGGCTCATGACCTGAGCTGAAGCAGAAGCTTAACAACTGAGCCACCCCGCCGCCCCCAGAGTTTGTTTTTATACTGAACTTAAGTTCTGTAGTGCTTACCTGTGCAGTGAATTTGTGGGACATTTGGGATCCCTCTCAGACAGTTGTTGGATATGAGTTTAATTTCTGTAAGTGATTTCCTCTACCTGGTTACCACCTTTTGACAAAAGATAATGAGGCTATGTGAGAGAGATACACTGTATTTGAATTAATGTACTTTTGTAATTAGTACTACTTTGTGTTTTCTCTTTAAGTCATGAAGATATGGTATGATGCCAAGATAAATGCATTTGGTAATTGGGGTGAAAGGAAAAGGAGTCTGTTGGTATTCTTACTTTACTGTGGTGTAACTTTTCATTTGAATATTGTATTGTGATATGTGTAAGAAATATATTTGGTCTTTGTTCCAGGTTCCTGGCACAGAGCTCCTCAAAACCCATGGAATTTCCTGAGTAATAAGAGTGCCTTTTGTCATTCGTAAGGAGGCCTTTTTGAGTTTATACTAATTAGGTATTTAGAGTGAGTACCCTAGATAGCCTCAGGATGGGGCTGGTCACCAGAAAGACCAAATGATTAGAACTTGCAGCCCTACCCAATGATGTCAGGGAGAGGGAAATTGGGGGATTCCCTACTTCAGATTCCGCTCCGTAGAAACTCTTGAGCAATAAGATTGGATGAGCTCCCTGGTTAGTCAGCACATCTACTTGCCGGGGATGGTGATGTACCCCAGTTCCATGGGAACAGAAGCGCCTGTGCTCAGGGACCTTCCAAACCCTGCTGTGTGCACCTCTTCATCTGACTATTCAACTCTATCCTTTATAATGTTTTCTGTAAGAAATTTTTAAACATAAATAGAGTTCTGTGAACTGCTCCAGCAAATTTAATCAAAGCTGAGAAGGGAACCTCCAGTTTATACCCAGTGGGTCAGGTAACACCCTGGATTTAAGATTGTTATCTAAAGTGGAGGCAGTCTTGTGGGTTGGAGCCCTTACTTAACCTGTGGCTTCTGACCCATCTGGAGGTACATGGTGTCAAAATTGAGTTCAGTGCTTAGTGGTGTTGAAAAAAACACACATCAAAAACATGCATTTGTGGTCTTTTCATTAGTATTTTTCTGATCTGAGAGATTTGCATTATTGACCTAGGAGATAAAATCGGTAATCAACTGATGGAACATTTGAGTGCTTTCTCTTCACTCGCACTATTAGCATATGGGGAGGAGATTGGTAGGTCTGTTTCTCATCCATTAAGAGGACTTCTCCTTTGGGTGTTAGTGATGAATAAATTGGCATCAAATTATGGAGACAGTTGTATGCTGGATGAAGTCATTTGGACTTCAACTTGTTTTGTAAAGGGAAGCCTGGGAACCGGGTTGCATAAGTTAAGATCAAGGGTGGCATTTTAAGAAGTGAGTAGTCAAGAGTTTTAAATGCCACTGAGACGTGAAGTTAAAAGAAATGAAAAGTGAGAGTCCTCACAACTGAATCCTTAGTCATTACCATAAATAACCAACCCAAAGAATACACCGAAACACATTATTTGGTGGTGAATACTTTGGAGGCCCTCACTGGGACTTTCTTTCCGTGGCTTTTTAATGAAGCACACACTATAGCGTACAGATACATGAAGAGAGAATCAGGATTAATTTAGATTTAAGACTTCCGACTGACGTAAAGAAATTTACTAGCTCTGACATAGCATTGGGGCATACATCCACAGTCTGCCTTTGCTTTCTTTTCTAAAACGGTTTGGGCAGAATTAAGAAAGCTAAACTAGGGCCGCCTGGGTGGCTCAGTAGGTTAAGCCGCTGCCTTCGGCTCAGGTCATGATCTCAGGTCCTGGGATCGAGCCCCACATTGGGCTCTCTGCTCTGTGGGGAGCCTGCTTCCCCCTCTCTCTCTGCCTGCCTCTCTGCCTACTTGTGATCTCTGTCTGTCAAATAAATAAATAAATAAATAAATAGGAAAGCTAGACTAGTGATCACTGACATTTAGGAAAAGCAGGGCAGAATCTTAAAAGGCATTTGGGAGAATTGCCTTTTGGGTGTGTGTGTGTATGTATATTTTTCTTAAATGAACAGTTTTTCTCTTAATTGTGTATCTTTTGTAGGTGTAAAATTTAGATTTTATCTTAAATTTGTACTTTTACTGCTACTGCCACCTCTAACTGCAGTCTCTTGAAATAGGCCAGCTGTCAATTACTTTGGTAAGCCTTTTCCAGATACCCCACAGACATTTTAGCCACTTCCTTTTCAGTGCTTGCAAATCAGGTTATGTTATAATGATCTGATCACAACTCTTTTCCCTATTAAACTGTCAATTCCAAGCTGTTACAGCTTTGAGAGAAGGGACCTTCTCTTATTCCCTCTTTTTCCCTGTGGAAGTCCTTGTAAGCTGTGGGTGGGTGATGAGGGGGCCTGAGTCTCCCAGGTTCTAGAGGAATAGTGCAAGGTGCTGGTAACTTCATAAACCAAACACTTGGTCGACTTGTTAGTTATCAGTATTCCTGTTAACCTTCCAGAATCGTGATAGATCTCTACTCCTCCTTTATTGTTCTCTCCTGGCAGCCATGTGCAGAACCACGCAGTTGCTGTGACTCTACAAACATACTACAGAAATGTCTGCCTTCACATAAGATAATTTTATAGCATCTACAACAATGAATATACCTAAACCAGATCTGCTAGAATAATATAAAACTTCCTTCTTAGTATTTTTAGAGGTGTTTTGTTATAACTAGCCTGATAATGAGAACAATTGAAGATGTTATTATATAATAGAAAGTTGGTTTGGTTTGGGAGTAGGGCTGTGATAAGCTTAATATATTTTAATCTCCATATATTCTGTTTATAGGCTGATAAAATTTAAAGGGGGCTGTGGGAGGGACGCCTGGGTGGCTCAGTCAGTTAAGTGTCTGCCTTCAGCTCAGATCATGATCCTAGGGTCCTGAGATTAAGCCTTTCACGTTCAGCTCTCTGCTCAGAGGAAGCCTGCTTCTCCCTCTCCTTTCTCCTGACTCTCCCCCTTCTTATGGGCTCCTTCTCTCTTTGTTAAGTAAAGAAATAAAATCTTCAAAAAAAATAAATAAAGAGGGCTATCTTTCAGAACTTATAGAACTGTGGGAAAAATTATTGACTTTGGTGTTTTCAAGAATGGGTTTTATTTTTTCTCTTTGTATAAGAAGTTTAAACTGAACATAATTGAGACTAGCCAAGTCTTCACTTTGAAAAAATGGGAAATACCGTGAATCACTACTTGTCTAAAACATATGCAGACCCTCCTGGTTATAGCAAACTGTGTTGACTTGCTTGTCTGTATTTCAGACTACATGATGAAACAATTTTGTTTTCTCAACTTGAGGTGCTATTTTCAATTTTTGCTCTAGCAGTCATCTGAAAGGAGTGTTAATAGCGTCAGTTATGTTACAGGCTAGCTTTAGTTGTAAGACAACTCAACTCCTACTGAGGTAACCGAACACTTTTATGACATTAACATTCCTACAAGATACTTACAATTTGTTTTGTAAAATGGTTTGTTCGTGTACTCATTTAAGAATCACCATTTTGGGCAAAGGGCATGAAATGCAGAAAAATATGGTCGGCCATTAAATACAAGATAACATTTAATTAAACACTTAACCATGTGGTAGGCACTATTCCAGTCACTTGTATAGTTTTTCTTATAAAATTCTCACAAAAACCCCATGAAGATTAAATTGTTATCTTTATTTCCTACATAAGGAAATGGAGGCGTGGTGAAGCAAAGTAACTTGCCTGTCCCCAGAGACCTCTTTAGAAAAAGAGCTTGACTCCTGTCTCTGATTCCAGAGCCAGTTGCTTCTACCACAAAGCTGGACAGCCTCCTGGGTGCATGGGCGTATGAGGAAAGGCATAGCACCACTTGCACTCAAAACACAAACACACATGTGCAGTTAGAATTGTGTGATGGCATGTATTCTCTGTTAGATTTGTAAAGAAGAAAAGTAATTGTCAATACCCAGTTTGTCGAGAAAGGAGAAATCTAATGAGTTGAGATACACAAGTTTTTACCTCTTTTTAGAGGACAAAGCATGTATATGTTGAGCAAATGCACATGATTTGACCTGCCCATCCCACTTCTAAGAATTATCCTACACAGCTAAACACAAAGAATTCTTGACAGTGACATACATTAAGTATGTTTGTAATAATAAATGTCCAGTAGGAGTCAGGTTTAGGTAATTGCAGTGGGTAGCTATCAAAAAAGGAAAAGTTCGGAGTATATTTATTGACATGGAAACTGTCTGTGGCGTATTTGTTGAATGAAAAGAGCAGGTTGCAAACAATATGTCTAGTTTGATTTCCTTATATTGACATGTGCTTATATATACAAACTCTGGTCTAGCAGAATGTAAACCACTGGTATGTTTACTGCTAGATAGTGTAATTTAGTTATCAAATACATAGACAGTAGAGACACTCAATCTGGGTTTGAATCCTGTCCAGTCACTTAATAGCATTGTTCCATAACTATTCTGTGCCTCAGTTTCTTCAGTAAAATGAAGAACTAACTTACATTACCGTGTTACGAGACTTGGATGAGATTGTAAAGTGATTAACATAGTAAGTGATCAATAAATCTTAGCAGCTATTATCATTTCTGGGGGAGTGGGACACCAGGCTGTTTTAACTTTATGCCTTTTATTGGTTGAATTTTTTAAATAAGTAAGTATAGACTTTGGAAACAACAACAAAAAAAATGTTTTTAGAGGAGTCCTTTAAATTGGTATGCTTACAGTTTTAACAAGAACCGTCTATTTATTTTGAGGTAAGGTTATTTAAAATTACTCATGAAATGTTTTCTTCAAGAGCTGTTTGCAACTGTATATACTGATATTTTACCCTTATGCTGTATGCCAACTTAAGAGGGAATTGAAATCATATTTCACTCTTAACGGCTGGAAGGCATGCATAATCACAACAAAGTCTTCCTGGAGAAGCTGCCTGAATTTGCGGCTGCAGTGAGATGTTGGTGCGTGACGTCAGTCTGGTGTCAGACTTGGAGAGTGGCAGGCTGGCCTGACAGCCCCAGTGCATTTCCTTAGTGCTGAGTCCCCGTAGTGCTCATCTGGGAGCAGCTCAGAGACAAAGGAGTTGAGTCTGATTTTTATTCCAGTGTCCTTTTTGCCTGTGGTTAAATGTCTGTTCACAAAAGTGATTTTGATGAAGGCTGGTGAGTAATTCTTGTTACTTTTATATATTTATGTATTAGTAACAAATAAATCATGGCTAAAGGAGCATTAGGACTTTTTTTCAGTTAATGATCCTGTGGTAAATAATCTTTTTGTAGCCCTACTGCTAGGCACAGTGCCTAGTGCAAAAAAAGTTGACATATTCTATATGTCTCTCTATAACTGAAGTATTGTGTTTTGTAAAAAATATAAATACTGTACATCATTGGGTTTTCAAATGACCTGGGCATTTTAATATGTAATCTTCCTCTTAGTCTCTCCTTAACTTTAAGCTACATAAATGCACAGTAGTTGCACATTGCTTTCAAGCCTAAAGATTTTAATTACATTTTAATATTTATCTTCTTTATTTTTTAACTTACTCAGAAGAGAAGGTTGTATATTTTTTTCCTTAAAGAGAACTAAATGAATAATTTTCAGAAATTCCTGAGAATTCATTATGTAATGTTCTTATTAGAATGTATATTAATACTAGTTTAAACAATTTGTTAAAGCTGCTATTTATTTATTTAACTTAATTACTTGGGCTGTTTCAGTAATGTGATTCAAAAATAGGAATCCTCATTAACCTAAAATTTGAAAACAGTATAATGGTAGGAGATTATTATAGACAACATTTTGACATTTAAAGAAATAAAGTTACTATTGCCATTGGTTATAAAAGCTGGGCAACATGCCTTTAAAGATTTATTTCTTACTAACAATAGTCATATTTCTTTGAGTTTTACTCTATATTGATTTAGCTGTTCTGAAGGCATTAATTTAAGGAATAGATTAGATTAGGAAGGCTTTTTTTGTATGTAGCTATTTTACTTCCAACTTTCTTCTCCACTTTGAAGAGATGGATGATGTTATTTTAACTTCATACTACTTGTATGGTATAAACTGAAGCCTTTAAAATCTTTTACATTTTGCCATTTCAGGTACAATTCATTTTATGCGGGTTTGTAACAGTTTTCTGATTTCAGGGTTTTTTAGAATTTTTCAGCAAAGCTTTCTCTTAAAGAACAGGCACTTTCTACTTTTTGAATCTTGTTGAATTTCTTCATTGCCCTTTCGGGCAATATGGAAAATTCTTACCATTTTAAATATTTTCACATCAGTTTTCTGAAACAGTAAGACGTCTGTACATATTTTTTGGGTGAATTACATAATTGAGTATTGAAAGGAAATTAAGTCATCTTTTTATATGTGAATGTAAAGAAATATCAAATTTGAGGAATTTGCGATCACTGCTTCATGTAACTCCCAGTATACATTATACTTATGCATTCGGAAGCATAGAAATATAGAAGTAGATTCTCAAGTTCATTTTATTTGACTTGACGGCCTTAATTCAAGATTTAGATTTTCCCTTGAGTTGCAAAATTTTAAGCTGGAAGCTGAAAATTCTGCCCAAAGCCAGAAAATTTAAGTTTATGGAGAACTCATGAATATTTTTATTCCGTTTAAAAATTTATCTTGAACCCACTTAAAGTATTTTAACATAGTTTTCAAATAGCCTGTTTTTTAAACTTAATAGGAAGTTTCTGTAGTAATGATGAATTGTAATATATTCCGTATACATTTTAAACAAAGATGTTTTTGAGGCATTATGACATCAGAGGTCATTGGCCTAAATGCTGCTAAAGTTCAACTGAAGGGAAGGTACTTAAACTTCTTTGTATGAACAGGAAATTAAATCTAGTCAAAAGCAGGGACAGGAGAGGGATGAGCAGAACCCAGGGCTGGGGGGTGCAGCACAACCTGAAATTGACATAAAAGTCATACCGAAGTCTAAAACAGTAGAGAATAAAGTACTTGTCTGTTTTCTTGTGAATAAGGTATGCTTTAAGGAACTCTCCCCACGAGTTCTAAAGCCAGATGGAAAAGTATAATAGTGCTATTCTTTTTTGAAATTTAGCTTAGTAAAACTGAGGTGAAATTGTATTCTTTAAGCTAATGGTCTTGCACCATATATTTGTTTTCTAGCAGTGTGTAGTACAAAACCTTGTGTATCATATATACTTAGTAAATACCTGACCATGAGTAAATAAACTGGTTAAGCAAGTTAAATGAATAAGGAGACTCCCTTGATCCTTGTATTGGAGAGATTTCATTTTCACTGTGACGATGAAAACCTGCTAGTTATCAAGCCAACTGATAGGGTACCATAGCCTCAAACTCTGTCAGAGATGTGTCTCTGGAGTACAGTCCTGCCATCACCATGCCCAGCAGTGGCCACAGGATTCCATTGGTTGCTATACTTACTGTCTCTGCTGTAGGAAGTGGGCTTCTCCTGCCGTTCCTGGTCAGATTTCTGTCCCATTCCTACCTCATCTGTAAGTGAGAAATTTCTCACTACTCAAGGATAATGATTTGTTCACTAAATGGAGCCTTAATTAAGTGTTATGTGCATCACAGAAGTGCATTTAACCTTTTGAGAGTTAAAAATACATATATCTTTTTCCTCCTAAGAGTGAAGCAGATAACATGACTTCACAACTTACATAGTGAATGTTTTATATGTAGGTCTGTTGTTCTCAAAGCCTAGATTTTCTGCCCCATTTCTGTATCCCCTCCTTTCAGACTGTGCTAAATTCTAGCCACCTCTGACGGCTGCTAGACTGGGGCTCAGTTCCAATGGCACCCGCTTCTGTGACATCTTCCCTGCTCTTTCCTTGCTAAGCAAGACCAGTCCGGACTTGGCTTCCCCTTTTTATTTTGATTGTGGTTCTGTTACTCTTCTCTGTTTATAAAATCTTTGTTTCATAGTATCATTTGACTTGTTAGTAACTGCCTTTTCCTTCTTGGAGTGATTGTTCCGCTAAAGCTCACGCAGTATCAGAATGATTAAACACTGCAGTGAAGGAGAGCAGAGTTCAGTGATCACTGATTTTTATGTTTAAATTGAGCTATTCTGTCAGTGCAACTATTGGGAAGAATGTTTCATTGACAATAAAACAACTGGATCTTGAAATTATGTGGTTCTTTATGTGTAAGTTAGAATTAGGTTAACTTTTTGGGCGCCTGGGTGGCTCAGTGGGTTAAAGCCTCTGCCTTCGGCTCAGGTCATGATCCCAGGGTCCAGGGATCAAGGCCTGCATCGGGCTCTCTGCTCAGCGGGAAACCTGCTTCCCTTCCTCTCTCTCTGCCTACTTGTGATCTCTGTCTGTCAAATAAATAAATAAATAATCTTTTTTTTTTTTTTAAATCAATCTTTTTTTAAACCACTGTTTATCCCGTTAGCACTTTTCCCCCTTATGTAGTTTTACAAGTGCTTTTTTTTTTGCATAGATTATTCAACAGTAAACTTTAACCTTAGATCAAATTATCAGGTTCTTCATTCATTGTAGTCATATGCAAACCACTGTGCTTCACCTTTTTTTTTTTTTTTTAAGATTTTATTTATTTATTTATTTATTTGTCAGAGAGCACAGGCAGGCAGAGTGGCAGGCAGAGGAAGAGGGAGAAGCAGGCTCCCCGCTGAGCAAGGAGCCCGATGTGACTTGATCTCCATCCCAGGACGCTGGTTCATGACCCAAGCCGAAGGCAGTTGCTTAACCAACTGAGCCACCCAGGCGTCCCCTGTGTTTCACATTTAAGACAAAGCAGAGAGCCAGAAACTTTGTAATCAAGGAAGTGATACCATTTTAGTTTTCAAGAACTCTTTTCGAGCACATTCAAGTTTAGCTAATATTTAGTGCGTACCATGTTAGGTCCAGATAATATAGTTTTGTGCTATCAAGTACGTCATTCTTTCAGAAGTCCTGTGGGGTAGGGTTTGTTGTTGTTGTTTGGGTTTTGGTTCCCATGTTACAAACAAAACAAAACTTAAGGCTTACTGAAGAGGTTCTTCTAAACATTAGAGCGCCTCATTAAAATGAGGTGAATCTGAATGCTATTAAAAGAGTCTTGGGGACATAACCATCATCACTTAGGGCAGTGATGGAGATGTCTTCCATTGTGTATTCTCATAGGGTGATTTCTGGGTGGCAACCAGAGATGTCACCTTCTTGAATGCTTGGCAGGAAATTACTTTGGTTGGTGAGTGTGTATATTCCAAGAAATATATTTCTGTTCTAACCATTAAGTGCCATCTAATCTTCCCACTTAAAAGCTTCTTAAGAGTCACTCAAATGGCTTACAACTAAAAGAATTACCTAAATCATTTTAGGTATTTTTACTTATAATTTATCAAGTGATCTTGATAACACTCAGAATATGTAGCAGTTATTAATGTGATAGGTACATTTTGTTTATAACTAGCATGGAGTTAGTTGAATTATTCTTGCGTTACTTCTAAAATTACTTAAAATCTATTAAAAAGTGTTTTTAGATTGTAAGTGAGTATGTTGGCCTTATTTGAGGTTTTGTTTAAAAGGTGATTTAGAAATTATAAATAACCCAAAACTAGATCAGGTGAATTTTTATGTAAGCCCTGTAGTTTTAATTTTTCTTTATTGTACCTAATGCTTTCCATCTTGGTACTTGCATTATTACGTCATGTTCATATTTTCCCCTTGAGGAAAAAATGAGATTTTCAGTTCCTTTGGGATGCTTTTATAAAACCCAGGCTTTACAATTGCTGCTATTTGTACTTAAATTCTTTGGTACCTATAATTAGGAAACGTGAGGCAACATTTGTGATTATGTTGTGATAATTTTGAGATCCAAGAGTGGAAAATGATTGTGAAGCCTTAGAGAATAGGAAGATAGAAAAGAAATGGGGAGGGCGCCTGGGTGGCTCAGTGGGTTAAGCCGCTGCCTTCTGCTCAGGTCATGATCTCAGGGTCCTGGGATCGAGTCCCGCATCGGGCTCTCTGCTCAGCAGGGAGCCTGCTTCCCTCTCTCTCTGTGCCTGCCTCTCTGTCTACTTGGATCTCTCTGTGTCAAATAAATAAAATCTTTAAAAAAAAAAAAACCTTAAGAAATTTTAAAACAAAGAAATGGGGAGTCTAAAGTTAAATTGGAATTCAGAAAGGTTTCATTACTGTGCTTCAGATAGACATGATCTTGGGGTGATGCTAGGCAGTTGAGGCGGAAGGAGGCAAGATGAGGAACAGTGAGGGGGGCTTGTGTCTCTGGTCTGTGGAAGAGGGGAAGGACCGCTAAGGAATGCACAGTGTTCTGTTTTAGTACCTTTGGGCAGAAACAGTGATGTAGGGCAGGACTGAAAAGCCTCTGTGGCTGGGATAAGAGCCCAGACAGGGGCAGCTGCTGAAAAGACACGGCTCAGGCCTTGGAGCTGCCTCTTGCTCATCTTGTCGCTGTGACTTGTTACAACTTTGTAAATGCTGTGAGCCTCAATTTATTCATTTATATAAAGGTAGATAGTAATACCTCCAAGGATCTATGAGAGGATCAATTGTCACATTTGCAGTGCAGGTGTGACGACTGAGTATGTGAGCTGCCCTCACTGTCCTGCACAAGTGGTAGCGACTGAAGGGGATGATTTTAGTACTTATTGCTGGAAGTCAGGTTGAGTAAGGGACTCACACCTGAGAAATCCTTTCTTTTTTAACCACCCCCGCCCAATAGGAGATGATCCATTTTCTAAATGATGAGAGAAGGAAGGGGAGAGCAGAAGATAAAGAGTTAAGACCTTAGGAGATGGTGGGTAAATGAATCACTGAGGTTTGAGCAGGATGTCTGGAAGCAGTTAGTTCGAAGTTAAAGGCAAATGGCATTTAGAACGAAATGCGTGGAAAGGAAATATATACTTTTCATGTTTTGCAAAAAAAAAAAAAAATTACACCCTTTAGATTACTAACTCAGTGGTTATTTCTTCACATAACTAAGGTTCAAGAACTGAGTCTCTTGTAGTGTTTTTCTTTTGTTCTTAAAACATTGCCTTTAACTGTAGGCACTGTTTTCCATGCCAGCATGTTTTCAGTTTAAAAATAAATTGCAGACATCGTCATTTTGGTAGTCAGATTTCAACATGACATTTTCTCCTTTTGATTAAAAGAAAAACAAATTAGTTATCTGTATAAAACATTAACAAACTTAACATTTAACAGTATTTTAGAAATTACTGTGAACTACCATAGAACCAGTTGATTTAATAACTAAGTCACTGCTATAGACATGTTTTTAAAACCTAATTTGAGACTGTTTCAGTCTCAAAGTGATAAGGCTGGATGATTTCCAGTGATAAACGCTCTTCAATCTTAAAACAAGCCGGGGAGTGTTGCTGTCTGAAAGTGTACTGAAACCAAGGATAAATTGAGAATGTATAGTACTCCGTTTTGTTTCAAGTAGAAGGGTACTAAAAACAAGAGTCATCAGTACACATTTGAGCTGTTGGCTCTATAGTTTCAGCCTAACTTGAGACATAAATAGCCTCCGTAGTTCCCACATCTCTTCCGCCTTGCTCCCATCTAACAACGCTGTGAGGATGTGGCACCTTCTTCTATGGATTGGGCCCTTGTGAGAGTCCCAGTCATGCTATCAGCTTCAGTGCCAGAGCTGCCGGAGGAACTGCCAAACCACTCTGATACCCTATTTTTCTTAGATTTAATTAAATCCTTCTTTCTTTCCCATAAGGGAAACGCGTGATTCAGAACAAATCATACAAAGGGGTTTGCCTCTGAGTCTGGTAAGAGACAACCAAAATCTCTTCTGTGGAATACTTTTCTAAAACTATGTCTTTTTTATGCACAGTGGATGAATCTTCAATGTTATTGCCACAGTTGCACATATAAAACACTGCCCTGTCAGATGTATTTCTCAGAAGAATTATATTGGTTATTAACAATGTTAGTAGCAGATTTTGGTATTTCTTAAATTTAAAAACAGAATGGACTTTGTATTAAAGCAGTCATTGAAATTACCCATGAAACAAAGGTGTTAAAACATGTACACACACTCACACACAAACAAGTATTTCCACAGGAGAAAGTTGCAATACTAAGAAGTATCCAGAACATGGCATTTAGTTGGCCAAAACATTAAAAAAAAAAAAAAAAATCTGACACCAAAAGCAGCAAGAACAAAAACAGTGGGATTTGCAAATTATATATCTGATAAGAAGCTAATACCCAAAATATATAAAGAACTCCAACAACTCAATAGCAACACACACATACACATAATCCAATTTTAAAATCTTTTTCCCCCTTTTTAAACCCATAATTTTATTGAGGTTTATATATGAAATGTGCAATTTTGTGCATTTATTGTGTGGAGAGGGTATTTCATTAGGGATCCCAGTGACATCCTCCCTTACAAGTCTCCCTCTGAAGGAAGACTAGAAATGTGGATTGAACAAAAAATGCCTGCTTCAGTGACCCTGGAAAGGAGCACAAATACCAGCCTCCACTGTCCTCAGTGTGCTACCATACAGTTTAAGTTATTCCTGCTTACTAAGCACCTGCTACTAAGAGCTGACCCAGCAAATTGCTGTTTCCATAACGAGGCTACCTCCACTGTCCTCAGTGTGCTACCATACAGTTTAAGTTATTCCTGCTTACTAAGCACCTGCTACTAAGAGCTGACCCAGCAAATTGCTGTTTCCATAACGAGGCTATAGGAGCCTCTGGTGTTTTTTTGTTTTGTTTTGTTTTGTTTTTTAAGATTTTATTTATTCATTTGACAAAGAGAGAGTGCACAAGCGAGGAGAGGGGCAGAAGGAGAGGAAGAAAAGCAGATTCCCTGCTGAGCTGGGAGCCTGATAGGGGTTGGGGGGCCTCCATCCCAGAACCCTGGGATAATGACCTGAGCTGAAGACACTTAACTGACTGAGTCACCCAGGCACCCCCTCAACTTTCCTTTTTTATGTAGGCTGCTAGAAAGATTAGTGCTGCTTAAAATGGCCCAGCTTCATCTAGATTTTCTAGTATAGTTACTTAGATCATGTATTATTTGGTTCACAAGTGAGGATTTGAAAAGGAATCAGGTAGAATATGGATATAGTCTATCTCCAGTAGATGTGTCATTTTTAATTTGTTTTTTCTATAATTTGATAGAAACATATACATACACGAATTTATTCACCTTAAGATCTTTTAAAACTAAATTATTATTGGATAAAGTAGTTCCAAAGAGGCTTTAAATAAGCAGGTCTTGCATTTGATCTTCCAATTTAGTAAATGGTGCATGTCTTGTAATAGCAAAGAGGGCATAACGTCAAAGAACAAGCAATTTGTGTTGCTATTTGTTGATTTCTTGATACCTTTCTAAAAATGGCATTGATTTAGCCCTTTTATCTGGACTGCTGATAGAACATGATCATCAGACTGAGCTAGTGAATATGACCTATTTCCTTCAGCCCTGATCTCTCTGGAATAGCTGAGTCCATTCTTTTTTTTTCTTTTCTAAGTGTTGTTTGTCACTATTTAAGAACCTTCTCACATATTGCCTTTGCTGGCATAAAAACACAGCTAATCTTTCTTTGGAACTTTTATATTAGAATTACTTTTCCCCTCTGCCTTTTTGACGTATTAGGGGCAGAAGCCTTTACCAGAAATATGAAAAGTTAAGAGATTACAACTTTATTCCTTTACAATAAATACTGAGTATAGTAGCCCCTTCTTTTCTGCAGAGAATATGTTCTAAGACCCCTAGCAGATGCCTAAAAGCACGGATAGGACCAAATCCTACAGGTACTGTTTTTTCCTATACATACATACCTATGGTAGAGTTTAATTTATAGAGTAGGGCACAGTAAGAGATTAATAATAATTAATAATAAAATAGAGCAGTTAGAGCCACCTGCTATAATATGGCCTCAAAATATTTTGTACTGTCCTCACCCATATTCTTGTGATGTGAGACGATTAAAATGCCTGTGTAATGAGATGAAGGGAGGTGAATGACACAGGTATTGTGTTAGAGCATGAGGCTCTCAGTGACCTCCTAGGGCATATGTCGGAAGGATCATCACTGCTGTTAACCCGTGGGTAACTGAAACTCAGAAAGCAAAAAACCATGAATGAGCGCAGCCTACTGGGTGGGTACTAATTTAAGCTGTTTTAATGTAAACAGTTGACCGAACAGTATTTTAATGACAATGATGTGCTGAAAGTCCTGGAGTTCCAGTTAAAATAAGCAACAATTATCAAGGACTTACTCTGTCTCAGGCCGCGTTTATGCTGTTCACCCTTTTCATCCTCTTAAACATCTCCACTAGAAAGTAAGTTTCAGGGGCGCCTGGGTGGCTCAGTGGTTTGGGCTGCTGCCTTCGGCTCGGGTCATGATCTCAGGGTCCTGGGATCGAGCCCCGCATCAGGCTCTCTGCTCAGCCGGGAACCTGCCTCCTCCTCCTGTCTCTCTCTGCCTGCCTCTCTGCCTACTTGTGATCTGTCTGTCAAATAAATTTAAAAAAAAATAAAATCTTGAAAAATATAACATCACAGAAATCTGGAAGTAAGAGTGGATGAATACCTGGTGTCGTATTTTTTTAAGTTAGGACTTCTGCTATGCCACAGAGTTGAAAGACAAGATGGGAATTAGTTTGTTCTGTGACCATGAGTTTTTTTATGTCAAGACCTGAATTTTATCTCTTATTTCTAAGGATTCCTCTAGAAACAAATTTATGTAACATCATACCTTTCCAGTTTTACCTTTTCATTCATGGAAAGTATAAAATCTCTTGACAAGGATTTTTTTATTTTTTCGTTTATTTATTTATTTATTTATTTATTTATTTATTTATTTATTTTAAGATTTTTATTTATTTGACAGAGATCACAAGTAGGCAGAGAGAGAGAGGAGACAGCAGGCTCCCTGCTGAGCAGAGAGCCCGATGCGGGGCTCGATCTCAGGACCCCGGGATCATGACCCGAGCCAAAGGCAGAGGCTTTAACCCACTGAGCCACCCAGGCACCCCGACAAGGATTTTTTTTAAATGGCATCTTTTCTATCAAAGCTTCAAATGTACTTTTAACAGCATAGAATTATGTTGTTTATAACTTAATGATGCAATCAGTTTTGCTGTAACACAACACATTGCTCCTAAAAGTCACCTCACTGTGCAACATGAAAAGCAGGGGGCTTTTGTAGAAAATGACTTATTAGAAGACTACTCAAAAACTTCATTAGTTACACAAAAAAATAAAGATAGGAAACTAAAAGCCATTGTACAGTTTTACTGTTTTACTGTTAAATGGTTAGGAAACACAAATACTACAGATACCCTTTGCTTTCAAAAAGGGTCTGTATATGGAAGTGAACATTGGGAGGGTTTCAGCTTGTGAGTTTTGGGGCAGTTTTGGAAGTTGGCATATCTGAAACTCTAAAAAGATGTGTCACTGCATGGGAGTGAGCGTGTTTCATAAAACAAGCGATGAGCTAAAGTAGCTGGCAGATAGTGGGGTTGTACAGTTGTATAAGTGGTGTACTTCCTCTGTACACAAACAAGATCACAGACAAAATCATGCATAAACAAACACAGGATTTATGTGATACTCAAGTTATTCCCTAACAAATGAATCACATTGGAGAGCTCGCTTTTCCACAAGTGTTACAGCAGAGTTGATAGTACTCCTGATTTGAATTTTGAGCCCCTTCCAAAAAAGAAAAAAGAAACTTGTGGAGTACAAAAAAGATAGCAGGTGGAGGACGAAAACTTCAGTAGAACTGAAGAAAGGCTGAGAATCTTCCCTACCCTCTCTCCTGCTGCTGAGCAGTCTGTCCTCCTTTGTGCCAATGCAGTGGCCCTGACGTGGTACTTAAGCAGTGGGCCAGCCCCCTCCCACGGTTCCTAGTTAAGATATGTGTATAGCACTAAATATATACATATATATGTATATATATAAAATAAAGAATTAGTATATCATGTGTTCAAAGAATTCTGTGCATTAACAGAGATGGCTTTGTGGAGATTTTTTTCAAGACTCATTTGGATTTTATTTACAGTGCTTTCACTATTTAGCACTCAGTATTCATTTAACTTGTATTTTTAGTTTCTGTGTGTGATTTAGAAATTATTAGGGCACCTGGGTGGCTCATTCAGTTAAGCATCAAACTCTTGATCTCAGCCCAGGGCTTGATTTAAGGGTAATGAGTTCAAGCCCTGCCTTAGGCTTCATTGCTGGGCATGGAGCCTTCTTTTAAAAAAAGAGAAAGGAAGGAAGAAATTTTGTTTACCCTTGCCATTACATACTTTAAAATGCAACATTATTATAAAAATGAGGTGTAAATGCCAACAGAAGAAGGAATGATTTTGAAATTTAATATATTTCAAATACAGTTTTAAATATGTAAAACTGCATATAAAAATCTATTTGTACAGGAGCAGTAAGGATTGCCAGTCCTCTGAGGTGGTAGAAAATTACATTTAAGCAGTTAAGACTGGAATTGATATTTTGGCTTGTCAACTTTTAATTTGTTTTTGATGAAATAATTAGAAAACATTACTGTGAGTTTCCTGTTTGATAAATATGTTGTTTAAATTGGTTCTCAGGAGGGCATCTGGGTGGCTTAGTCTGTTAAGCATGTGCCTGTGCTCAGGTCATGACCCCGGGCCCCTGGGATTGAGTCCCACATCGGGCTCCCCACTCAGCCAGGAGCCTGCTTCTCCCTGTTCTTTCCCTCTGCCCTGCTTGTGTGTGCGTGTGCTCTCACTCACTCTCTCTCTCTCTCTTTCTCTGTCTTAGATAAAATCTTTAAAAAATAATAATAAATAAATTAGTTCCCAGGAGCCAGATTTAGGAGTATTTTATAAGACAGATCAAATGAATAAACATTTGAGGGAACTTACTTATTTTATGTTACAGTTTTATATATATATATACAGAGAGAGAGAGAGGAAAAAGTTATATCTTTCGTTTTATTGTACTTCTCTGTATTGTGCTTCACAGATAGTGTGTTTTTTACAAATTGAAGATTTGGGGCAACCCTGCATTGAGTTAATCGTTTGTCAGTATTTTTCCAACAGCAGTCACCCACGTCATGTCTCACATTTTGGGAATTCTCGTAATATTTCAAACTTTTTCATTATTTTTACATTTGTTATGGTGATCTGTGATCAGTGATTGTGACTCACTAAAAGCTCAGGTGATAGTATTTTTTAGCAATAAAACGTTTTAAATTAAGATATGTACATTTTTTAGGCATAATGTTATCACACACTAAATAGTATAAACATAACTTTTATATGCTCCAGGAAACCAAAAAATTCATTTCTCATTTTATTGCAATATTTGCCTTCAAACAGTCATCTGAAACCAAACCTGCAGTATCTCTAAAATAGGAAATAGGCCTGTAAAAAACTTTCATGTTAGAGTGCCATGGTAGATTTTATATGAATTTTATGTCAATATAATATCAATATTAGGTAAAAGAAAATAGATTGGATACTTTGAAGAAATAAAAGAAGAACATAAATATATTTGTATTTTATATTGATTTTAGTCACTGGTGTTTTAAAATAGAACACTAAGATTTTTACTTAGTTTTAATTTAAAACATTGTGATCTGAAAAGTGCTTGTACAATAAAAACATCAATTTAATTGAAAATAACATCCACTTGGGAAAAAGAATGTGCTCTTTTTTTAACCAGTCATTATTAAATATCTCCATTCCTGTATGTCTTGTCTAATGGGTACCCATATCTGTTTAATGGTCAGGATATCAGAGAAGTCTCTTAGACAGATAATCATTGCAGAGCCATATTGGTATAATTTAAAGCTTCTGGAATATTAGGATTAGAGTCTACTATATTCCTCCTAGGCCAGATGACAGAACATAGGTAAATAATGCAATATATATGGGTTTATTTGCTTTCTTTTTGCAATATTGGGGTTTTTTGTTCGTTTTTTTAAGAATTTGTGTATTTCTGTATTTCTGCCACACAACCAACACTGGCTTTTTAATGCTTTTAAGGAGAGACTTTAAGGAAAAAAGGTGCTATCCTCCATTTTTTATTGTTAAGGTGTCCTAATCCTTATCCCAGGTTACTTTACCCGCCTTTGCCCCCACAGGGTTTTACTCTTAAAATCAGAATTTACAGGGGCACCTGGGTGGCTCAGTGGGTTAAAGCCTCTGCCTTCGGCTCAGGTCATGATCCCAGGGTCCTCTGCTTGGCAGGGAGCCTGCTTCCTCCTCTCTCTGCCTGTCAAATAAATAAATAAAATCTTAAAATTTAAAAAAAAAAAATCAGAATTTACATACCTCAAGGCGTTCATAGCATTCATCACATCTGGGTACTTCAATATTTTCCATTTACCTCCAGAGGCTATTTTTTTCTTAGTTTTTCTGTTAAGAATCAGTGTATTGCTTACTACATAAACTGGTATCCCACATGAGACTTTAGGTTTCTACCACTGTACTTTTATAAATCAGCAAGTTAGAAAGTCACTCACATAACTTTTCTGTAGTGAAAACACCACTCTAAATAAATATTTAAACCTACCAAATCTTAATACCTCTATTGTATAAAAACAAAACCATCACAAAAAGCTGGTAATTGATAGGAATGCAAGCTGGTGCAGCCGCTCTGGAAAACAGCATAGAGGTTCCTCAAAAAGTTGAAAATAGAACTGATGACCCAGCAATTGTACTACTGGGTATTTACCTCAAAGATACTAATGTAGTGATCCAAAGGGGCATGTGCACTGCAATGTTTATAGGAGCGATGTCCACAGTAGCCAAGTATGGAAAGAGCCCAGATGTCCATGGACAGATGAATGGATAAGGATGTTGGGCGTATGTGTATACACACAAAATGGAATATTATGCAGCAATAAAAAATGAAATCTTGCCATTTGCAATGATGTGGATGGAACTAGAGGGTATTGTGCTAAGTGAAATAAGTCAATCAGATAAAAACAACTATCATATGATATCACTGAAAAAAGGAATTTGAGAATCAAGGCAGAGGATCTTGGGGGAAAGGAGGGAAAAAATAAAACAAGATGAAACCAGAGAGGGAGACAAACCATAAGGGACTCTTAATCATAGGAAACAAACTGAGGGTTGCTAGAGGAGAGGGGAGTGGACTGATGGGGTGGCTGAGTGATGGACATTGGGAAGTATAAGACTGATGAGTCACAGACCTGTATTCTTGAAATAAATAATGCATTATATGTTAATTGATTGAATTTAATTTTTTTTAAAGGGGAAAAACCTGATAATTTAATGATCTTGTAAACTTGTTAGACCAATTATCTAAAGGAATAATAGAAACACATTATATTCCATCAATCATTCTACTCTAACAGTAGTCAATATGTAATTTTTTAAAATATGTAATATTTTTAAAATTGTGTCTATACCTCTTTTGTGATTTCAGTTTTATTTCATGGATAAACTTCCAAGTACTATGTTACCAATAAAAGTAATATTAATGGAAGTTAGGCTATAGAAAAGAAATTTAAATATGTAAAGTTTGTGTCTTATGGTTATAGACTTCCTAAAATATAGAGCACATACAGTCTCTTAAGATTAACAAAGCAATATTCAGTTACAACATCTTGAAATTTTTCTCTGTAATGAAAGTAAATTTTCTAAGGTTGGGCACAACAATGATACATCTTCCCTTACAGATTGCCTTATTGTATGTTACCCAGTGGGGAAAAACTTAATTTACAAATGATGATGTTTGTTATTTAATCTATCAATGTATATTACATATTTTTTGACATCTAGTAATTTTGGTTTAGATAATTACTTTGGGAAATTTCTCTTCCTTTCTCATTTCAAGAAGACAGCAGGAGACCTAATCTTATCACTCAGTCTAAAAAGGATAGTATTTCTCTAAGAAATAGCCATCCTTAATTGAAAGCAAATTTTTTTCAGCAAAGATAATAAGTAGATTTTTCTTTCTTTCTGTTATTTGTACATTTAAGATTCTTGTTTTCTCCTTCAGCTTTCATTTTCTATAATGTACTTAAGTATCGTAAAACTCAATGCCATTACATTATTTATGTAAAGATTCTTTACTAAAACAAAACACCAAAAAATATTGCTCTTCCTGTGGTACTGTTTTTTTTATTAGTACCCATATAGCAGCACTTTTAATTTTTTTTCTGTATATGAATTTGGCATTAGTTCTCTATACGTGTGCCTAAATTAAGATACAAAATAATGGAGGTGTAGGTAGTTACTCATACTTATTTGTTGTGTCCCATCTATCTAATGTAAAACGTAATAAGCATGGAACCAGATCAATTTACCTTTATTTATAAGGTGTGAGAAGAAAGAATTAAGGTCAGGTGTTGGGGGGTAGGAGCTGCATTTTAACTGTATGGTAGAACTGTAGTAGCATTCACACACAGTGTATATACGTGGTAGGAAGTAGAAAGGGTGTGTTTGGATACTGCATACCTGGGAGGTGGAATTTCATCCCTTTTGTTCACTACTGTTACAGTAGGTCACTGTTTTGCTACCAGAATATTAGAAAAGCATTTCTGATAATAGAAGTACATACACACATTTCTCTTTTCCTCTTTTTTCTTTTAGCCACAATGAAAGGAAAGTGACTTGTAAACATCCAGTCACAGGACAGCCATCACAGGACAATTGTATTTTTGTAGTGAATGAACAGTAAGTAAAGAATTCTGTGGAATGCCTTCACTTTAAAGGTCATTAGTATAAGATTGCTCTTACCCATATTTTCAATACAGTATGGTTTAGCAGTTTTCTTATCTGGGTATTTGCAGGCAGGTGTAGCAGAGAGCCATCTGTTTACGGTGGATGGTATAGAACATAGTTTAAAACTTTCTTTCATGAAGAACATAATCTCAAGCTGTTTTTCCAATACAAGCACAGGTAGTAAGCCCAGGAGTCGGAAATTTAAGGTCAGAGAAACTATCAACATGGTCGAATTATTAAACTAATTTGAGCTCAGTTTTTCTCATCTTAAATCACAGAGAGTGGTGATTCTTTCTCAGGATTGTTCTAAGCATCAAATGAAATATGTGTGAAAATACTTTATATGCTGGCACTGTTCACAAAAAAATAGTTCTTAGTATCATTATTGTTTTCAATATTAGAGTAGCTAATCTTATAACTGAAGTTTTAATTTTCCAGTTAGATGACCAAGTAGAATATCTGTAATAATGCTTATTAAAATCAACATGACTTTAACCTATGTTGTGCTTAGAAGAAATGTTAATTTTATTTAAAGTAGTTATAAATATTAAGCTCTGACTCTAGGGCTTATTAAGCTGTAACTAGTATCCAAATAGTTTGAAAAAGTGAGACACCAGCTTTGTTAACTCTCAGGAAGCTTCATTGTAAAACAGTTAACATATACAACGAGTTTTAGCATTCTGACATATTTTTAGGACCGTTGCAACCATGACACCTGAAGAGAAGAAGGAACGACCTATAAGCATGATAAACGAAGCTTCTAACTACAACATGACTTCAGATTATGCGGCACACCCAATGAGTCCTATAGGCAGAGTAAGTTATTTTGCTTACTGTTGAGTTTTGATAGCTGGTGTAATGGTAGCATCTATTACTAGTACTCTTAATGCACTTAGGATTGTAGAATAATAATTATATAATATCAATAATAAATTTATTTTTACTCTTACATGAGCCTAATTACATTTGAGGTAAATGACTTAAGCAATGGTATAAAATATATAACTAGTAAGATTAAGTTTTAATAGTTTAATGACTTTTTAAAAAATATTATAGAATTCAGATTTTGAATAATTTTGCAAATGTAATGGATGTTTGTGTGGGAAAATGACAATTTATTGAATCAGCTGAAGTTTTAAAAGATGAATGGCATAGAAATCCCTTTTTCTGACTGTTATGTACACCTAGATTGAGTAGACAAACATTTTTTTTTAAGATTTATTTATTTTAGGGAGGGGTGTTTAGGGACAGCAAGAGAGAGAATCTCAAGCAGACTCTGTGCAAAGCACAAAGCCAGACAACCATGAGATCATGACCTGACCTGCAACCAAGAGTCAGACATTTAATCAACTGTACCACCCAGGTGCCCCTGAGCAGACTGACTTTTTAAAAAATAAATATAAAATCCCTTACTGCCAAAGAGAAGCCTTGTGCCAGTGTGCTTGATAACTCTGATATATTTAGAATCCATTATATTAAAAGTGCCATAGTCAAGTGGAAATAAAGGTAGATGGTTTTTCTCTATAATTAGAAAGAAAAATGGTAATTGTTTAATCTGTAATCCTAGGAGCCTAGATTTTATGTCTATAAAAATTTATAGTTATTGCTTCTTGAACTTTAAACCACAATATTAGTATTTTAAATTCAGAATTCTAGTAAGAAAATTTTAACAAACTCTTGGAAAATATGCTACTAAATCTGAATAAATAATTGCCTTGAAGTTGCTTTTCAGTTTTTAAATTAATGCAAAAGAATCAAGGGATAATAGCATAGGGATAATAATTAAAATTAATAATATTTTATAACTTATAATAAAAATACTCTATAAAATTTGATATCAAAATTATAAAAAAATTTTATAGTAATAATTATAAGATTAATAATCAAGGGATTGTAATTTAAAAATAATATAGGGGCACTTGAGTGGCGTAGTCGGTTAAGCATCTCTTGATTTTGACTCAGGTCATGATCTCAGGGTCCTGAGATCAAGCCCTGCATCGGGCTCCATGTTCAGTGTGGAGTCTGCTTGAGATTCTCTCTCTCTCTCTCTCTCTCTCTGCCCCTCCCACTTGTGCTGTCTCTCTCTAAAAAAAAAAATAGAGTAAAATAATTATAATATTAAATTATGGTTATTGTAAAGAAATGGATAATAGGCAATTATCTATTTTAAATGCCTCTTTTAACATTTTTTGTTTTAATGTTCTTAAAATGAGATTTTGTAGAATATTATAAGTTAATGTAAATTTCCAAATAATGGAAGTAATTCTGAATTTTTTTTAAAGATTTTATTTAAAGATTTCTTTTGCTTGCTTATCTGCTTTTATTTATTTAAAGATTTTAATTTGTTTATTTGACAGAGATCAGGAGCAGGCAGAGAGAGAGAGAGAGAGAGAGAGAGAGGGAAGCAGGCTCCCTGCTGAGCAGAGAGCCCCATGCGGGGCTTGATCCCAGACCCCTGAGAGATCATAACCTGAGCCGAAGGCAGAGGCTTAACCCTCTGAACCACCCAGGCGCCTTGCTATCTGCTTTTAATGGTGTTGTTTCAATTATAGAAAGTGAACAGTGTAAAGTCAAATGTCAAGAGAAATACTCAGACATAAAATATAAAACATATCACATCAAGTCAACACAAGACTGGAAGGATCTGCTTAAGGTCATGTAGCATTTTCTCCTTGGGCAACTCTGAACTTAAACAATACAAGACAGATGGTGTTTACTGTATTCTTAAAAGTGTCCATAAGGGTACACAGTCTTCTGAAATACTGCTTTATTTAGCATGAAGATTTACTTTGGCAGGAATGGTAGTGGTAACCAACAAAAACAAAGAAGCTGAATTTGAGTTCTCATAAAAGTGAATGACATCAAATTATTTCTAATTGTTCAACTTATCTAGAATCTAGATAAGAATTTGGTTTTTTGAAACGTCTGTTAGTACATAATAGTATATTAAGACCCAGTATCAACCACATTTTCCCCAAAGCGTGTTTCTTGATTAATTTTAGCTTACTCTTGGGTAATGCTTAAACATAGTATAAAACTCAAATGGTATACTAGGACCCATCTACTTCTCACCTCTGAGCTCTGGCACCCAAACGACCTTGTGATGCAACCGGTACCAACTGTGTGCATCTATCCATTTAAAATAACTGTTTTAATAGGTATGGAATATCTTTCCTTTGTCAAATGACTATTTCTGTTCTACTGTTTCTTGGAGCTTATTACATGAAGAAAATGACTATTTATCCACAATGTTGTCAAAGTACTGTGCCAGAAAACTTTCTAACCTCTGAAAATCAGATATGTGAAAAATGGTAGCCTTTTTAATTTTAATTAACATTTTTCATATTATGAGTGCGTTTGACCATTGTTTTCATATATTTAACAGTAAAATTTCATTTTCTGGGCAGTGATTTTACATAATTTGCCCATTTAAAAACTAGGTTATAAGTTTTCTTCTTATTGATTTCTAGAACATTAAAGGTATTATTGTTATATGAATTGCAGATATGCATGCATGATTATGTATGGTTTAATCTCATTTTAATTTTGATTTTTGGGTTTTATGTCATATTTAGAAAGCCCACCTGCATTCGGAGTTTGTTTGATTTTTAAAAATCTTTCATTCTCTTTTGTAGTGTTTTTATAGTTTTGTTTTGACATTTTTATATCTGATCTACCTGGAAAATTTTTAGTGTAAAGTTTGAGGTTCCAATCCAGCTTTCTTTCTAAATAAATGACTTGTTGGCTGGCCCTCAACCTACCTATCATTTCACTAGATTTTGATAAAAATATATTAATGAAGCATTATAATGCTCAGTTACTCTACTAGCATTTTATGTTATATAAAAATTCAGAGGGCGCCTGGGTGGCTCAGTGGGTTAAGCCTCTGCCTTCGGCTCAGGTCATGATCTCAGGGTCCTGGAATCGAGTCCAGCATCGGGCTCTCTGCTTGGCAGGGAGCCTGCTTCCTCCTCTCTCTTCTGCCTGCCTCTCTGCCTGCTTGTGATCTCTCTCTGTCAAATAAACAAATAAAAATCTTTAAATAAATAAAAGCAGATAGCAAGCAAAAACAATCTACTTTCCATTAACTCTTAAAGATTTGTTCATTTTTACCCAAGGTTTATTCAATTTATATAGCAAGTAGGACAAAATACTGCCATACATTGTACCTTTTTCTTTTCTTTTCTTTTTTATGATTTATTTATTTATTTTGAGAGAGAGAGAGAGAATCCTCAGGGTGACTCCCCACTGAGCAAGGAGCCCAATATAGGGCTCGATCCCAGGATCCTGAGATCATGACCTTAGCTGCAGACAATGTTCATTGCCCTAACTGAGAGGCTCTTGGTTTCAGCTCAGGTCGTGATCTCAGGGTCAAGGGATCAAGCCACCGGATAGGCTCCACACTGAGCTTGGAGAGTACAGGGGATCCTCTCTCTCTTCCCTCTGCCTCTCCACCCGACTCCACCCCAACTTCTGTGCGTGCATGGGCACTCTACTCTCTCTCTTCCTTTGTTTGAAAAAAAAATTGCATGTTCCAATTTTAAAGGACAGATTGTAAAACTTGTGATTCTTTGTAATATCCTAGGTGAAAAATTCTTTGTGAATTCTTACACTTGAAACAAGGAAGTCCTCAAAGGCAGAATTGCTATAATTCACCTAAAAAGATTAAGTCCTGCAAGTTTCAGAGAAATATGAAGAGATAAAACTACGAAGATGAAATTCAAATACCTACACATTAATAACACATTTTCTGTTTTGCTTTTTTCTATTTAGACTTCACGAGCTTCAAAAAAAGTTCACAATTTTGGAAAGAGATCGAATTCAATTAAGAGGAACCCTAATGCACCTGTGGTCAGACGAGGTTGGCTTTATAAACAGGTATTTTTTGTTTATTTTCTATTTGATGTGAAAGAAAGATGGAATCAAGAGAGACCTTTTCAGCTGAATATACCTAAGACAGTTACATAAAATGGAGAAGAAACTGAAGAGTAATGATCCACATTCTCTTTATTACCACTGAAGACCATTAGGGGAACAGTCAAGAAGGAAAAGATCATGGTTACTTAGAATAGAGATAGTATGTGTTTGTTACAGGTATTTCTAGATCTGAAATTAAACATGCTATATGAAAATGTTAGCAATAATATATGCTAAAATTATCCAGGCAGAAACATTTTTTAATTGGGGGAAAAAACATACAGAGGTTTTGCTCATTTTTCTATTCATATAAAATCATTAAATGTGTACAGTTACATTCTTCTTTGCTTTAATTTACAGAGAGATCTGATCATAATTGAGATTTTTCAGATTTTTCTCAAATTTTTGTTTTTAGGCTCTCAAAACTACTCTCTTGGGGCGCCTGGGTGGCTCAGTGGGTTAAATCCTCTGCCTTCAGCTGGGGTCATGATCCCAGAGTCCTGGGATCGAGCCCCGAGTTGGGCTCTGTGCTCGGCGGGGTCCTGCTTCTCTCTCTCTCTGCCTGCCTCTCTGCCTGCTTATGATCTCTGTCTGTCAAATAAATAAGTAAAATCTAAAAAAAGAGAGAGAGAGAGAGAGACTACTCTCTTAGCATGGTTCAGTCTCAGACACCCTAATAAGTTGGGGGTGTATATTGTTCTGCTGTTTGGAAAATCTGGTAACTAAGCTTTTTTGGAGCCTTGCCATTATTTTGAGAATTAGTAAGGATATATGTACATTGATTTTCCAACATCTGTTTTTACTGCTCAGAGGCTGTTTTCTTTTTTACTTTCTGGTTTGCAGCTGGGTTTCCAAGTTAAGTGACCACGAGATAATTGAGATAATGTACTGGCATTCAAGACCTTTGTCTTTGTTCTATCTCTGATTATACATGTATATAGATGATACAAAGAGAGTTAAATATTAGGTCATTGATAGTGCTAATTATTCAGTCAAATATTGCTAATAGCTTTCAGATTACCTAATAATTATAGTCACTGAAATTCATAATGAAATTGTTATGCAACATTTATTAGACATCATTCCATCTTAAAGTTGGGGTGACAACTAAACACATATTGAGAGAGGGCCCTCTTAAAATCTAGAGAATTCCCAGTCATTCAAGCAAAACAGTTTTGTCAGTGTCCACTGAGTTGATAATGTAACTTGAATACCAATTTTTAATTTTTATTTTAAAATCATCTATATTTTAACTATATGACATTTAAATTTATCCAAACTGAAAAAAAAAAATTCTTTTTTAAGATTTTATTTCTTTTATTTGAGAGAGCGTGCCAGAGAGAGAGAATGGGTGGGGAGGAGCTGCCTGGAGAGGGAGAAGCAGACTCCTCACTGAGTAGGAAGCCTGCCTGATACAGGGCTTAATTTCAGGACCCCAGGATCATGACCTGAGCTGAAGGCAGCAGCTTAACCAACTGAGCCACCGAGGGGTCCGTGAAAGTTTTTTTTTTTTTTTAGCTAGTCTTTCTAATAAGTCCAAATTATGTTCAGATAGCTTAGCATAATATTAAGCCTAATAGAGTATATGGGACTTCTTTAAAATGGTTTTTGTTCTCGTTTCTTGATCCCTTGATTAATTTATATTGGAAAATTGTTACCAATGAGTGTTTCTTTTATAATAGATATGTGACTTACAGAGAGTTTGCAGAATCACTCAAAAGTCCAAACTTTTTAATTATTTGTATTAATGTTATTAGGAACTAAAAATCCCATATACCATTAAAAAGATGATTTTTTTTTTTAATTTTTTTTTTTTGGTCCTTTGAGGTAACTGTCAATTTTAAGGACAAATCTTTTGTTTTGAGATTTTTACCTATATAATTGAAGTTCTAAAGTCATTTTTAGGTGGTTACAGCTAGAAATAAATAAGAACTATTAATGCACATCCAATCTGGCCTCTCTCTTGCCTTGTGTGTGTTTCATTTTCTTTTGTAGTTTTGCTTTATTGCATGGGGGAAGGTAATTTTTATTAAAATTATAATTTTGTTTGAGCTTGGCATTTTTATTAACTGAATTACTTAAAAGAAGCTGCTGGGGCGCCTGGGTGGCTCAGTGGGTTAAGCCGCTGCCTTCGGCTCAGGTCATGATCCTCAGGGTCCTGGAATCGAGTCCCGCGAGTCCCACATCGGGCTCTCTCTGCTCAGCGGGGAGCCTGCTTCCCTCTGTCCCTCTGCCTGCCTCTCTGCCTACTTGTGATCTCTGTCTGTCAAATAAATAAATAAAAATCTTTAAAAAAAAAAAGAAGCTGCCAAAGAGTCACTCTTTCTTGCAGGATGAGCAAAACCCAAACTGTCCATGTAGGAAGAAAAAAAATGTTTGTGAAATGTATTTGTATGCTAAGAGTCCTTTATTCCTAGTCTTTTTAAATCACATTACCTCTGAGATGATTTCAAATCACATATTTTTCTTGTTGTTGAAGATTAATGTATTTATTAAATCTGGTTTACCAGAATATATACAATGTTGCATAGTTACATTATCCCCATGTTAACAGACGTGTGTTTGGGAAAGTGAATTTCAAATCGCTTACAAATATGAACCTGAACCAGTTTTCTTCAAAAGTGTTTTTCATGTGAGAGAATGACTTTTCAGAAATGTGTATACTTGGGAATACCTTCATGCTCGCATGACCCAAGTCTCTAGAAAACTTCCTCCATATTTTGGCTTTTTAGTTAGGTTTTTGTCTAGCCTATATTACATACATCTTGTCCTAAAAGCTTATTTTAAATAAATGCATCAAAAAGGAATTTGAATTTTCTGAAATGAAAAAAAAAAAAAAACCTTTAATGTGCTGATTTAATTTAGGACAGTACTGGCATGAAGCTGTGGAAAAAACGCTGGTTCGTGCTTTCTGACCTCTGCCTCTTTTATTATAGAGGTAAGTTTCCCAAAAACTGTCTTTAGTGTACTATCTCATAATTGCAACAGAATGTTAAATAGTAGATACTTTTTTAAAGAAAAAAACAATTCTTTGGTTGTTTTATTATCAACAAACAATATCAAGAAAACCTTTTCTTCATCCATATATAATACTGAGCAGTTGAGGTAGGCCTGAAAACAGTATAGTGCTTCAAGAGGATTAGTCTTGAGTTGTGGTCCGATTTCTGTAGTTTGATTGTGTGGATCTTATTTATGTTTTATGTAAATAGCATATCAGTCTTCACTTTGTAATGTTATCCTTGAATTCGGTGCCTAACGGATTAAAGTCATTAGTGTGATGAGATTCTTTTAATGTGTCAGCTTTATAAGATCCAGCTGTTGATTCATTGAACACACCGTACTCCCCAGCAGATGTCTGGAGAGTATCAGAGATTACTCTGATGTATTGGCAAGTTTTTTTTTAAACTACAAAGAAATGTACTTACCATGATCTCTATCCTCCTTTTCTTAACTATGACAACCTCCCTGAGACATGAAGAAAATTGTATAAGGGATATATACCAGGCTGTTAATGTTGGTGTAGAGGAAATAAAGGTATTATCTCAGGTATGAGGACATAGTCTTCATTTCTCCTATATGGACATCATAAACTCCTTGCTTAAATATGTTTTCTTATTAATAAGTGGACAGAATTTTAAAGCCAAAGTCCGGGGAAATCTCTGCTTTGTGCTATATGGACCTGTTAGATGTTACATGGTTCATACCTAACAAAGAAAAATCTACATAGGCTGTGCTCTCCATAGAAATCTACTTTGGCTGTAATATAAAATCATGAATCTGGACATTAACTCGTTCCTTCCTACTTTAAAGTTCAGTTGGAAACAGTCACTCAAGAATTGGAGTGTTAAAGATGTTTAATAATTTATAACCTTTCTAGGTAAGTATTTCACAAGACACAACAGGATTTTAGAACTGATTAACAACTTTAAAGTTTGTGATTACACCCAAAAAGTGTGTTGAAATTCTGTGGTCATCTATCAGAGCAATATAATGCATCTTAACCTTCCAATCTGAAATTACTAGAATGGTATTCATCTGTTTTTTCCCCCACTGCAAACTGTGGTTGAGAAATACTGCTGAGTCAGAATCAACCAAACCTATAAAATTTCATTTTGTCATAGAGATGTTGGTCAGGCAGCAATTGTGGTATTATCTTTAGTTTAAGTGCCAACCATACTCTACAATTTTCCTTAAAAATTCCTTTAAAATTTTCCTACCATTTTTCTATCCTTTCAGAAAGTAGGAGTTATATATAACTCATGCATTATTTCTAATCTTATAGTTTGTACTTCTCTCTTTTATAGTTTGTAGTCTACTTAGAGCTTTAAACAAGGACAAGAAAATATTACTATTCTCATATAAAATTTCTTAATGTTAATTAACAACAAAAAGAACCCTGACTTCCTTATAACTTGCTGTTGTTGCTCATGGAAGGGTACTGCTTAATTAAAATAGAATAACTTTTAACCTAATTTTTTTAATGTAAAAGTTGAGTTCAGAAGCCATACTGAATGTAAGATTCCATATTATTATTAACCAGGTACATTTTATACTCAGTATATTTATTAATTTTAGTATGGTTTGCCAGACAGGAGCAGTGTAAAAAGGAAAACATCATTTAACTCACTTCTGCACTTCAGATGGCTGGCAATGAGTAGATTATACACTTTCACTATTTTATCAACAGGAATTGTCAAATTTGAAATTAAAACTACCAGATTTTAGTGAGATGATCATAATACCGTGCATTTTTTTGAGCATTTACCATATGCTGAGGATGTAACATAGATGATGTATTTCATCTGTTCCTTATAGCCATTTAACAAGGTAGGAGATCTTACTTTGCCTGTTCACACAAGAGGACCCTAATGGGCAGTGAGGTTGTATTATTTGCCAAAGGGTCTCACAGCTAGAAAGTGTCAGAGCCAGAATTTAGACCTAGGCACTTCTCTGAACCACAGGATTTTTCCTTATACGGATTTCTTATCTTAACCTGCTGAATACAGCAGCCCCCCATTCATTTCTTCTGCATCTTTCCAAGTGTCTAGTATACTGATGTACACAGTGCACTGTCAGCATATTTTTACAAATCAGTCCACATTTCACAGATATGGAAAGTAAGACAAAATAAGTGACTTGCTGTTTTTCACAGTAGTTAGTAGCCAATACCAGATGGAAGTTCAAGTTTCCACTTTTCCTTACAAAGTAGCGGGCATATTAGGACAGAACACTTAGATTGCTCTGTTTTACAGTCTATCTACTGACAATACTTATTATGGGATTTAATTCATTCAGCAAATATTTATTGAGCAGGACCTGCTTCGTTCCAGTTGCTGTCAAAACAGTGAAAGAAAGTTCTCATGAAGCTTCACTCTAGAGGAATCAAGGAGACAGTAAATAAATTCAAATAAATAAACGATACGATGATAAGTGCTTTTAGGAAAATAAGGTCATCGTATGAAAGACACGCATGGAGGAAAGATTTCTTTGGATCAGTTCTCTGAGCATATGTTTTAGACAGCAAGGTCTGAATGACAAGGAAAAGCCAGATGAGTATAGTATTCAGGCAGGGGAGCAAGAGTGCACAGTAGTTGCTAACTCTGAGGTTAGCAAAGTGGAACAGTGAAGGAGCTGAAGAAAGCCATTGCACCTAGCTCGAGGGCTGGCAATAGGGAGGCAGATGGGAGGAATGAAGATTGCACCAATGTCAGGTTCTACTAGAATTTCCGTTCTACTATAGATACCGTAAGGAAACAATGGAATGTTTTCGGTATATGAGTGATATGCTTTGATTTACATTGTGGAAAGCTCACTCAAGCTGCTCTTGGAAAACAGATTATAAAGAGGAAGGAAGAAAGCAGAGACTAGTTAGGGATTATTAGGTAAAAATGATAATGACTCAGACGAAGGTGGTAGCTAGCCATGAGCATTTTTGATGCACCAATACATTACTAGGTAGTAGGATACAGAAGTGAACAATATAAACTCCTCTCTTCATGCAACTCACAGATTAGCTAAAGGAGTCTAAGAAGGACTGTCATAGTGTTCAGTTGTATTGAATGAATGTTGACCAGGTGTACAAAAAAAGAATTAGGAAAGAAGGGTGATCTAGACAGTGGACTTTTAAGATTTTCAAAGCATGAGGGAGCATGTCATATTTGTAATATTACACATGAGGCTTATGTAGCTGGAATGAAGGTTATGTCTGCAGACATAGCAGGAGTAAAGGCTAAAAAATAAAATGATGCACAGAAGGCATTTGTTTACAATCTTTTTTTTTTTTTAAGATTTTATTTATTTATTTGACAGAGAGAAATTACAAGTACACTGAGAGGCAGGCAGAGAGAGAGAGAAGGAAGCAGGCTCCCTGCTGAGCAGAGAGCCCGATGCGGGACTCGATCCCAGGACCCTGAGATCATGACCCGAGCCGAAGGCAGCGGCTTAACCCACTGGGCCACCCAGGCACCCCCATTTGTTTACAATCTTAATGAGTTTTGACTCTATCCTAAATGCAAGAATAATAATAGAATCAAATGCACATTTTAGAAAAATTACCCTAGCACTTGGAACTACAAGCCAGGAGACCAATTAACAAAGTATTGACATATTCTAGGTAATGATAGCTAGTAATAAATAATATTCCAGTCTGTAAGTTATGTACCCAGCTGTAATTATATGTCTGTTTTGTCTTTGACCCAAATATCTTTAAAGCCGAAGTAGAAGTGGGGAGTCTAAAATGTTAACTTAAATCCAGTCAACGTTGAGATTCTTACGGTTCTTGTCCCAGGTTATGGCCCCAGGATGCGAGCTCTGTGATCGAGATTAATGTGCAAGAGCCTCACCAGGGAGTGTTCATGGGAGTATTATTACCTGCAGGGAAGGAAATAGGTTGGGGTGGAGGGAGTTGGGCTGCCATCCAGTCTAACAAAAGGCCCGTCTCACCCACCGGGGGACTTCATTCCTTCTACAGATAATCAGTACCCACTCTTTGCTTGTCAGTGTATACAGCCCTTAATCTGTAAGACAGTTACTTAGGTCAGGCTTGACAGAAATAAACAGAAGAATGCCATGATTAGGGACATTTGAAGAATCTAGTGAAGAACTCTTAGGATAGTCATTTGACAAAAGATGAAGATTTTTATAAATGCAGTGCCCTTAGTTTTATATAATAAGGGTGTTATTTATTGAATACTTCAAATGGGCTGCTCAGTGTCCGTTTGGGAAACCATTTCTGATGAGGCCATGAAGTCACCCTACACCATAGTGCTCTGCATATTCTGAAATAACTTTAGAAAAAGTCACCATTTCCAATAATGCAACATAGGAGAATGTATTATTTGATAAAAATGATTTTTAATAAAGATGACTTCATGAGCTATTTCTGATTATATGCTTTATATAAACAAAATGGACTTAAAAGTAGAATGTGACTCATTCTTTTAAATTCTCATATTCTCTATAATTGATGACTGCTTTCTCCCTCTTTTTTTTTTAACCTTTTAGACTAAATCTGCACTTGTGTTCATTCTTTCATTTATTAGTGAACTCTACCTGAAGGAGCACAGTTATAGTAAGAGAATTTTGTTGACTTATGAGAAAAGCTACAGAAATAACCTCTATTGAATGCAACTTTCTTTTGGAAGTTTCATCATATATATTAGAAATGAGAGGAAGATAAATAAAATTCCTTGTTAAGTTTATGATAATAAAAAAACATGACAAGCAGAGTAAAAAGAATTATTTCTCATTTATGGTTTTTCTCATTGCTGAGTTCATCAGCCTAATGCACAGCTTTATTAACTTGTCTTACAAGTTTCTAACAATGAACTGTATATTTCGAGTTCCATAAACATCTCTGCCCCCAAGCAGCAAGTTAATAATGTGAATCTATACTGTGCCAAGATTAATGTTTTATCATTTTCCTGGGTATGTTTTATGTGCTTGCCTTGTAGGCCTGTAATTTATTCCCATAACTTCGTTGTGTATCAGAATGACCAGTAAAAGCTAACTACAGTTATATGTTTTAAAAATCATATAATTTTTATAGCATAGTTTTAAAGATGTATATTTATGCAGATGTATTTTAGCATCTACTGTCATTCTAAATGTCTTCTTGGAGTCGACATTGTAGTGGGGAGAGAGAATTGGTAAATAAATAATAAAGCATGTAGTATGTCTAAAGTATGGGGGTTGGGGCAGTAAAGTTCCAGAAAGTTCCAGGGCTCTAGGATGGGTTAGAATGGGAAGCAGTGTGGTCAAGGAAGGCTTTATAAGGAGATATTTGAGCCAGACTGGAGGGTGTGAGCAAGTGAGCTGTGCATGTGTCCTGGTTTGAAATGGTTGGACATTTAAATCCTACCAGAAATGGGGGGGGGGGTTGATTTTCTAAGGTTTCTGTGTTTTTACTTATATGCTAATATATATTTTCAGTGAATCACATGTTAAGGGGTTTGTGGACTGCGGTATATATGCCAAACAAATATATGGGTTTTTTTTTGTCTAATTGACATTTTTCTGATGTGTGAGCACCCTTTCTGATTTGCTTAGGATGGGGAAGCTTAGTAAAAATGAAGTATATATACTCGGGCTTTTTAATATTTCCTTTAAAAACTTATAAAGAACTATCTAAACAACACATGAGTACAGTTCACTTATATATAGGAACCTTTTGATTGGATCAGAATAAATTTTGAGAAAATTTATTCTGCTTCCTGAGAACATTTAAAATTCTAATCAAATGCTCAATTATCTCTTAGATGAGAAAGAAGAGGGTATCCTGGGAAGCATACTATTACCTAGTTTTCAAATAGCTATGCTTACCTCTGAGGACCACATTAATCGCAAATATGCTTTTAAGGTAAGGAAATAGTCATACTTTTTAATTCTGTATTTGAATCTTGCACAGATTTTAAAAATGGATTATAAAAAATATTTTAGTGATGGTCATTTTTATATTTAAAATATATTAACAGTCTTAAGTTTGAGTAGGAGAATCCTTTTTAATTAGGAAGCATGTTCTCAAATATCTAAGGGCCAGGTGTCTTCATGTCTGTACTTCACAGTGGTTCTAGATAAAGCAAATATGTGAAAATGGCTAATAATTGGTAAATATGGCTGTAGGTGTCCTGGTGATCACTATACTATTCTTAAAAGATACTGTATATTTGAATTTTTTCATAATAAATTTGGGGAAGAGGACTGTAGGAAACAACTGTGGTTTTTAACATATGTATGTATATGATCTCAGAGTATTTGCAAAGATGTTCTCGGGTCTAAGTACATAATGAACATCAGGTAATTTTGAGATAGTATTGACATTGAGATGTTAAAACTTACTAAATCCAATCAGACCTAAGCCCCCCTCCTTGACTAGCAATACCTATCCACTTCTCATATGCTGGTTTGTGAAATACTTCAAGTTAAAAGCCACTTTAATGATATTTCAGTTATTTTTGTTTTCAAAAGCCATACTGCATTCTTTGCTTTATGACTGTGGCTGAAATAAATTTTAGAGGTCACTTATTTTTTAAGTCAGTTTTAAGAACTCTGAAGGGTTTGATGTTAAAATTTCATTTGAAGGGGAAGGTAAGGGTAACATATGCTGTAATTGAACAGTGAAAATGGTTGCAGCCCTATAAAACTGATCCCATTTTTACTGCCCATCCACATTTTTTTTTTTGAAGATTTTATTTATTTATTTGACAGAGAGAAATCACAAGTAGATGGAGAGGCAGGCAGAGAGAGAGAGAGGGAAGCAGGCTCCCTGCTGAGCAGAGAGCCCGATGCGGGACTCGATCCCAGGACTCTGAGATCATGACCTGAGCCGAAGGCAGCGGCCCAACCCACTGAGCCACCCAGGTGCCCGACTGCCCATCCACATTTTTAAAGAATACCTAGGACTGCAGCTTATTTACAACTTTTGCTAATTAACATATTACATTACTATCTATGGAGAAAAAAGCAGGAAAGTTAGAGTAGTGGGCAGGGGGTGAGGGTGAGGGGGTAGTGATGGACAGCCTCAAGAAGAAGGTGATGTCCGAGCAGACACTGTGGGTCAGAAGGGAATGGCATGGAATTTCAATAAATGTTATTAACATCGTAAACCAGAGGAACAGAATTAAGTATTTATGATGCTATAACAAAATTTAATATTGGTAACTTAAAATAATAAATTGAGGGGCGCCTGGGTGGCTCAGTGGGTTAAAGCCTCTGCCTTCGGCTCAGGTCATGATCCCAGGGTCCTGGGATCGAGCCCCGTATCGGGCTCTCTGCTTGGCAGGGAGTCTGCTTCCTCCCCCCTCTCTCTCTGCCTGCCTCTCTGCCTACTTGTGATCTCTGTCTGTCAAATAAATAAATAAAATCTTTTTAAAAATTTTTAAAAAATAATTAATAAATAAATAAATAAATTGATAAAAGTTACTTTCACATGTAAGACTGTATGATACTGTTATTTGATCATGAGTTTAGTTTTTGTGTTTGCTCATCAATTTGGCAAAAGTTCATTGAATGTACTCTTATAGGACATTTTGCTGGGTTCATAAGACTTAAGTATTAGAATGTTGAAGTCTCAATAACAGTGACAATGTGTGTTAGGTGTACTTTCTCTGTAATTATTTGGTTTTGATATTAATTTTATTTTCTCTGTAACAAGGGTAGTAATTTCTCTCTCAAATTCTCTTTTGCAATGTTGTTTCCTTCAAATTTATGAGCGACTTTTGACACTGAAGCTACTGTTTATCACAATGGTGAGTAGAAACTTGATAGATGATTGTAGAACTTAAAGGTAGATAGCAGACTCTGTCATTATCTAATAAATATTTCTACTTGACAGCTGGCAGGCATGGTATGGTTTATTGGCATAGAAGTTGTGCCTGTACCTTGATCCTCTAGCACTAGCCCTGTTTCTTCCATTGATTACAGATGTGGACAGTGGTCTTTCTTTCATTTCTCCAAAACCCGATTCAGGCAGTCATGGCTTTAATCATTTTAACAACATGTAGCATTTGAGCTGATTCTTTTACATTGTTTCCATGGATAGTTTTATATCTCCAACAAAGTCTAGTGAGATTTGTTGCTTATAGAGTTATTTGGATCACTGTGTTTATTGAATTTATTTGTCTTGATTCTTTCTGAAAAAAAATTTGTTGAAAAAGCTACTTTGACACTGTTAATGAAGCACATAGTCAAGATTTCAAAGTCTGTAGCTCCAGATTTATTTCTCTCCAGTTTTTATATTCAGCAGACTAACTATGTACCTCGTGCTCTCCTTTACCTCATTGTATGCTGGCATAACTTATTTTTCCTTGTCTTTCAGTGTGTGATGGGAAACTGTCACAGGCATTTTTACATGGAGATTAAGAAGGTTTCCTCCACAGAATTCTCTGCCTTGCCCATTTTTCCTCCTTTGATACAGCTACTACTGCTGTCCTTCTTTGCCCTGCCAGCCCCCGGGCTAAACTGAGCTCTTAGTGCTCATCCCTCATTGATGCCTTTATTTCATTCTTCTTCCATTTCTTAGGAACAGAGGCAGATTGATCCACTATAAACATAAAAACCCACTTAACCACTTACATAGGCCTTCCTCAAACCCAAAATGTTTACATTTTTCTAACATCTTAATTCTATTGTTTTTCAGTGTTCCATGGTTTGTTGTTTATGCACCACACCCAGTGCTCCATGCAACAAAATATTTATATTTTAACTCTGAAACTTGAAATGAAAAGCTAAAGGGAAATACCATTTTGGATCATTTCTTAATCTTTTATATTTGTGTGTCTATGAGGATTAAACAAAATGCTTCAACAGTAGCACCTTTTGAAGACTGAAGAAATTGCTAACACAAAGGGGAAATGCTATATTTCTATTAATTTTGTTGCTAGTTGCTCTAGAACATTCTTTTTTTGTTGAAGTATAATTGGCATACAATTAGTTTCAGGTGTACATCATAATGATTTGCTATCTTTATATATTATGAAATGATCCCCATAGTTAGTCTCCTTACCATTTGTCACTATACAATTATTATAATATTATTGACTGTATTCTCTATTCTATATATTATATCCCTGTGACTTAAGTTATGTTAGAACTGGAAGTTTATACATCTTAATCCTCTTCACCTTTTTCACCTACCCTCCAATCCCTCCTGCATCTGCTAACCAGAATTTTGTCCCTGTATCTTTGACTCTGTTTCTGTTTTGTTTTGTTTGTTCATTTGTTCTGTTGTTTAGGTTCCACCTATAAGTACAATCAGACAGTATTTGTCTTCCTCCATCAGACGTATAACACCTGGCATAATAGACCTCCAGGTCTACCCATGTCATTGAAAGATGCCATTTCTTTTTTATGCTTAAGTAATACCCTGCTGTGTGTGTCTGCCACATCTGCTCTAGCCATTCGTCTGTCAGTGGACACTAAGCCTGCTTCCATATCTTAGCTGTTGTAAATAATGCTGCCATGGGGGTGCATATATCTCTTTGGTTTTTGTTTTGTCTTTAAAGGGTTTATTTATCTATTTGAGAGTGAGAGCATGTCACAGCAGGGTGGGGGAGAGAGAGAGAGAATGAATCCCAAGCAGGCTCCACACACAGCACGGCTTGATGCCAGGCTCCATCCCATATTCCATCCCACGACCTCGAGATCAGCACCCAAGCCGAGTCTGATGCTTAACCAGCTGAGCCACCCATGCATATTTCTCTTTGAGTTGGTGGTTTTTTTCTTTGAATAAGAAGAGGATTGTTTGATTGTTTGATAGTAGTGTTTGATAGTTTGATAGTTCTATTTTTTTTTTTTAAAGATTTTTATTTAGTTATTCGATAGAGAGAGACACAGTGAGAGAGGGAACACAGCAGGAGGAGTGGGTGAGGGAGAAGCAGGCTTCCCGTGGAGTAGGGAGCCCGATGCGGGGCTCGATCCCAGAACCCCGGGATCATGACCTGAGCCAAAGGCAGACACTTAACCACTGAGCCACCCAGGTGCCCCAGATAGTTCTATTTTTAATGGAACATTCTTGAATAAAGAGGTGTAAATTGTAGTCAATGGAAATTGCTAGGGATGCATACATGGAACAGGCATGGCAAGGAAGCATAAAAAGGAACCTCGTTTCTTACCTCCTTTTTTTCCCACACACCTTTTTCCTCATTTTGATTTTCAGAGGAAAAATGACAATGTTGGGAGGACATTATAATAGTTATATTTTTTTCAAGATTGAATTACATTTTAAGTCACTCATTACTGTAACTGTGTATAAGCCAAGTCTGATTTCTTAGAAAATTGATAGTGATGATCTATGTAGGGAACCACTTAACTGTCTTTCTTTTTCCTTTACAGATCCCATGTATCTGTTTACAATGATCCTGTCATTTTCAATCAGGCAGCCCATCCAAACATGCGGACCTATTATTTCTGCACTGATACAGGAAAGGAAATGGAGTTGTGGATGAAAGCCATGTTAGACGCTGCCCTAGTACAGACAGAACCTGTGAAAAGGTAAATGCTTGTAGGGAAAATAATGGTGATTGCCACTTACATTTTATTCCATGCCTGGCAAGTGTATATCGTTATCATAGTACATATCATTTTATTAGTCATGATATAAAATCATTTCTTCCTCAGAAATCAAGGATTAATTCATGTTCTATATTAAATTAATACACCGTTAGTTAATTTGAGATACCACCTGCATTTTTATTCCACATTTCCTCTTTATTCATTTTCACCTATCAGTGTACTGAGGTGAATCCAGAATCCTAACATTCAAACTGAATATTCTTTCTTCTTACAGAATTACCTTTAATTTCCGGTAAGTACATTTTTAATTGTTATCTTAAACCTACACAAGACAGTGTTTAAGGCCTCAATCCTAAAAGAGAATTTATATTCATGAAGTTAATTTTATTGTGCTTTTATATTATGTTGTATTTTTTTGGAGTGTAATAGATAGAAATAAAAAATTTTGATGAGTTTCATTTCTTCAGCATTTCCTGATTAATTCTGAAGACTTTATGATAAATGTCTCCAGAAAACAGCCCATTAAGCATTAAAATCATTTCTAAGTATGTCTGTTTCTTGATAAATTCTACCTTCTTTCTTTTGAAACTTCAGTACTTAGAATTCTTGATAATATATCTAATATTAAGATTGATCCGTGATTGGGCACCTGGGTGGCTCAGTGGGTTAAGCCGCTGCCTTCAGCTCAGGTCATGATCTCAGGGTCCTGGGATAGAGTCCCACGTCGGGCTCTCTGCTCAGCAGAGAGTCTGCTTCCTCCTCTCTCTCTCTCTGCCTGCCTCTCTGCCTACTTGTGAGCTCTCTCTGTCAAATAAATAAATAAAATCTTTAAAAAAAAAAAAAAAAGCATACAACTTTAAAAAAAAAAAAAAATTGATCCGTGATTTCTTTTTCTCTGCTTGAACATCTGAATCATTTTAATAATCAACTATATTAAGAACTAGTGAGAGGAAATCTGTTTATACAACTACTTAAAAAGCAGCTGAATGATGTGCTTTAAAAAAATTGTATTCTCGTGTTTTGGAGAAAGATCTGTGACACAATTAAGTTCTTTTCCAGTCAGCAGCAATTGAGTATATACCTTACACAGGGAAGATGTTTACTTGCAAGTTTGATCTTTTTTCTCTCTTCTCAGGGAATTAGGGAGTTGTTAAAATATAAATCTTTAGTTTGGTGGGGAGGAGGGAGGGTTAGTGTACGTACTAATAAAGTCTTTTGACTCACTAGTTAAAAGACTGAAGTTGATGCTATATAAATATATTTGTGGGTTTTTTTAAATCCTCAGATAATTTTAACCCTAAAGTAAAATTTTCAAGGAACTATTTAGAATAAAGAAATCTGTATTATAATTTAAATATATGATTTCTAGATAATCTCATATTGAATGTTACCCTTATCTCAGAATTTCAGCTTCTTTTTTTTCTTATATTTTCCATGCTAAAAACTAATAATTACTCATAATTTAGGATGATAAAAAGAGTAGTATTTTGGTTGAACTTCTGATAACCTATTAGTTAATTATGTGCCTGTAACAATTTTTGGCAGGTTGTGTTGATATAATTTACTCAGCCAGAAATTATTGAAGACCACCCATGTGCCCAGCTTGATGTCACCATTATCTTGTAGGAATTGTCTTTTCTTGTACTTCTCGCTGTTGGCATTTTTATCCTGCCTTGTTGATCTCACTTAATATTTCAAACAGAAAGAACCTAATATTGTAATATTTCATAAGTATAGGAAGAGTTTGTTTGCTTGGTTTTAAGGTAATGGGCTATCTTTCCTTTATGTCTAGAATACCCAACAAATATTTATCAGAGTATATCACCTAAGAGATAAAATGCCTAGCTTTTAACTAGGTAGTTCATTTCTTGTAAATTCATTTGTTCCCATTTGAAAAGTCAGTATATATGTCTTTTTTTTAATGATATTTCTTAAATGACAAGTCTTTGGAAAAATCAAGATAAAAAAGGCAGTTCTGTTCTAATATAAAATAATAGCTATAAATTAACTAGAAGTAACTATGTTTAAGAATTTTTTCAGATTAAAAAATTTTTTTCAGATATTTGATATTCACTCTTAAATCTACTCCTTCACCCATATATTTCATAAGGATAAATATGCTTTTATAAAAGTGTAAATCTTCTATCTTTTAAGAGAAAGAAGCTCTGTAGCATATCTTTGTAAACTTTACCAGTGTCTAATACTGCTTCCAGTCTAGAAGCTGTGAGTTATATCCAACCTAAATATATGGATCATATACAAAAATTTACGAAAAGCCGTCCCCTTTCTTTTCCTTGTTTCCCTCACTACTCATATTCTAACCTCTGTCTATAGCTGTATGTGTGTGGGCTGTATAGTTCCTGCCCGTCGCTAACACTGGCTGCAATACCCATGTTGGCATCAGATAGGAGCTGTAGTCTGTATTAAAGTGTGGACGCTTGGCCAGTTCTGGAAAGGCCTCCCAGCACGGCATGAGCTTCGCGATTTCGTGCAGGTTTAGACACTCAGCTTGGTCTTGTCAAGAGTCCGGAGGTGATTGGTATCAGAGAAACTGATTCTCATCAAAAAGACCTAGCTAGAACCACTGGAATGGTGAGCAACAAAACGAGGCCTGGTCACATACTGACAGGCAGCGCATTCTTCCAGTGGGGAGGTGGACACGGAAAGCCAGATTCTACTCCAAAATTGCTTAATGAGATGGGATGATAATAGTGATAAAGTCTGTGGCAGCCAGTAATGTGCTCCCCTAGTCCTCACACAATCCCATAAACCTGGTGCTACAGTTACCCCCACTTACCAAAGAGAAGATGGAGTCATGGTAAATCTCCACACCTTGTCCGGAGACATGGTCAGCAAGAGGCATTGTTGCAAGCTGAACACAGCTCGGTCTGGCTGTGAGAGCCCTTAACCAAAAGTCAGGTCCTCTTGAATACAGACATGCTGATTAGTCCTACGGCTCCCATCTTCGACGGTATCAGACTCTAACTTCTTTGTGCAGCTGTTTCCACAAACCTCAGCATTTGTCTCGATAAGTTAATCCCTCCTCCTGGCTGGAAGCCACGTTGTTTATTTCAAATGATCAGCTGTGGTAGTCCTTCAAGTGTGAATTTTGTGGTTTTACTGTCAAAGGGCAATCCTAATTTGCTTTATCTCCTGATTTCTAATGGGGTCACTCATCACTTTTTATCCTCCGGTGCTTTATATACACCATATATTCTATGTTTTCTTCCCCCCACCTCCTTTCTGTTTATGCAGTATGATACTGTGCTTGAGTTTTCATATCACAATATTGGATTTATACAGGCTTAGCCTCTGTGACCCTTCCAGTTTTTTTAATAAAGTCAAAGGTAATTTTGCATTTTTTCCTAGATTGAATCCAAGAAATAACATGTGCATTATTTCATCTGACTTACTACCATTTTCTTCTGATTTCAGAGTGGACAAGATTACATCTGAAAATGCACCAACTAAAGAAATCAATAACTTTCCCAACCATAGAGTGCTAATTAAACCAGAGGTCCAAAATAACCAGAAAAACAAGGAAATAAGCAAAAGTGAAGAAAAAAAGGCATTAGAAGCTGAAAAATACGGATTTCAGAAGGATGGTCAAGATAGACCTTTAACAAAAATTAATAGCGTAAAGTTGAATTCACTGCCATCTGACTATGAGAGCGGGTCAATATGCCCAGCTCAGACTGGACACTATAGGCCAGTGAATGTGAATAGTTCGGAGAACAAAACAGTCAATGTCAGCCTGGCAGATCTTAGAGGTGGAAATCACCCAAGTATAGGGCCTTTACACACAGAGGCTGATCGAGTCATCCAGAGGACAAACTCGATGCAACAGTTGGAACAGTGGATTAAAATCCAGAAGGGGAGGGGTCATGAAGAAGAAACCAGGGGGTAAGTGTCTTGTCCTTCTGTGTTCAGAACCCAGATTCCTTTCACACTATGCCTGTGGAGATTGGTTTCTGACACACCTATGGAAAAATACTAGTTTAAGTAGTGTTTTTAGGCATAATAGCTTCCTGTATCTCTTCTTCATGGTAATCAGACATGAGTGTTTTTTTTTTCTCTATCTCCCATTGTTCTGTTCCGATTTCTCAAAGAGATCCCTACCCTGTAGAGGAGAAAGTTAAACGTACAAGTCCAGGATACTGTGATAAAATGAAGGAAGAGCATGACACAAGAACAGGGACAACCGACACAGCCTGTGGGTCCAGGAAAACCTTCTGCAGGAAGGGAAATGCAGGCTGAAATGTAAAGGTGGCATGCTTGTCTTGGTTTTAGATAGCCCAGACTGCAGAGTGGACAGGGAGCAGGAAAAGGAACCCAGAGACATCCAGTATGGCTTAGGTGCTTCGGCTGTGATGGTGCAGGAGAAACGAGGCTGGAGACAAGCCAGAAGAGATGTGTTCACATTGGCGTTTCAGAAAGATCTCTCCAGCTACAGGATCTGGAGAACAAATTAGAGAAAGTTCTAAAGCTATTGCATTAAGTGAAATAAGGAGAAGAAAGGGATTTATTTAAGATAGGATTGACAAGACTAGTGGAGTGCTTAGATATGCTTGATTGTAAGCTATTCCTTGCAATTTAGTTTGAGTAATAGGGGAAAATCAAGAATGACACCCTGCTTTGAGGCCTCTGACCATCAGGAGTGGTATTTAGTGCCTTTAACCGCGTAGAGAAGATTTGGAAAGAAAGAAAATAATAAATGACTAGAGAGGTTAAATTGAGGTGCCTGAAGTCTGTAGCTCCCAAGAGAAATCTGGATTTGAATAAGGTTTGGAGCATCATCATTATATCAAAAGTACTTACAGAAAAGGATGAGAGAAGATAAATTTATTTAGCTGGAGTAAAATAAAGATTTAGCTGGGTAAAATAAAGATTCTAAAGGAAAACCTGAAAGAACACTTACATTTAAGGGAAAAAACGGATTGTGGGGGCCTGCAAAGGAGATGAAAAGTAAAGGCCAGAGGAAATGGAGGAAAAGCAGGACCTTCTGATGAGAAACAGTGTTCTGTCATTAGGCAGGAGTTTGCTGATACGAATTTTAAAAATAATGTCGGAAGAATTATCTGAAGAGTTACTGTGACTCTTACCCTCAGTAGTAGAAAACCGTAAAACAATGACATCAATGTGTTTCGGTTAAATGAAGATTAACCTAACAGTGAGACTTCTGAGGAATAGGAACGTTCTTCTAGTTTGCTCAGTTGGCGTGGCTGGCTTCTGTGCCTGTAAGCCCGAGTCTCTCCTTTCAGGAACAGCTCAAAGGCCTGGTTGCACTTGGCCTCATCTTTTGTTACCTCAACCAGCACTGCAAAAACACTCCCACAATGTGTTCACTTTCATTTTCTTCTTCTCCACCGTCAGCACTCACTTTTCTGATTTTCCCAGGGGAGAATTGTGAGACATATTTATTATTTCTGGCTGAAGAGAAGCCAGAGTTAGTTCGGGGCAGGGGGGGCGGAGGCTGAACAGATGTTTGATTGTATTTAAGGTAACCATTTTCAGGGAAACAATAATAAAAATCCCAGCCAGAAAATTTGCTGAATCTCTACCCAGCAAATTAAATCTCACTTCTTAGTGAAATCACTGTCCTCAGTGATTTCATACTTTCTTACAGTTGAAACTATAGTTAAAAAGGTTCAACAGACATCTGGAAGTTAGATTTTCTTAATTGTTGGGCATAAATATTAGTTTCAAGAACTTCTGGGTTTCTTGATTGGTATAATTAACATACGTAAAGGCTTTCTGTGTGACTTTTTTCTTTTGAATGCAGACCTACGCCTTCTGAAGGTTATTTTGAGCTAGGATTTCCTGTGTTTTTCTCCCCTCCAACTTTGGATTCTCTGGCTAGAGTGTACTTTGGGTCATTGAGATAGATCATCTACATTATCATATGAACTTCATATTTAAAAAATAGTTGTGATGTTTTATAATGAAATAATTTTTACTGCTGGAAAGAAGCCTATGGGTTATTCAGATTGTGATTCATTTTGTAAAACTTTATGAAAGGCTTGCTTTTAAAGTTCTGATGGAAAGAAAAGAGGTTTAATATTTAGTCAAATAGTAGATCCCTGCATCTGTGAGCAGAGCTTTTAAGTTTCTTTGTGCGTGGCAAGCACTGTTAAGACGCATGGTGCCTTAATCCATTGTTCTGCGTGGCAGAATCCCAGGGACAGGGTTTTCATGGTGTTTGACAGGCAGCTGCTGGTGAATGGAGCACCAAACCTGATGAAGGAGCTCACAGTGTTCATTTCTTAAGCTTTCACTTAAAAGTAAATCACACTTTGCTTAATTTGAATTTCTTTGGGCAAAACCACTGAAGGAAACTAGTTTTTTGAAAAACAGGTCTCAAAATGCTAGAAAGCGTATGGGCTAAAAATAAATTTACTTGATAATAACCTAACGTTCTATTAAAATTCTTCAAAGGTGGTTTCAAAGATGGCAGAAGAGCCTTTTAAACTTTGTAATCATTAATTAGCCTACTCTTAATGGTCATATGGTATGTTAACAGTTCATGTTCCATGTACATCTCTACAGGAGGGTCCAGCTCACAGATTGTGAATGCTTCAGGAGTACTGATGGAGGTGTTTGATGCAGTAGTTTCTGAAATGGAATTTAAGAATTAGTTTATAGACAGTTTTTAATTGTATATTAGATTAACAGTGTTTGTCCCATCCTTACATGTTTATAAATAATCTTTTCCCATATTTCCAAACTGGATATAAAGTTAGTATTTATATTATCATGTATTCTTCTATGATACAGTTCAGTGCTTAGTACAGAGCTTTTGCGTATTTTCTCTATAATAGTTCTTAGATTTGTGAATAACCAAAGTTATTGAATTTGTAAATGACCAAATCAAGATATGTTGGGGTAAATTGCTTTAGTACTAGGACAGAATTTCTAGTATGTCATCTATTTCTGTGACTGACGCGCTTCTTAAGCAGGTAGACGTGGGGTTGCCAATTCTGGACTTTTTCCAGTTTCTAGCTTTAGTGTGATCAGAGGTGGGAATACGAAGGAAGACCAAGCAGAGAAAAAAATAGGAAATACGTGTGGTGAGAAAGCAGCAAAGAAGTGAACCATTATGCTGGTTATATCAGAGTACTGGGTACCTTTCTCCTTCGCTCCAGCCCCAGAGGCATCCAGTGATTAGCCTTGCTTGCAGTAGCCCTTGTGGGGATGGTGGGGGAAGGGGAGGGGGAGGCAAAATGACCAATTCTGAGCAAGCCTGTTACAAGTGAAGACTGTGAGAAGCTGAGGAACAACCAGCATGATGAAGGAAATTTAGTTTAGGGGGAAACAGTTGAAGGAATTGGAAATAAATATTTCAAACACATAGTAAGACAGGGAGTTTAGAACTGTAAGATAGTTTTGTGATCAAATCATCTTATAGATAAGAAAACCAAATCTCCAAAAGTTTCAGTTTGCCAGATTTGGGTAGCAATATGAAGGATTCTAGTAGCACTTTAAGATTATGCCCTTCCTAATTTGGGGGTTTATCTTTCTTTTTAATTAAACCATTACAATTGAGAAGTGTTTTTTGTTTTTGTTTTTTAAATAATTGCCATAGTTTGCGAGAAATTTCTTCAAATAGAAGGATTATTTTGCTTTTTCATTAAATCCAAGTTTGGGGTATCATTGACATAATGAAAAGAATCCTGCTTAAGGAAATAAGAGACTTCATTCTAGTTCTGACTGGCCTACGGACTATTTTTTAACCCAGGTATTAAAAGTAACATAAGGAAATTTTTTTAAAGAAAGGAATATGAGGGGTACCTGGTTCAGTCGGTAGAGCCTGGGACTCTTGACCTCAGAGTCATGAGTTTGAGCCCCACACTGGGCTTATGGATCACTTTAAATAATAAAATTAAAAGGAATATATACTCTTGGTCTTTCCTAGCCAAACATGAACTACCCCATCTACCCACCCTACAAAGAAAAAACCTACCATACACTCTGACATTGTATGAGTCCCAGATGAACTCCAAAGTCTTTGTACTCAGGAGAAGAGCAAGGATCCTGGCCCTCCTGACTTTGGGTCAACTGTTTTTCTCCTCTTTACTATTTTTCCACTGTATTGCTATGTTTTTCATGGCTTTATCCCTTCTGTGGGTGCTTTAAGCCACAAAAAAAGGTATTATTTGAGACTCCCTCTGGTGTTTGTGTAAAGGTAACATCATTTTAGTGCCTTAGTGGGCACAAATTCCACAGGGATTTTTATTTCCCCACACCTCGTAGCTCAGATGCACCCAGTTCATTACACTGAATCAGAACAAAGTCTTTTCTTACTACAACACATTAGTAGGCATTGTTAGTGACAGCGGTCTTTGGGTCACACAGCTCTGACATCCAGGTTACCAGCCAAGGATCCCCAGATGATTAAAGAGTGTGGTCAAGTACCTTACACGTTGAGTCTTCTACCTTTTCTGGTCTATGTAATCACCAGCCTTGTGAGCATTTTAACATCCAGCAGGAGACAGCAAAATGTTATGCAATTATGCATGCCCAATTCCAAAATATGCTCTGTGTTGAAAATACAGTACACCGAAGAAAAGCATTAACTAAATGTTGAAAGAAGAGGTCAGGAAACCTGAGTTTGTGGGGTCCCAACTCTCCCACATTTGGTTTATTGAATTACATTTTATATTAGGATATAAATTTATCCCCAGTATAGATGCTAGCATAAGATGAATACTTATGATTTAATATTGATCTTTTTAAATCTAGATTTTATTGTGGTTACTGTTATTAAAAAGGTTGTGTTTGCATTTAGAATTTGATTTGTAATTACATCTAATGACTACCTCTGGAGATAGTGGGAAAATACGAATGCTAACTTGATTTGAAAATTTTAATTAAATTAAATTAATTTAATTTAATTGACTTCTTGAAAATCCTTTTTATTTACTGTATCTGCTGGCACGAGGTTAGCAAAAGGATAGTTTTGACAAATTCAGAGCAGTGCTTTTATTGTACTGTCTTTTTTTTTTTTTAATTGTGAACTAAAATTCTACTTTATTCTTTGATTTTAGAAAACTGGAATAAATAATCTGTGCTTAGTAATAGACCTAATGTGTCCATATCCAGAAACAACAGCATTTTAGAAGAACTTTATTTTAGCTGCTTAATGTCCATGAGGAACTTTTTAGATTGCTTTAGAAAGCCTCCCACAAATGTTTATACCAAGGTGGAATATTCATTTCTATGCTAGAAACATGGAAAATTTCTGAGTTTTGCAGTTGTATGGGTAAATATTGTCATGTTCAAGTATTTTGTCTTTAAATGGTTCAGTTTTGAGCCCTAGCTTCAAGTCATTTTTATTTTTCAAATTAAGAGAAGTTATCAAGGGGAATTCTCTCTTCCAACCACAAATGTACTGATGTACTTCTTCCAGAAATAGTCATGCTTTCTGAAGGAAGCGTTGCAATAGAGGAATCACACAAACCTTGAGGAGTTCATTTCCTATCTTCTGGCTTCGTAGGCTCAATTCAAATGCTTCAGGATTTCATTCCTACACAGAGATCCCACTTAAGTGTTCTGGTGAGATGTAGGAAAAGATTCTATCCCCAGTATAGATAGGCGTCTATGGATCTAAAAACAAGCTATAGAGACAGACGAGATTAGACCTTAGACATTCTTACTAATAAGTATTTTCCTTTTCATAACCTAACTGTATGTTACGTGAATAGTCTTTTATGTAAATAACAAAGATGTTTTTTACTTAATGTAGTAAATTCATCAAACTGAATTTCATAAAAAAGTTAAAATCTATTCATGAATATTTTATATCCTGTGTAAAATCGTGATCAACTTTTTAAAAGTAAGTCCCAGTGTATATATATTTTACTTACCAGAAGGGGGGAAAATGTACTCTAATTCAGAATCTAGGAAACAACTCTCTTGTTCATGTTTACACTTCAATTCTTTTTTTGTCTGTTTATTTGTTTTAGAGTAATTTCTTATCAGACATTACCAAGAAATATGCCAAGCCACCGAGCCCAGGTTATGGCTCGCTATCCTGAGGGTTATAGAACACTCCCAAGGAACAGCAAGACCAGGCCGGAAAGTATCTGCAGTGTAACCCCTTCCACTCATGACCAACCAGTAGGACCTGGAGCAGAAGAGAAACGGAGATCAATGAGAGATGACACAATGTGGCAGCTTTACGAGTGGCAGCAGCGTCAGTTCTATAATAAGCAGAGCACCCTCCCTCGTCACGGTCCTTTGACCAGTCCCAAAACCATGGTTAATATTTCTGATCAGACCATGCACTCTATTCCCACATCACCTTCCCATGGGTCAATAGCTGCTTATCAGGGATACTCCCCTCAACGAACGTACAGATCAGAAGTCTCTTCCCCAATTCAGAGAGGAGATGTGACGATAGATCGCAGGCACAGGGCCCACCACCCTAAGGTAAGCTAGCTGCTCATCTTGCATAAACTACTGCTTTATGGATGCTCTGTTATTTCTGTCTATACTATGCCTTCTTTTAAATGTGAAAGACAAGTCGGGTGCCCGGGTGGCTCAGTGGATTGAGCCTCTGCCTTCGGCTCAGGTCATGGTCTCAGGGTCCTTGGATCAAGCCCCGCATCAGGCTCTCTGCTCAGTGGGGAGCCTGCTTCCCTTCCCCCTCCCTCTCTGCCTGCCTCTACTTGTGATCTCTTTCTGTCAAATAAATAAAATATTTAAAATAATTAATTAATTAGAAAATGTGAAAGACATGAATATAAGGAGGAGGTAAGCAAGGCAGCTCTTCTGTTTTAAAAACTAAGCAAGAATAATCTGCAGTGTCAGAATCTCACATATAAAAACCTAAGCTTGCAATGCATTGTCTCTCAAGAGCACAGAACTAGCTATTTTGAGCAGATGCTTTATGCACTGTTCCGTGCTGGACAGCATAGCTCATCAGCCGTCCATGTAGGTTAAGCCCACTTGGGTTTTTATTGGCTCTTCCACACACTTGAAAATACTGCCCCCTTCCAACATACCTGCCTTCATATATCAGGCTCGTCCCGCTCTTCACTTAGGTAAGTGCTGACCTCATCTTCTAACCAGCTGCTTGTATGGCTTATCGAAATATCTCCTTAAACGGCCCAGTTTAATATCAGAAGAATAATGTACCAAGAAGCCCTGGTGTATATTCTCGTTTAAAATTAAGATTCAGGGGCGCCTGGGTAGCTCAGTGGGTTAAGCCTCTGCCTTCGGCTCAGGTCATGATCTCAGGGTCCTGGGATCGAGCCCCACATCGGGCTCTCTGCTCAGCGGGGAGCCTGCTTCCCTTCCTCTCTCCCTGTCTGCCTCTCTGCCTCTCTCTCTCTCAATCTCTGTTAAATAAATAAGTAAATATTAAAAAAAAAAAAGATTTAAAATTAAGATTCACATAGGAATTATTTTTTAACTTGTACTTGCAGTTGGTTTAAGCATTGCTTAGTAGATTATGAGTGCACTTAGTGTTAGTTAGCTTCTTAAAATACTAAAGCCGTCGTCTCAGTCAGCCTACACGCAGCCAGTTCTGTAATGTCTATCCTAAAATGAAAAGGAAATTTTCTGTCGTTTCCTTTTTAATTCTAAAGAATTTTTTGCTTTATACCATTTTAAAATGTACCTTTTAGTATCCTTTTGACAGACTGAATCCTTCGGTTGTAACGTTACATAAAGTGTATATTTGATTTTTCCATAAATAACCGTTAGAAATGAATAAGTCAATCAGGATTTTTTTCTTTTCTTTTTTGTTTTTTTTAAGTTTTTATTTATTTGACAGAGAGAGATCACAAGTAGGCATAGAGGCAGGCAGAGAGAGAGAGAGGAGGAAGCAGGCTCCCTGCTGAGCAGAGAGCCCAACATGGGACTCGATCCTGGGACCCTGAGATCATGACCTGAGCCAAAGGCAGTGGCTTAACCCACTGGGCCACCCAGGTGCCCGAGCATCCAACTCTTGATTTCAGCTCATGTCATGATCTCAGTGTCAGGCGATCGAGCTTCATGTTGGCTGTGGAGTCTGCTTGTCCTTCTCCCTGTCCCCCTCTCTGTGCACATGCATGTGCACTCTCACTCCTTCAAACAAGTAAAATAAATAAAAACAATATTCAAGACAGGTCTACTCTAATACAATTGATTAGTGTGTGGTTGAAAAGTGTTCTCCTGGTATTAGTATTAATTTATCATCTGTTTCAATAACAAATAGAAGATGACTGTGTGCTTGCTATCTAGTTCCCGGTCAACTAATGTCTACTGCTTCTCTCCCCAAAAACTTCTTAAACATTGCCAAAATTTTCTTTCAAAGTGTCCTGTCGTTTTCCTTGATGTGATGAGTGGTTCCCAAAGTATGTCCATGGATCTCTGAGGGTTCCCATGACCCTTCCAGGGAGTCTATAAATAAGCTCAAAACTGTTTCTACAATGGCAATAAGGCGATATTCATTTTGTTACCATTTTCTAAAAGCACAGAAACAATGGTGGGTTTTGGTACCTTCACATAAATCAAGGGAGTGGCTCCAAACTAGTGGTGGTCACTGTAAGTTCCTGTGCCACCCACTTGCAGTAGAAATAAAGTAGCAGTTTCACTTAGAAATCCCTTTGATGAAGCAGTAAAAGATAATTTTATTCATCTTAACCTTTTGTTATATGTCATTTTAATTTTCTATGTGATGAAATGGGAAATATGTTGAAGATATTTTTCTTGCATACCAAAGTGCTAATATTAGGGTTGACTCACAGAAAAAGATGTGTGCGTTTGAGGTGCAAGCTGGACTAGCTCCTTTTTTCATGAAACACCACTTTTACTTGGAAGAACGAATGACAGACAAACTATAGTTGTTCAGACTCGGTATTTGACAGACACATCTCAAAGTGAAATGTTATCCTGTCACTTCCAAGAAAACAACTAACTGTATTTGTCACTGATGACAAATAGGAGCTTTCAAGCAAAAATTAGAATTTTGGAAATGCTGTATCTGCCACTGTGAGCTTGACAGCTTTCCGGCGCTTCAGGATCGGTGGTGGTATTAACAGATGTGTGGTGTGATACTGTACACCAGTGGTGCCAACATCTGCATAACTCACTGATCCAATATTTTCCTCACAAACAGTGTTTGATAGTACAGAATCAAAGATGGGTAAAATACTCACTTAGAGCATAAACACAAGCCTGCTTTGTTCTGTTGCACTTTGCAGATACCGCATTTTTTTTTTCTTCACAAATTGAAGGTTTGCACCAGTCCTTCTGACAAAAATGTCAGTGCCACAGCATTTGCTCACTTTGTGTCTGTGTTACATTTTGGTAATTCTCACAATACTTCAAACCATTTTATTATTGTTTGTTACGGTGATCTGTGATCAGTGATTTATAATTCACTGGAAGCTCAGACAATGGTTTGCATTTTTTATAGTAATGTATCTTTTAATTAAGGTATATGCATTTTTTTTAGACATAATGCTATTGCACACTTCATAGACAGCAGCATAGTTTAAACATAACTTTAACATGCACTAGGAAACCAAAAATTTCATTTGACTTGCTTTATTGCAGTATTCACTTAATTGTGGTTGTCACGAACCAAACCCACAATATCTCTCCTAGTTATGCCTGTAAGCCAGTAGGTATTAATCTAACAGTATGAAAAGTTCATTGATGCAGTTTCAGATACCATTTTGCAACTGACTTTTAATACCTACATTCATAAGCAGTAATAGCAAATTTTCAATGATATTTTATAATGTAAAAAGATTCTCGTCACTGACATTGACCACAGAACTTACATTGTACCCTTATTTTCCTAGCATGTCTATGTTCCTGACAGGAGGTCAATGCCAGCTGGCCTGACTTTACAGTCTATTAGTCCCCAGAGCCTCCAAGGCAAAACGGTGAGTTGTTGTTTTTATTTACTGTACCATGATTTATATATGTGCTGCACATGATAGCACATATCCAACAGAGCTTCTAAGTTTGAAAAAGGGGTTCCTCCCAAAGAAAAACTGTTGCAGCTTTTGTGAAAGAGAAGCTCATTAGAAGAATCGGAGATCATGTAACCATTTCATTGTCAGATTGGATATATTTCCCTAAATGTCTGAATGCCTAAATATAAGATTATATTTTCAGATTTTATTGTATAAACTGAGAGGGTTTGTTTACTTCATTGAATGTTAATTCCCTTGTTCTTAAAACAGAAGTTGGAGTAGTAGATTAGTGGAACAAACCCAGCAGGCGACCATGTGTAGTCACACTCAGGCCTCTTAAGAAGTTTCTCCTGTGAATTTTTATACAGATTAACTACTTTAGAAGGGAAAAAACTGATTTACATATTTATGCAGAGAGAGACTATAAAAATACACAAGGTGTTAGCAAGTACTTGGCATTATCATTTCATCCTCAGTATTATGTTCAAATTGAGATGGAGTTCTATCACCAGGATACTATTATTCTTCACATTAAAGAGAAAGGAGGACTTTTCATTACATCGTTTAATTTTAATGGCATTCTTTTATCTGTGCTTTAATGTCAGTAGGTAGTCTCAGTTCCAGTGAAGATGTGATTTGAGGATCTAGATAGTTGTTCATCATTTGAAATTGTCCTCCTGAAGGAATCAAAACAAATTCATGTTCTGTGTGTTTTGCAGACATTGTTTTATTTCCTTTTTCATCCTTTATGTGCTTAGATATAAGGAAGATATTCTGACTTTAAGCTACTGGCAGCTTATTTATTAAAGGTTATAAATATTACTTGATTAAAACTAAAAACTTTTAAATGTTGTAATTTTTACATATTAGATTGTTGATCTGACGAAGAAACAGACATACGTCATAAGATAATGCTAATAAGTATCATATTATAAATTTTTATCTTCTTCTTGCTCCCTCTAGTGGATATTTAGGATAAAATTTACTTATTACTTCCTTTTGTGCAGGTCAAAAATGTGCCTGTTTTTATTTTGCCTCAAAGTTTAAGTATATAGGAAACTTACTGGAACCTTTTGTCCTTTTGAAAATCTCTTTATCTTTTTAACTCAGCAAATAATAAACCAGAGTCTCGAGATTCCTTCTTTTGGTCACTCTGGGTCTTAAAATATCTAAATCCCTTACACAACCCTACCTGCTCTGTGGCAGGACCTCAAGAGCTTGATATGGTGATCTTAAGACAGACGACCCCATAGTCCTGAGGTCACCAGATGTGGTTGGCATCAGAGCAAAAGTAGCTCTTCTTTTCCTGTTATGAAATTTCTTCTTCAGGACATACACGCATATTCTTTGACTCCTTAATGTCTTATCCATGTCGATGGCTCTTTCTAAAGAATCCCATAGTAACTGCGCTTTAATTCTGAGATTTTTCTCAACGAAGGCAATAGTTTTTAATATAATTTCATATAACAGTTAAAAATTTCTTCTGTCCCTTAAAATTGTTGTATAGAGAAGAAAAAAAGAACAGCAGCAAATGAACAGAATAGAAGAGAGCTCATGTTAACCCTGTGGTATAGGCAAGACAGATCCATCTCAGGAAGGCTTTTGGTCTAGAATTTTCAAGTGCACACCACAGCCCTCAGGTGATGAGTCTCCCTCTGGCCTTTCTGCAGTTTTTAATCATAGCAAAGTTCAGAGAAAGACCAAATACTATTTTATGACTGTAAGACTGCCAACGACCATACCTTATTGCATTTCTAACAAAGAAAAATATGTCAGATTGGCCTGTTAAGGAATTTTATCTGCCTTTGAAAATTTATCTCCCTAAGGGATCATAGTAACCAATCAGGAATCAAAAGTTCTCTGCTTGCCCCAGAGTGTGGGAAGAGGGTTTATATACTCATGGAACCTTTCTCTTTATATAAAATGCTGTCTTTTTTTTTTCCTTAGAAAATAAAAACTGATCTTTTGGTCATTTAAAATATCCTGTGAATCCCCTAACAGTGACATTTAATAATATAACTGGGAAGCAATTAATAGTTCCCAGGTACTGAGTTTAATGGCATGAAGATATCATCCAAGTTTTACATGAAGTTTAATTCTTTTTATTTACCTTCTGTTCCCTAAAATAGAGTGTTGGACACGCAGGTATTGTTCTGTTGCTGTAAAAGTCTTAGGCGTCATTTTAGAATATCTTTGAATAATAATAATTTAATAGCTCTTAGGTACAAAACTTTATAATGATTTTCTGGCATTGTGCTTTTTTGTACTTAACACTTAATTCTCTCTTGAATTCTGAGAAAATGCCTGAATATACTGTTGTTCCGCTGTATCTTTTAAGTAACACTGTTCCTTCTATTTCTCTAGATATCTATGCATTTATGTAGGACCTATCATCATAGTGCCTAGGCACTATGTTTGATGTCAACCATAAGAGGAAACTTGCCAAGAAATCTTGGTTTAATATCTGTCACTTAAGACAACAATTAATCTGTTTTCCACTGTTTGGATTCTTAAATTGTACTCCTTCAGCCAGAGGAGCTTACGCTGTTGCTAATAAAGCTGAGACGGCAGCAGGCCGAACTGAATAGTGTCCGGGAACACACGTTAGCACAGCTCATGCAGCTGAAACTTGAGGCCCACAGCCCAAAGGTCAGCTATGAAGAGTTTTGTATGTGTCGTCTGCCATTACCACTGATTCTGAGCCATTCATTAATCAGTTTGATCGGTGTTGTTAGTGTCGAGCATGAGCCCATACAATCATTGCAGCGACATTATGATCTCCTATTGACCCTTTGAGAATTCACTTGTTTATACTTATTAAAGGGACACACGGGTAGGACTAATTTCTTCTTAGCCTTCCAACCCGCTCACGCACCAACTTTTGGTCGTGAGATAGGAAATGCAGACAGACTTCAAAACAGTGTTATCATTCGCTGTATACTGTAGCTTCCACATCTGATAAAGCATATTGAAAAATGGTGTAATTCCTGGAAAGTAGTAAGTTGAAAATTGATTACACTTGTAGTAACACTGCCTTTTAAATATCAGAGATTAAGATATTTCTTTCATTCTTGATTAAAGAATGAACACACGTAAACATTTCTCAAAGGGTTTAATAGACTCTGGTTATATGAGAAACATCCAAAGAAGTAGTACTATGGTGCAGAAAAGTATTAACATGTAAAACTTCTAACACTGAGTCTGCTAAAGCCATTTGAAGGATTTTTCTGCTTAATATATTAGCTTCTGTGCATGTCTACTTAATTTCTTACAAAACTAAGTGTAATTTTATAATACGTCATCTGTACAGTTTACAGGGGAGCATGTATGTGAAAGTTGTGTACTGTAACATATTAGGTTGGGGTAAACTACCTGTTTTTCTTATTTCAAAATTGACTTTTTCATGAATTCTACACCCTCTTTCTCTATCCCTTTGTTTCTTGATTGATGCCTACTAGAATGAAATTCTTTCACATCATCTTCAAAGGAACACCATATATTTGGATCATCAGGTGGGATTTGTAGAATTTTTTTTGCTTATTATACCTAACAGAACCTTTGAAATGTAGTACAGTTTTCCAGGCTACTCCGATATTTTGGTCATTTAAGCTAAGAGCTAATAGCATGACTTTTACAAGTGACAGAATAAGATTCTTAACAGGGGAATTCAGAAATACAAAACAAACAACAACAACAACAAAAACAAGTAGAAAGGATAGTTGTGAGTATTAGGGGCAATGCAGATGCTGGGTCACAGGAAAATTGAGAGCCTGAATTCTCTAAACTTCCGTTTTCTCATCCCAAAACACTCAACACTCATTAAGGCTTATCTCCGTTTGGAATTGACCTAAGTAAAGAAATAGGTACCAGGCGGTGAATGCCTCGTTGGAAGACTGAGAGAGGGGTGCGTGTGGTGTTCTCTGTATTCCCAAAGGGAGATTTAACTATGGATGAGAAGTGCGGTGGTCATTTTTAATTGCATAACTTTGGTCCTTATTTGCCATGTGCTCCTGGTGTTTGGTCTTCACTAAGCTGTATAGAGTCAGTTTTACAGTGACCTATAGAACCTCAAATTACCTCAGTGGTAGCAGTGGGTGTGAATGGCAGTTCATGACTAGGGACTGACACTTCCATATTTTAGTTTTTATGAAACTCTCTTTTAATATTTAATTTTAATTTGATGAGAATTTTTGATATGTTCTTAGACATAGGATTTCTTCCAGTGAATGCATTTTTTATCTATATAAATTAAGCTATAACGTGTTTTAGTTTGTTTCAAAATGTTCAAACTTAAATATTTTAACAAATGGAAGAGGTTACTATGGAAATTGTTGTAAGACAGATGTTTACATATTTATAGTTGCCTGCTTAAAACAAAGTAATAATGTGCTAATTTAATTTAGTTATATTTAAAGAGGGATTTTGCATTAGGATAACCCTTTAAAAGATGTTCATTTTTTTTAATTTTTAAAAGAAATATACTTAAGATATTTAAAGTATAAAAAAGTATATTTAAAAAATACTTTTCTTTATATTAATGAATTTTAATAGTTTATTTTCCCACAACATGTTTTCATCATGATTTTGTCTATGGGAATGCTTTAGAAATCAGCATTTCATGACTCCAGATTCCAGTCTCCACCCCAGAGACCGGTACTGTTGAAATTTAACCACGGTGTTAAATTATACACTTTGAAAGCAGTCTGATAAAGACACGTTAGCCAGTGAAATGGTAGAAGTAAGTCTTCCCTCAATATGTGACATTGCCTCTAAGATACATGGTAAATAACTTTCATAAAAGCTCCTTTGCCTATAAAGCTAGAGATAGTTCTGAATAATAGTGGGATACTACAAAAATTAGGTGTAAACCACAGTATAATTGTGAGTCTGAAGTTCTATAGTATCTCTGGAAATAAACCTAGTGATTCGCTGTGATTTATTACTTACCTCCGTAAATGAAAACTGGAAGTACAGAGACCTAAGCCTTTCGAAAATCACAGCACTGACAGCTGGCGCAGTTAGTGCAGGCGACTCTTGATCTCCCGGTCGTGAGTTCAGACCCCAAGTTGGAAGTAGAGGTCACTTGAAAAAATAAATAAACTTTAAAAAAAAAAAAAAAAACCCTAGGAAGGTTCAGGTAAGTATATGGAAATACCATTTGCTAAGGTGATTCTCCTCAGCTGCCTTTCCCAGGTTGAGTGGTCTCTGCTCTTTGCCCAAGTGACCCAGATTCGACTGAGGTTTCTGTTCCCGTTGGTCCTCTCAGCACTCTGCCGAGTCTATGCTGTCAGAAAGGATAATGCTAATAGTCCTATTGGTGGCTTCCAAAAATGTCAATTTTTCACTGATCCTCTCTTTTCCTTCTACATGTCAGTAGAGATTTGCCAGTAATTTGCCTTTTTCTTATTTGCCTTTATTTCTTAGATCATGAAATAAAGTTATATTGGACCCATTTTTAAATTTTATAGTAACGAAAAGAATTATGATAATTATTTGAATGCTTATTTGCACAGAGTAAGATGATTTCTAATGGGAAAAAATGGGCCATTTTTAGATATAATTAGACAATTTATAGAAAAAAGGTGGTGGCTTTGCCCAGAAATTTAGATATGCCTAAATAAATATCTTTAAGGTTTCCTAAAGAAAATCTCTCTTTAAATAAATGAAAAAAAAAATTTTGTTTTAAATAATTACATTTAATGTAAATGAAATATTTACTTTTGAACTATTCTATATTTCAAATCAGTAGTAAGGTTATTATGTTACAGAAAAAAATCTTAATAATTTTGAGCTTTAATGAAATTTTTTTCATTCAGCTCAAACATTTCCAGCTTTTAAAAAAACATTTCCAGCTTTTAATCTTGTTACTGCCAGTAACCTATTATAGATTACCAAATCTGTTGTTTTTGTTGGCATTATTGGTTGCCTGGTTTATAAACTGATTCACCAGTTTTTATATAACTACAGATTGGAAAGTAGATTTTAAAATCTGAAAGTCAGAGGAAAAGGCTCTGGTCACATTTTATACTACATATCGTACCAAATATGTGCTAATTAATACTCACTTTCAACACCTACTCTCCTAGCTCAGATCATTAGAATAACCTAAGGTCGGGGCGCCTGGGTGGCTCAGTGGTTTAAGCCTCTGCCTTCGGCTCAGGTCATGATCTCAGGGTCCTGGGATCGAGCCCCACATGGGGCTCTCTGCTCAGCAGGGAGCCTGCTTCCCCCTCTCTCTCTGCCTGCCTCTCTGCCTACTTGTGATCTCTCTCTGTCAAATAAATTAAAAAAAAAAAAAATCTTTAAAAAAAAAAAAGCCATACTAATTATGTGGTGGGATTTTCTTCTGCTTTCTGTTTCATTTTGAAGTATACTATTATGTACTCATGCTTCTACAGCCCAGTTAGTAGACTGTTCACAGTCTACATTTATTAAGACTAGCCTAGGTTTGTCATTATTGTGAATTTTAAGATAGCCTATGAACATATAGTAGTGCTAACTGGATATACTTTATGTACCTCATTTAGGTTTTATTTAGAAAATGAGTAAGTACATAACTTTTTTGGTCAGTCATGAAGGGAAGACTAATAGCAATGGGGAAATGAGAATGTGTCTATCCCTTTATCCATTTACCTCACCCCTATTTTAGCTCCTCCCTCCATTTGTTTCTTTCTTCCTCACACCCTTTTTCTAATTCTCCCTATTAGTAAAAAGGGACTGTGAGAAAATTTAGATGGTGTCCCCTTTCTCTTCCTAAAACCTTCCTGCCAGCTTTCCATGTAGGCAGTGATAACAAAATGAGATGCTAGGAGCTGAAACAGGCAATGAGGAGGTAGCTACTAGGAATGGACAGAGGCTCGGAGAACTTGGAACTCGGCTTCACAAGCCTTTTGTCAGCACGCTGCCTCCTTGTGGGTAAACCAAACATGTGGCCTACCCTCTCCACCATCAGCACTCTGACTCTGTTACAGCATTCCAGTGACCAACCTCCTCCTCTAAGAATACTTGCCACAGTAAATGGAGATTGACTTCTGCAGATCTGAGCTTTACTTGCACTGGACTGCAGCAAGTATTTTTCTCATGTTTCAGATATAAAATTTTATTGTAACATTAAATTGCTTTTACAAATTGCCCTTAAAATTAGGGCATTCTCCCTTTACCCCTCTCCCTTTAAGAATCATTATGGTTACTTGTAGCAGAAACATTTGCTTTAGAACGGAAAAGGAAGAGGCATACCTCCATCAGCCGCATTTGTGTTGGGGGTTCCCTCTTCCCCATGTACTCAAAAGCTCTTTGTGAAAAGGATATTCCTCTGTTCCAATAATTAGTGAAATTGATTTACTTCTACCCAGCTGGAGCTGTGTCCTTGCCACTAGAACATATTTAAGTCCTTTCCGAATATAGCATCAAAGAGTATATTCTTTACCATCAGATGGCTAAAGGATCTCATTATCTTCAAATTCTCATGGAAAAACTGGAAATTTCTCCTGACAAACCAGTTTGCCATAATTAAAGAATTTTCCACAATAAAAGAAAAATACAGCCCACGCATACCCATGGTTTTCTTTGTTGTATAAAAATGTTTAAGAATTCCAAGAATCAATAGCTAAATCTGTCTTATTTTATCAGTACATTTTTTTAAGTATCCTCAAATGCCTGTGGGGAAGATAAGAAACTCATTTTATTTTAATACTAACTTTTAAAACACCCTGAAGAGTAAGCTAAACTTTCTAATTTGCAAAAGTTTTGTAGTAGCATTGAGATAGCCTTTCAAGAAATGAAACTAAGTAGACACAGTCTGACCACTTTTAAACATACTTATGCCAAGAGAAATGTAAAAAGGAACAATTAACAGAATGTATGTCATTGGTACTGAAACCATTCAAGGTAAAAACCCAAGAATACTTTTTTGCATTTTGTTCTTTGTGTGCATGAAAGACAGCCTCCCTATAAGGGAAGAAATGCTAACAAGATGATTGAAAAGATTCTTGATGGCTTTCATTGTTCCTGTCAATTCAGCAACTTCATTCTGTGGAGCTATTAGGCAGGATCCCATTTTCTCTAATATTTCAAGGGGTCTTGGAGTTTCTATTTTTAGGAATGATTGATAGAGAACGTTTCCAGGGGACATAGAATGGGCATTTGGCAAAAGCAAGCTAAAGATACTGGAAAAATGAAAATATGTTATTTAACATCTATTAACCCTGCTAGTTACATGGTGCAGAATATCTGTATTTTCTTACGCCTTGTTATTAAGAGGAATCCTTTCTCCCTTATACTTCCTTCTTCGATTCTGATTCAGTCTCTCCCTTTCTCTGCATAATCTGATCACAGAAGTAGTAGGGAGAGAGTGATAATACCCAGGGAATTCTTAAGCAGTATATGACATCATAATGGCAGAACTCTAAGAAGACTAAATAGACAGTGAGTAGACCAGAACTGGAAATTCTGTATGTGTTGATTCTGAGCTCTTGGCCTATCCAATGCCTAGACATTATTATCATGGTTTTCCTATTTCTTACTAGTAACTAATCTGTCCCTTTTTGCTGTTTTCACTCATCTCAGCCTTAACTGGGGAAGTTCTCTGGTTTTGGTTTTGGTTTTGTTTTTTAAGCGGACTTTGCACCCAACACGGGGCTTGATCTCATGACCCTGAGATCAAGACCTGAGCTGAGGTTAAGAGTCAGACACTTAATTGACTGAGCCACCCAGGCGCCCCAGAAGTTTTCTGGTTTTCAGTGTTCCCTCCTCTGAGCATTCACCTACACATCATTTTACTAGTTGTCTCTACCCCTGGATTTCTTCCAGAAAACAGAGTCTGTGATGTGGGCATCTTGATTTGTGCTTGTTCTCAGGAAGTTTATTTTGGGAAGTGATACCAAGGTTTAGAAGTAGAGAGAGTGAGCAGGGAAGGAGGGAATATATTATCAACTGCCATACACAACTTGGGCCTCATCTGACTGATACTTGTTGATGAAACACTGCAGAATTGCCCAGCTGAACAGAAGGAGGGGCACCCATCCTGTACTGGCCACCATCTTCCTTGGCAAGGGCTACCTCTCGAGACTAACTCTCGAGCATACTGAGGTGACGCATACACGAGCACCCAGTGGGTTCCCATGCACAAAGTGGGTGTTGGCTCAGCAAGAGCGGAAATAAAAGATGTGCTAATAGGATGTAGAGAGGGACACAAAAGGTATCCAAAACACATTACTGTCTTTCTAGTTACATGTTTCTAGTTGCTTGTAGCAACCTGCACTTGGACCGTCTGCCTTCAGTACAGTCCCAGCGTGTCCAAAATTTGGATTGTCATCTTATCCTTCAGTTCCCTGACTAAAACTAAAAGCAAAAATAGTTCAAACTAAAAAAAAAAAAAAAAAAGGTTCAAACTATTGTTCCCTTTTAACATCATTGGTGTAGTATTTATGGAGCTCATCATCCTTGGAGAAGAGTTCCCTGACTTTGAGAAGGGTCAGGACCTTTATTTTAGCTATTGCCTTAGATTTAGAACTCAAAAGTGGTTTAAGCCCTCAAGGGAAAAGAAAAAAGGGAGACCCAGTCTTCTCCAGCTATGGGCAGGAGAACCTGACACCAGTCTTGGATGGTCTGATTGCCTAGACGATGAAAAGAAAAACCAATAGCAGCCTACCTAGAAGGATCTAAGATAGGACAGTCCTGTTCTGCCACTCTAAGGGTAGAAATTATACACATATATTAAAATGAAAGAATTAAATCAGACAGCTTCCTGGAGTTACAGTATGTTCTCCTACTATTTTATCTCCCAACACCATCACAATTAAAGTTTAAAATACCATGAAACCTTGATGGAGCACCTGGGTGTCTCAGGGGGTTAAGCCTCTGCCTTCGGCTCAGATCATGATCTCGGGTCGTGTGATCGAGCCCTGCCTTTGGGCTCTCTGCTCAGCGGGAGCCTGCTTCCCCCTCTCTCTGCCTGCCTCTCTGCCTACTTGAGATCAGTCTTTCAAATAAATAAATAAAATATTTTTTTAAAATACCATGAAACTTGAATTTAAAGTCCTTTAAGAACATTTACTAAAAACAGGAAAATCATGACGTTCTGTAGAACCATCTGAACAGGTATTTTAGCTAAATACGTAATACCTGCATGGTGTTTATTCAGGATATTAGAGGCCATCATAACACCCTGTATGTACTAATAAGCTCCTCATTACCATTTATAAAATTTTGGTCATATTAAAAGCACCTGCCACTCTGTGTCTTTCAGCTAACTCCAGAAATTTACCAATCTCTTACTACAAAATAAGGTCTCTTTTCGATTTGTCATTCAAACCCTCACTCCTCTACCACCACCACCCCAACCTGTGAAAAACACTTCCTTCCCTAGAGCCCATTTTCTCCAGCCAGCATTCTCAATGCTGCTTTAAAAGCAATCCCATTCTCTACATCATGCATCTGCCCGGTCAGTACCTGTTTGTCCAGAGCTTAAGTAACACTGCAGTTTCCAAAGCACCGTCACACCGGGCTGCTCATATACATATACTCTGTAGCATGTGGGCCAGTTGAATTTGTCCCCATAAGTCGGGATTAATGCTTTGCCCCAAATCACATAACTAGGATGACTTCATTGTATTAAGGAATTTTCTTTTTTTTTTTTCTAAATCTGTTTGCCTTCCTTCAGAATTAATGGAGTTGTTCTTAACATTTTCTTACCTAACAAGATGGCAAAATGAAAACAATTTCCCCACCCCTCCTAAATGCATAATATTTATATAGTTCTATTTTGTATTTACCAAAGCAGGTATTTTTGTAACCCAAGGGCTGTAGCTTTTCTTTCTATCTCATTTTTATTAATTTTTTCAGAATGTTCATTCAGCAAAGATTTATGGAGCTCAGTATGTAAGGCAGGAAGTTAACTATAAATTCTATAGAGTTACTATAATTTTTTTTTTTACTATCAATTCTATAAAGTAGAATTCTTTAATTATTTTCAAAGCCCAGAAAGGGAATAAAGTTGAACATAAAGGCCAAAATCATTTTTAAGATTGAACTAAGAGTATGATCATAAAGCGGATAAATCTTTAAATTAATGGTAGGAAATCTGCTATTCAGTGCCAGTTGTAACTCAGAATACAATTCCTATTAATAAAACCCAGGTCCTTGTGTCTAGAAGATATTTTAACTTTGAGTTAAAGCATGAATATATTTTAGAGCAGATTTACCCACAGCAAAACAAATAACCTTTTTTACTAACAGAGATACCAGATTTTCACTCTTGGAACGTTTGTCCCTTTAAAATGATGGGGCACCTGGGTGACTCAGTCCGTTAAGTGTCTGACTTCGTCTCAGATCATGATTCCCAGGGTCCTGGGATTGAGCCCCTGCACCCTGCATCATGCTCCCTGCTCAGCAGGGAGTCTGCTTCTCCTTCTCCTTCTGTCCCTTCCCCCTACTCCTTTGCTCTTGCTCTTTCTCTCTCAAATAAATCGTTTCTAAAAATTAAAAATGGTATCATTAAAACACATGCAAAGAAGAGAAAAATACAACTGTATTAAACATAATACACACAATAATACATTTTTACAAAGTGGATTTTGAGTTCTTTAACTGTTTCTGGCTGCCTGTGAATCCCAGGAATAAAAATGGTAGTAGCATCAGATAATAATCTATTCCTTGAAGCTGAAGAAACAGTGGTTAAGAATGAGTCATTAGGGGCGCCTGGGTGACTCGGTCGTTAGGCTCCTGGTTTCAGTTCAGGTCATGGTCCCAGGGTCCTGGAATCAAGCCCTGCATTGGGCTCCCTGCTTGACAGGAAGCCTGCTTCTCCCTCTCCGACTCCGCCTGCTTGTGTTCCCTCTCTGACTGTCTCTCTCTCTCTCTCTCAAATAAATAAATAAATATTTTAAAAAATAATAATAAAAAGAATCAGTCATAAAATCCTCTTAGTATAGTGGATATTTGATATGTAACTTTGCTTTTTTATAGAGCATTAAAATGTCACCTTGGGGGGCGCCTGGGTGGCTCAGTGGGTTAAGCCACTGCCTTTGGCTCAGGTCATGATCCCGGAGTCCTGGGATCGAGCCCCACATCGGGCTGTCTGCTCTGCAGGGAGCCTGCTTCCTCTTCTCTCTCTCTCTGCCTGCCTCTCTGCCTACTTGTGATCTCTATCTGTCAAATAAATAAATAAAATCTTTAAAAAAAAAATGTCACCTTGGTTCATAAAATACAAAAAAAAAAAAAAAATGGGTCATTAAATAAGGAAAATAGTTTAAGCCACCAAAGTAAAAATCAGATCTATAAAGTTTATCCTATAGTGAAAAGGATTTTAATTAAAAAAAAAAAAAATTTTAAAGACCCTTGGTAAAAAAGGGTGAAACTCACTGTGAGTAAATTATATAACTAAATTATTTAGAAAGACATTACCTGAGACCTTCAAATATACCAGCAGTATATATTTCTCAAAATGGGGGCTCTAAAAATCCAGCAGGAAGTGATGTTGTGAGTACAGAGATTACCCTCTTTTTTTCCTGCTGGGCTCAGGGTATTTTTATAATGTTTCTCCATAAATGGGCCTTATAATCGGTGGTCCTGAAGCCAATACTGACTGTTTAGAAATGCTTCTGCTTTTTCCCTTAAGGGCGTGTCAGGTATGTTTGACACCTATGTTAGTGTCCCAATTTGTTGTTCCTTTTTTGTTTGTCTTTTTTTAATCCATCTTTCTCCCTTGGAAAAGAAAAAGAGAAAATATTATATTGTCTAGCTGCATCTTTTAAAGTACCATTGATTCTTCTGAATATATAACAGTAGTAATACTTTCCCAAAGCTTTACTTTTAGAAAGCCTGTATAGCATGGACAGTTTATTCAGATTGCTTTAAGATTTTCACAGTAATAGACCTCCAGCCCCATCAGTTATAAAGAGACTTATTTACATTCTTCTATTTAAAAAGTCACTTCAGATTTCCCTGCTCCCTGTTAAACAATGAATAGTTTCAATAGGTAGTCATACCCTTCAATCTCAGGTTCTTGGACTTTCAGATGTTCCTGGAGTGAGAGTGGAAGGCATTTACATTGTCATTATCTAAATGACCTGTTTATAAAGACCCCTGCATTCCTCAAAGCTTCACCCTAGGCATGTCAAATTCTTTAGCGTTTTAGTCTTGCCACACTTCTTAGGAGTTTATTGATCTAGACGCAGGAGGACATTCTTGAGAAATGAATTCTTCAGTGATTAGGCCATCAGGGGTTTTTGCTATTGTTAAGACAGATTCTCAACTTAAAAATTCTTTTCCTAAGAAGTCATTAAGAACTCGGGAAAAGTCCATTTTCCATTTAAATGGAAAATGACAGCACAGAAATGAGTCCTCTCATTGGTTATCAGGACAAAAGCTCTGTGGGGTAGAAAGGAGTCATCCAGGCTGCCTGCTCCCAAAAAGGAGGAAGCTGTTAGCACAGCATTCAGACTCAGACTCAATTACAAGACATACAAGACAGAGCTTGCACAAATGTTTTCCCCTTCTGGGAAGAAGATCCAGATCAGGGGAAAAATTACACTAAATTTACTTGTCTAGAATTTCTAAGCCTGCTGTCTAATATCATAGCCACTGGCTATATGTGACTACTTAAATTTACATTTAAAATAGTTACATTTTTATAAAAGTAAAATTCTCCGCCCCCCGCCCCCCCCTCCGTCATACTAGCCACATTTAAAAGGGCTGAAGAGTCACATGGCTACAATTTTGGACTATAGCAATATAGAACATTTTCATCATCAGAAAGTTCTATCGGACAACAAAACACAATTCTAGACAATTCATTATATAAACTTCTAAAGACCAATTAAGCCATTTCTTAACCACTTCTTATATTTAAAGGAGGATTCAAGAATTAATCTCCTCCAAGGATAAATTATATGAATGTCTTGACTCTGCTCACTGCTAATCTTTCTCTTTTCTATCATTTACCCCAAAATTATTCAGGAGCATTTATCTCATGAGTTAGAATATCTGTTCCTTTTGCATTAGTAGCTTGACTAATTTCCAAGATAAAGACTTTGAAACTGGTGTTTAGGAGTTGCTAAACAAATACAACTGGCAGTAGGATTCTTGACACCGCAGGTCCCCCATAACTCTGATGAGTCCACCAATATTATTTTTTTTTTAAAGATTTTATTTATTTATTTGACAGAGAGAAATCACAAGTAGTCGGAGAGGCAGGCAGAGAAAGAGAGAGAAGCAGGCTCCCTGCTGAGCAGAGAGCCCGATGTGGGACTCGATCCCAGGACCCTGAGATCATGACCTGAGCCGAAGGCAGCGGCTTAACCCACTGAGCCACCCAGGCGCCCCAGTCCACCAATATTATTAATAATGAGAGTCAGTTGATTTTTTTAAGGGGATTTAGTATCTTAATGTTTTATCTCACATAAAGATAGTTGTTTTAATGTAGATGTAACACTTGCATTTAGATAATTAGTTTGGAATTTTTCATCTTTTGGTATTTATGCAGATAGCTTGATTAACATTTAGTACCGACTCATCAAGACCTTGAAAAAATCTTTATTGGGAGACAGTTGAATTAGTCCTGAATTACTTGAGTTAGTGCCAAGATATGGTTATGAAGCCTGATTTCCTGTCAGAACTATCAGTGGACATCCTTCAGAAAGACAGAAAGCAAGTATAATTCTCAGGGCCCTCCTTTCCCGAATACCCAGTCAGAATTGCCAGAGCCCAGCCCTTGATACCGTGTTAAATGTCCATAGGTGATTTTTTTTTCTTTTCCGTCAGGTTTGAAAACTATTGAGGTAAATATATTTACCACAATAAACACCAAAGACATAAAGCATAGTTTTTCTGAAATAAGAACACTGTCTTAGTGCTCTCTAACCTTTCTCGTGTATGGCACACATAGAAAGTGACGGTATTTATACAGCACCTTGGCGGGAACTGGAGGAGGTGCTATCAGGAGCATGTAGGCCCACTGAGGACTGAGGTGGTCCCTATCTGCACACACCTGTATCCCATTCCCTGCCCACAGGTGTCAGTTGGGAAGTTCTGTTCAAGATCCTAGGAAGTACGACATAGTTACATATGTACATATGTACAATATGTTCTCATAGTGTTAAAGTAAAACAATTTGGTAACAGTGCCTGTTCTTCAGCTCATATACTTCCTGGGATTCCATTTTACTAATAATGATTCCATAATTACGCAAGAGATGGGATAAGACTATTTACGGAAAGGCAGAAGCAGTGAGATTTCAGATTTTCTGAGGGCACTACATCTACCTAACCAAGAGCTGTTAGGACAACTAGCCAGTGGGCTGTTCATGATTTGAAAGGGAGCGGTCCTTTGTGTGGTGGCCCTCTCTTTGCATGTGGTGTGTGACAGCTGGAAACTAAACACAATCATCAGGAGCCCATACAATGAGTTTGGTCCCTATTAAACAATTTCACTGATCTGACTGAATTTTCACCGTTTGCAGATTTATTGAATTGGAAATACTGGATCTGCTTTATCTCCAAATATATTCTAGAAACAGGCTAGCAGTTCCTTTCACTAAAACACCCCTCAAATATTCTATATTTAATACTTGGAAACTAGCTTCTTTTTTATTAAATATTTTATTTGCTGATTTACTTGACACAAAGAGAGACACACACACAAGCACAGGGAGCAGGAGAGGGAGCAGCATGCTTCCCACTGAGCAGGTAGCCCGATCCCAGGACCCGGGATCATGACCTTAGCTGAGGGAAGATGCTTAACTGACTGAGCCAACAAGGTGCCCTGAAACTAACTTCTAGGACTTACCCTGAAACAGCATATTCCATCTGACTTTGGCTATGTAAACATTACGATAGCTTTTCAGTTAAAGTAGTAAATAATGACTTTAAAAATACATAATGCATAGTACAATGAGCAAGTTGGAATTTCATGCTCAAGTTAAAAAAATCCAGTAATTCTCTTCTGATTTGAAAACAAGGATCCTAGATGGTATTAAGATAGTGGGGTAAAGTTCTGGCAAAGGAATTTTTAGACCATCCTGTCACTTTGGTATTTTAATGACATCAGAGATTCTCAAATTGTCCATTAGAATTATCTGGGAATCAGGGTTATCTGTATTCTTTTCAAGTTCCTCAAGTGGTGTGTATGTGGCTTAAGAATCCCTGGTCTAAACTTGAATTTTGATTTCTCAAGTAATAATTTAAAGGGTAGAAACGGTATTACAGGTAGTTATATATTTACAAATGTGTTGGGTAGCTTACTTTTTTAAATTAGTTAACATTTTTTCTAATAAATTTCTGATATGGATACAGATTCCTAAGACAGAATAAAGGTTTATAAGAATTCTTCTAGGTAAGGACCTTACTACACCAGACAAATCCAGTAGGTTTCTTCCCACCTTAATTCCCAGCCTTGAACATGATACGAACACATGGTGCTAATAAGATTTTTCTTTCTCAGAGGAAATGATTATTTCATTAATTTTGTTTATTTCATGTTTATATATCTTTATCCTTGACTCTTTAGTAATATTCTTTTAATTAGAAAATCAATATCTACTCTGGGGAAAACTTGGAAAATGGAGAAAAGTATAGAGAAAGAGAAAATTTGCAGTCCCACAATTCAAAATAATTACCGCTAACATTTTTATTCCTTTGTTGTACTAAATTGTCAGTTTCTAGGGATGACTTCTAATTTTAATAATCTAGGATTTGATATGTATGAAGTTTTTCATAATGAAAAATAATCAATTTCTGAAATAATCTCTGAATCACTTTGCAATTTGTATAATTTAAACACTATTTTTACTTTTAGTTTTTCTGTTCCTAAGTTAGGTTTTTCTTGCAAAAAGGCCCCTTCTCGGTGTCTGAATATTTAATAAGCTTTAACATGTAAATCAAACAGACATTTTAAAATCACAAATATGGCATCCCTTGATACACATGCATGTTTACCCTCTCAAAGTAGTCCACTAAATAAGTTGGGCTTGATTACCCTTCTGTAGAAACCATATTGTCCCTTCAAGGAAATTTGCCAGCCTTAGAATATGAACATTTATCCTTAATCTGTACTGTATTGAAGCTCCACTTGGAGGTGTGTACCATGTTGACCTAGCCATTTGGCACAAGGGCCGATCAGTAGTGCCAGGTTTCCAAGACTCGATGGGCAGTTTCAGTTTGACCTTGAGTATCATTTACATTTGGATACTCTCTGATCTCTGTTACTTCTTACAACATTCATGCTCCTGACCTTCACCCAATGCAAAAAAATTTGAGTCCAGTATTATTTTGACTATTCCATGGTATGCTGTTGGAAAAATAGTAATGATGAGATTGCTTGGAAAATTAAATTTTAAAATGGATAGGGACTTAAGCTTACTGTGTTATATAAAGTGTGTATCAATACAGTCAAATGAGTAAGACAAAACAAAAAACAGTTGTACTTAATCCAAGATCTACATTTGACTAAGATAACTAATGTTCCCTTAAAACATAGAAGGCATATGAAAACTTAAAGAGGTCTTAAATTCCCAGGATAAAAGTTTTTTTTCTCCTAAAGTAAATTTACATCTGTAGTTGTATGTTTATAAGTTACTTTCCAACACTGTTAAAAAAAATTACCCTGAACTGCGAATCAACACATCTCTTTCTGGTGTACATGAAATGTCACCTGTAAATGCCTTAGTCCCTTACTAAATAGCGTTGCAGAGGAGAAAAAGAAGTTTATATTTAAATGATATGCAGATGTTGAGATTTTTAAATAAATTATTTTTTAATAAATTATTTAGGTTGAATGAAACTTAAAAAAATTAAACCAGTCACCATTTTCAAATTTGACAATCAAAACATTTTATTGACATGAAATATTGGTAACTAGGCTGAAAATAAAATTGTCTAGATGTACACTTTTCAGGATTTATCTTTTATTTATATTCTGCATCTATTAGTCTCAAGATTAGTAAACTTTTATTGTAGATTTAATGGAATCCGTAAAGTAGCATTTGTTAACTGTAATAAAATGCTTATTTTCTATAATTTGCAGATTGAAAATCATGTAAAGTACATGTTGCACATTGCAATTATAAACAGACTTGTCTACATACAAATGGTACAATATCATTGGCCTTTTACTCTCTGTATATTATGATGATTCTCTTTTGAATGCTTTATCTCTTGAGTCCAGAACCTCCTAAAACAAATATTTTTCTAGAGGCAGTAATTAAGTACAACATTAGCTGGAAATGTGAAACATGGTTTCAGTCTTTTTAGGAACCAGGGAGATACATCAAGACTTTGCTCAATAAATTTTAGTTTGCATGTCCTTGAAATAATTCTGCATGTTGTGTTATACTGTAAGAAGATCCAAAGCAGACTGTGTACAGATGTCTATCAAAGTTAACCTTAGTGAAATATGTGATTATCTAAATGACAAGATATATTGAATATTATAAAATTTTAATACAAGAAAACTAATATTTTTCTGATCAGTTACACAAAGAACTGAGTATCATTTTAAGCTTTTTTACTAAATCAATTAAATGATACTGTTTTCTCCTTTTAAGTAGGTTTTCATCCTATAGTTTATTCTTTGAATAAGGCATGATGCTTTATCATCTGTCCTAGTATATGTAAGAATATTCATCCACTATATTCATTGTATTTATAAAGTAAAACCTAGTTGCAGCAATATTGCAATTAGTAAGCTTTTCTATAACCTGGGAAGTATTTTACAGCATTTAATACTTGCTTGAAATGGTTTATATAAGTTAAAATCTGTACAACCTTGGGGTAAAATGTAAACAACTGCACTATTAGGAAGATATTAAAGTAGAGGCTATATTTACAGTGTCGTCTTTCAAATCTAGCTGTGCTGTAAACTGATGTTTGCTGTATGCTCCTCCTGATTTGAAATAGATGAAAGAAAATGAACCTATTATCACCATGGTTCACACAATGATTGAGAACTCGGCGCTAAGACCCCAACTGTACCAGCAAGTAAGGTCTCGGACAGTGAATGATACTGCTTTATCATCTGCAAAATCCCTCAGTGACAGTTTTGGTTTACCCCCAGAGTTACTCATAACATTAGTGTTTTCTTATTTCATTTTTTTGTTTCTGTCTATTTGGAAAAATGCAATTCATCCATGCTTTTTAAGATGCTGCAGTATTCTTAGCATGGCTTTGCTGAACATTTTGCTGTTGAATATTAAGTGTGCCATTTTCCTGAAGTTTTTGTGCAGAGTATTTGATTGATACGTACTTGGAGGTCTGCAGTACATTTGCAAAATTTTTACTAGTTGCCATTAATTTCGGTTAACTCTAAAAGCATTAGAACTGATTTCTAGGGAAAAGTTTGAAAAAATCTTTTTTTTTCCTTTTAGGGACAGCCCCCATCCCACCCTACCCCACCCCACTCTTAGGAATAGATAATATTTGTATGGGAGTTACTGAAATCTAGTTTCTATACTGTGGTATAGTCAGACCTAAAGAGAGCTACTTCTTGACATACTGGGAATATCTTCTCCCCGTATTCTTATCTGTCATTTTTGTGCTATCATATACATCATCTTACCTCATTCTTTTCCCTAACTGAAAATAGATGCCATGGAGCTGGCTGGCTTTAATTTAGGACCTTCGTAATCTGCAGATCTGCAAAAGAAGTCATTTTATACATTCCTATCCAGTTTTTTTTCTTTTGGGTTTTTTGTTTTGTTTTGTTTTGTTTTGTTTTTTGGTATTTCATGGTCTAAATGTTCTTAGCTGTGTGTTTTGCAACATCAGCTTCTTCCACTTCAACACCTTCAAATTACTGTGGCCTATGACCTGATACAATACTTTAAAGCTCATATAGAAGAAGAAAAATTAACTAACATGAAAAATGAATGTGTTTTGATTAAAATACAAAAAAGCACCTAGTAAAACAAAGCACCTTGAACTCTCTGGCTTTCCAGGCCTCTGGTTTGCTTTAGTCCAGCATCACTGATGGCGCCGTACAGCGATTGGTAGGACTGTGAGGGGACTCTTATTTCTGAGCAAAGCTTTCTATCAATAAAGAAATGAAGTGTTAAATATTTAAAGTTAAACAGCTTTACTTTTCAAAGGAACATGAAATCTTTGTATTTTAAAGTAACCGGATTGGAGAACCTTGACACTTCATTCCAAAATGCCACTGCTGAGAACCTTTAGCCCATGTTCTGGAATTGATACCTTTCTCAGTGGTGACTGAAGCTGTTACTTTATCATTTTATGTAATGCTAAATGACTAGAGATCAAAGGCATGTTGCTATAATAGGTTATATTTTCAGTAAGAATAATAGCCTGGGTTTTCAGTTTGGTTTGGATTGGCTTTTCTTTTTTATATTGATCAGTCATCAGGATTGATGATGCAGAAATCATTGCTGATTGAAATTACCTAGTTGCACTAAAAGTTCTAACTGGAGTTCTCCCAAAGTGTGACAGTATCTGAGAGCAGTCTTACATACTGGTGTCACTGAACAGAACTATAGATTTATATAAATATATTTCCTCATTATTATCTTTTCTTATTAAGTATATGAATACTTGAAAGAAAAACCTGAAATTGTACAAAGAGATCTGAATGGCTAATATCAGCACCCATTCATGGGCATGAGATAGGCCACAGATCACCAGGTAATAATTCCTGTTGGCTCTCAGTCCTGTGTAGTTGTGGTGTCTTCAGGCAGTCCTTTTTTAAAAAATCAGCCATTAATAAAGTACTTAATTGTTACGGGACGCCACTGGTGGATAACAATGACCTTCAGACTCTCTTCCTAAACCCTGTTTATTAATTTGCATCAGTTGAAATTAGATCTTATTTTTTTCTTCAGATTTCCATTACTATGTTCTTTTTTTTTTTTTTTAAGATTTTATTTATTTATTTGACAGACAAAGATCACATATAGGCAGAGAGGCAGGCAGAGAGAAAGGAGGAAGCAGGCTCCCCAATGAGCAGAGAGCCCAATGCGGGGCTCGATCCCAGGACCCTGAGATCATGACCTGAGCCGAAGGCAGAGGCTTTAACCCACTGAGCCACCCAGGCGCCCCTCCATTACTATGTTCTTATCCAAAGGAAATCTTCATTGAAGTTTATATTGTACACCCTTACAATGTGCTTCTCTGACATTGCATCACAGGTTCCTGAAATACAACTGAAAATATAGTGATGATATCATGTTTTATGATCTGTTACTCTGAATCATAGCCATTGGGGTTTCTCACTGGTGAACCTTTATGTTTGCATTTTCTTAGAAAAAAGAGGACATCAGAAAAATTACCTATGCGGGAATTTTTTTAGAATTGGTAATATAAAAAGGACCTAAAGCTGAATCAAAACAAATGCTAAATCAGTGTACATTGTGTTGAAAGATTCCTCTACATTTAATAATCATTCTACCATCTTTTACAATTACCTTTTTGTACTAGAGTTTTTATAAAATAATAATAAATACTTGTTTTTAAAGGTACAGCTAATTTTAACAAATACCTACAGTCCTGTGAGCATTTTTTGAGTCCTCATAAAATGTCTAATTTTATCACATATTTCCCCAAAGCCCTTTTTTGGGGGTTTACATATATATATTTATGAATTTTAAAATATATACATATGTATATTTTAAAAGGATACTGTAGAAAGTTAGATTTTTATTAACAAAAGTAATTTAATGGCAGCCCCATGTTTTTAAGTATTGTTAGATATTTTATCCTCATGTATGTATGTCAATAATAAAGTTTGTATAATACACTTCTCAAATTGAAGCTTGAGCATGCCTCAGGCTTTTAAAATTCTATATAGCCCATTTTCATTTGCTTTTCTAGTGTCATGAGGTACTTCAAAAAAAGGTATTCAAACCCAGAATTTTTTTTCTTTTGCTAGAGATGAGTTTCAAAAATGGAAAGTTTTGCCATGAAACATGATTATGCAGAACTTAATGAGAATATTCATGAAATTACTTTTTTCTTATTAGGATTTTCATAATGATGAGTAAGTAAGCAAACTTCTTCAATTCTAGATTGAAATTTTTTAAGTAAGAAATTTTAAAGTTTTTAAAATTTAGTTAAAATTAGTTTAAAATTTTTAAGTAAGAGATTTTTTAAGTAATCTATACCCATCTTAAGAAGAGCCTCAGTAGGAGTACCTGGGGGGCTCAGTGGGTTAAGCCTCTGCCTTCAGCTGAGGTCATGGTCTCAGGGTCCTGGGATCCAGCCAAGCAGAGAGCCTGCTTCCCCTTCTCTCTGCCTGCCTCTCTGCCTACTTGTGATCTCTGTCTGTCAAATAAATAAAATAAAATCTTTAAAAAAAAAAAAAAAGAAGAGCCTCAGTAATTATTATCAGTTATGAAAAATAGGCCATGCTTAAAAGTTAATTATTTAAAGAATAATCTTGTTTCCTTATTCTTTTCTTCTGATAGCTAAAAGCAATACATCGTGCAAGGCTGATTATTTTAAGATTTTATTAGTGTCTAATAATGAATATTTTTATTGAATAATTTTATAAAAAGTTTAAATAAATTTTTTAGTGGTACTAAAAATAGAGAAACAATGAAATAAATCTAACTTATTGTGCAATATATTTATATGGCTATAAGGATCTATCACTCCTAAATGATAACATAATACACATTTTTTTATTAATTTGCCAACCGATGTGAAAATGAATATGCAATAAGATTTCCTAAATAAAAACAGTATACTAAGGGATGCCTGGGTGACTCAGTTGGTTAAGCCGCTGCCTTCAACTCAGGTCATGATCCCAGTGTCCTGTGATAGAGTTCCACCTGGGGTTCATTGCTGGGCGGCAAGCCTGGTTCTCCCTCTGCCTGCCCTGCCTGCTGCTTCCCTGCTTGTGCACTCGCACGCTCTCTCACTCTCTCTCTCTCTGACAAATAAATAAATAAAATCTCTTTAAAAAATAGTATACTAATAACCTAAATTTATATTCCACATTGCTAAATTTCCATTTTAAAATCCTGGTCATTTTTCTGTTGACCCTGGGATATAGGATAGAATTCATCTTTTAATCTAGGTATAACACTATTCACTAGTTACATCCAAATTTTACATTCCATGGTTTAGTAAAGCTGTTTTACATTTAACTTTAAATATTAAGTGTATTTGGACATTTAGAAACTAAAGGCTTTATATCTCTAATTTCTTATAAATGAGAAAATTTAATTTTGGCATTATCTTAATTTCTTATCCTGACTCTAAGCATTTTAAAACTTTTCATCACTCCCCCCCCCCCCCCAGAAAAGAGTACAAATTATTTTCTTGGATCTAGGTGCTTTAATTGAGAATGACATTTTACACTTTAGGACATACTCAATCTTTATGTTAAAATAGTGCACAAGTATTCTGACTTTTGTCATTAAATTCATTTTTCATGTGATAATTCATTTCTGTGAAAGTTTTGTTTAATCACTGCATACCCTTAAATAGTCACAGATTCATTTGCATGAGGATGTGAAAGTAATGTCTTGAAATGAAACATAAATCCAGGATATTTTACTGTATATTTGTAATGCTTACATTTTTAACCTCCAGATACCCACATTTCTAGATCAATTCAAAGTGACCTGCTGTTTAAATTATGCCTCCTTTTGAAGATGTAACTGGCAAGCAGTATTTTAGAGTGGGGATATATAGTTATAACATTTTTTTATCATTTTTATTCATTTATATGTGTTTACATGAAGTTTAATTTTCCAATCTAGAATATAGTGGGGATACATTACTCCCATCCCCACTTTGAGAAAAAATGTGCCATTTAGTATACACGCAATGAGCCCAAGTAAATTTTTCCTGCTGTGTTTTTGTAACTGTCTTAGCAGTCAGTATAAAGTCAAAAGACAAGAGAGCGTGAAATAGTGCCTGCAGAGGCTATGATACCTGTGCTGTAACTGACGGGGATGGCTTTTTGAAATCTTGATTAACACAAGCAGAAATGAAGATTTGTTTGACCAAAAGATATTGGGAAGAAGCCGTAGAAAGGATGTTTAAATGCATTAAACAGTAATTTCTTATAGTACCATAAGATAAATGGTGTCAATGAACACATATAAACTTTTTATGAAATTTGATTATCCATAGTTTACAACATAGGCTTTCAGTTTTATGAGGTTTTGAATGAGTTTCCTCTTTTCAATTAAATCCATCCTTTTTCCCCATTATCTTTTAGTTCTTAAGACAGAAGAGCAAGATAAGTTTATATTGTGTATGTGTGTTTCTATATTATGTTTATGTATACAGTATGTTAAAGGTTTTGTTAATAAAGTTGTACTGAGATGTGTTGGCATTTGAGTACACATACACAGTTGTGTGATTATGTGTATACTGTGAAGGATGGTTTTGACTGCTGAAATATGCCTGGTTTGAATATTTGATTCAGTACAGTTGCTATGATTGTATTTTGTCAATTTTTCACTAAAATAATGTGTGTCTTACAAATGGAAAATGTAAGGTGCTGTATAATTTGTTTGACCAACTTATTTTGTTTGACAAGCTTAAGTTAACACCATTTTATGTATCTTGCATATTGTATCACTGTTAAATATTTTTCTACTTTTGTAATGATCTGTGTTTGAATTAAACTTCTTAAAGTATAAGAATCATTAAAATCCCATTTTTGTTATTGTTACATAAATCTAAAATGTTAACTATAGGCTAAATATTTTTTAATATTATTTTTAAACTTGCTCCCTGACCTTTTTTCCTATAGCTGTCACAAGATGAATGTAGAGGCACGTTATATAAATACAGACCTGAAGAAGTAGATATCGATGTAAGTGTCAGTATACTATGTATCTTGTCAGTACTCTGTTATATTTTCTGCCAAAACACTGGAAATAAGCATGACAAAAACTTCCTCTTCCTCCCTTGCCCTCTAAAATGACATCAAATAAAGTAGCGTTTTCTTCTTTTACACTTGGGTTAAATTAAATCATCATTCCTCTGTTCTGTAACAACCTCTTCCCCCATAATTAGCAGTTGAGCAGACTAAGAGTCACTTAAAGGAAAGTAAAAGACATTTCTAATCACAGAAAGTATGGAGGACTGGAGACAAAGTAAAATTGTCAGTCTTCTAATAAGTCAGCCTCTGAACGTTCTGTCACTACTTCCTTTTTAAAATTTAGTCTTATTTTTATTGTATTTTAGATTGGTTGGCTTACAGCATTTCAGTATATTGTATTTGGTATAGCTTGAGTTTTGTCATCTAACAAAGATAGGTGATCACTTAAGAGAGAACACGGCAAAGAAAATGAAGTCTCCAGTTTCTTGCCTACTTAACCATTATGCAGTCAAGTTTGGGGCATATTTACAGGGTTTACTGTAGTATTGAAATTTTCATGGAGTATCCGCTGATTCTTTTGTAATTAAGAAATTGGGGTAATACCAAAAATTTCAAAAAACTATTGAAAATGATTTTTTTCTCCATTTAGCAAATTTATATTTGTATTATTGAAATTAGAAGCAATCTTTTGCATACATTTTCTAAACATAAGAGCATAATTTTTAAAATATAAAAACAGAATCCAGTTGATATTTTCATTAAGGAGGTAAAACCACCCTGAAATAATTTAAAGTTATATGAGACTGCTTGATTACTAACAATATATCGAATTACGTAGATTAAACAGTATGGTTGAAATGCTTTTTCACTTTATATGCATGTTCATTAAGCATTGTATCTTTAAAAGCTAATTGGGGGGCTCCTGGCTCAGTTAGCTCATCCACCTAACCAACTGGCTGGAGCCCCATGTCAGGCTCCCTGCTGGGGGGGGGGGCTGCAGCTCTCTCACCTCCCCAGCTGTGCTCTTTGTCCCTATCCCTGTCTTTCTCTCACACAAATAAATAAATAAAATCTTTTTAGAAATTAGTAAATAAAATAAAAGCTGCTTTTTCTGTTACCGATTGAAATAAAGATTGACCTCGTTAGGTATTCTATGGCTATTTTCAATGTGTTTTCTTGTCACACCTACCTTGAGTTACAGGACTACCTACCGCCAGTTACAGGAAAATTTTTAAAAATTGCTAACAACAGATTTTCTCTTAAAACCTAGGCCAAGTTAAGCCGGTTGTGTGAACAAGATAAAGTGGTACATGCCCTGGAAGAGAAACTTCAGCAACTCCACAAGGAGAAAGTAGGACAACCCTATTTATTATATACAAGTGATGTTACTTTTTATGCTTCTTATCAGGACACTGATAAAACGAAAGTAAAAAGAATTAATTCAATGATGCAGAACATTAAGTGTAATTATTTTTATTATAATAGTACACGCTTGAGCAAGCTTTGCTATCAGCCAGCCAAGAGATAGAAATGAATGCAGATAACCCAGCAGCCATTCAGACCGTGGTGCTGCAGAGGGACGACCTACAAAACGGACTGCTCAGCACATGCAGAGAACTCTCCCGAGCCACTGCTGTAAGTAGCAGAGTTTTTCTAGAAGAGTCACTGAGATACTATACACCTTTTTTTCCTTTTTTTCTATTTGTTTCTATGTAATTTCACTGTCTTTTTAGTTCTTTTCTATAATGAGAAATTAATTTGCTATTAACTAATAAAAATTAAGGGGCGATTTGTTTTCTGATGCAAAATAAATACAATTATTTCTCTTATGGTAAGCATTCTTTTCCTTGTGAGATAGTTGTTTTGTAAGGGAGCTAAATACTCCATTTATGTATTATTCAAATGAAAACTTAGTAAAAATGTTACCATTTATTGCATTAAGAAAATAAGTATTTCAGGACACCAGCCAGGCTCAGTTGGTAGAGCATGTGACTCTTGATCTTGGGGTTGTGAGTTCAAGCCCCATGTTGGGTGTAGAGATTACTTGAAAATAAACTCTTCAAGAGGCACCCGGGTGGCTCAGTTGGTTAAGCCATTGCCTTCGGCTCAGGTCATGATCCCAGAGTCCTGGGATCAAGCCCCACACTGGGCTCTCTGCTTAGCGGGGAGCCTGCTTCTCCCTCCCTATCCCTGCTGCTCTGCCTACTTGTACTCTGTCTCTTTGTCAAATAAATTAAAACCTTTCAAAAATAAATAGATAAATAAAATGTTTTTTTTTAATGAACTATTTCATGGATTTTAGGGGAATTAGACTAATTTTGAGAAGGTGGTAATTCGATTCATTTAACCATTTCACTAGGAAGCCATTGACCTCATTTCATGGCTGCAGTGTGATTTCAGGTTGCATATTTCCATCAGTTCATTTGATTCTCTTAATGATACTGTATTGTTCATATTTTAAGAATTTAATATCCTTTCAGTTGTGGTCTCCTTGAAATCAGAACCCTATCTCATTTATCTTTGTTACTCTAGCATCCAGTACCGTAGGATATGCATTAAAAATCCGGTGATTGAGGGGCACCAGGGTGGCTCAGTCAGTTATGTGTCCGACTCTTGATTTCAGCTCATGTCCTGATCTCAGAGTTGTGAGTTCAAGATTTGTGTTGGGCTCCGTGCTCACTCAGCCTTTCAAAAAAAAAAAAAAAAAAAAATGATGATTGAACCGAATGACTTACCCAGTGTTAAAAGCTAATAAATGCCATGCCTAGAATCAAAACTCCTATCTTCTGAGCATAATCCTGAAGACTCAAATCTATATAGATTTCTCTAATAGAGTCACAAAGAAAATATAGGCACCTGAAATGTCTACAAGGACGTAGTCACTTAGTTCACCAATGGTAGGTAGGATTTGGATAGGAAGAGGCAGTAAAGGGTAGTCCACACAGGATAAAAGGATAAAATGCCTCGAACCACAACAAAGAAAAGAGAATATGAGAGACGTGTTTGGAGAAACAAAAAATAAAAGTAACTGACTGCAATAGAAGATTAGGAATATGACATTAGAAAGGGAAAATGGGGGGGTGCCTGGGTGGCTCAGTGGGTTAAAAGCCTCTGCCTTCGGCTCAGGTCATGATCTCAGGTCCTGGGATCGAGCCCCACATCCCGCTCTCTGCTCAGCGGGGAGCCTGCTTCCTCCTCTCTCTCTCTCTGCCTGCTTCTCTGCCTACTTGTGATCTCTCTCTGTCAAATAAATAAATAAAATCTTTAAAAAAAAAAAAAAAGAAAGGGAAAATGGGGCTACAAAGTCACTGCCAAGCTAATGAAAAGTTCAGTATCCCTATGGCAACCTGAGTCAAATCAAAATGTAGTTGGGTACTATTTCATGACTTGGTATCTGTTTTAGAAAATTCTCAGGATGTATAGTGTTCAACTGAATTATTATCTTATCCCTTACCAAATGGGTTTAGTAACTTAAATTTGGTCAGTAGGCTTAAAAATGTTCTAGTAGAAATTAATCCTGTTTGAATATCCCATTTTCTTGTTGTTACCAATGTAATCACTTTCCAGGTTTCTTTCTTTGCCTTCAGTGTTATTCATTTGGTCATTACAAACTCTCAATGTGTTCTTCTAAGACATGTCTTCACGTAGAATACAAACTGTACAACTTTTGCCTTTGTAAACTTGTTCATATTTGTAGCTCAAGCCTTACAGCATATGGTTAACACTCAGTGGATGCTGGTTAAACTTAAAACTGAATTACATTTATGCTAGCAGAATCCCAGAGGATTCCTCTGATCCTTTTCACAGTTGGTTGAGGTCATTTGTTCAAATCCAAGTCATGAGGTTTAGAAGATGCAAGAGGTATAACAATAACACTTCCATAGAGCAGAGCTTTGATCCTAAGAACATCTTCTCCTCACCAGGTTAGCCATTTAGGTTTATAAAATTAGGATTAACACAAGGCAGACATGTAAAGCAGTGTCCCCATTATGTTTTATTTAATTGTTGATACTATATCTCGTCTCTGTAAGCCCCATCCAATAAGCATACCTGCTTTAAGCACATAGTGCCTCTGTGTTCTCACCTTGGTTTCTACTTCTTTTTACCTAAGCCTGTCGGTTACACTTGAAATTTTTCAGTGTGTCATTGTCTTAGTTTGGGGTCTTTTCTGAAAGCAGAACCTAAGATGAACTGGGCTAAGATTGTTTATTAGGAGATGATTCCAGGATGCAGAAAGGAGGGTATGTGGAGAATGAGACAGGAAGGGAGAAAAGCCAGTAAAAGTTTCCCTACAGAGCTGGTTCCCACTGTATGCAACTGGGGACTCTCTGAGGAAATGAGTAGATAGCCCTGAATTTTCTACTGAAGGCTGGGGGCTATCTCTCTTTCATTGGTTGAAGTTGCCCCAGTGCCCTTAATTCACCCACACTTCCAAACTGCCTTAGCTGACTTGGCATGAGACACTGGTACCACAGTGCCTTGAAATTAAGTGGGCAAAGGAGTTATAGTGTGAAGCACTGTCTCGTCTGCTACAGTTACCTCTCTTAGAATTTATATTAGGCCTCATGTCTGTAAGAGAAATATTCTCAGGCTTTATCAGCTCAATGGGGGCTTCTCTTACTCTACCCAGCAATTCAAGGAAACAGATAATTTGTGACTCACCTAAATAGCAGCAAAATATATATGTAATTCTCTGTTTTTCTCATATGTTATCTGTTTTGATCTTTAAGAAAAGCCTGTGCAAAATAAATAAAATTACTATCTCCATTTATTTTCATATTTATTATTTTCACTGCACAGATGAAAAAACTGAGGTTCGTGGAGGCTAAATTACTTGTGTTGTGACATAATTAATAAGGAACAGAATCAGCACCTAAATCAAGGACTTTTTCTTAGGTTTCTCTGCTTTCTACTCCATTTCAGTATCTGTATGGTCACATAACATGTACTTTATGGAACTTGAAATCAAATTTTTTTAAGATTTTATTTATTTATTTGACAGAGAGAGATCACAAGTAGGCAGAGAGAGAGAGAGAGAGAGGAAAGCAGGCTCTCCGCTCAGCAGAGAGCCCGATGCGGGACTCGATCCCAGGACCCTGGGATCATGACCTGAGCCGAAGGCAGCGGCTTAACCCACTGAGCCACCCAGGCGCCCCTGAAATCAAATTTAAATCATCTTACTCAAAAATCCAGAATTGGAATTTCAGAAATCATAAAACAGGTATAAAGACCTCCCATTCATCCTGAGTCATGGTAGTAATTCGCTTATATATTTATCTACAGCAAAATAATACCAAAATACCAAGTAATAACAAAAATCAGGAATATTTCTTAGAGCAGTTACTGGGAGCCAGATTCTAAGTACTATACGTGTGCTTAGTCCCCATAACTCCTTAGCATGGGTACTATTATTACTATGTTATAAACAAAAAACTGCATCAGAGAGATTACCCAGGGTTACAGTGAGTAGGTTGTATGTATAGACTTCCATTAAACTTAGGTGTGGTCTAAGTTGAATTGTAGCTAGGGGGACCATAAGTAAACAGATTTTAGACTCCAGTGGATATACTAGAGCCTAGGGTTATAAACTTAAAAGGGACAGGAAATCAGGACAAACAAAATGCCTTGGGGAAAAGCTTGCCCATTAAATATATTCATATACCCATTCATCCTCTATGTAATAAAAAGCTTCTGAGAATCATTGTCAATTTTTTGTAGTCCTTCCATCAATATTCATGAATTGGCATGGAATCTGTTTTGAAAGATTTTAAGATAGTTTTTTTTAAAAGATCTATTTATTAAAGAGTGAGCACATGCATGAGGAGAATGAGAGGCAGTGGGAACGTTCAAGTACACTCCCTGCTGAGCTCTGAGCCTGATGCAGGGCTAGATCTCATGATCCACAAGATCATGACTGGAACCGAAACCAAGAGTCAGACGCTCAACCAACTGGACCACCCAAGATAATTTATAAATCACCTGGCTATTTTTTTTTAAAGATTTTATTTATTTATTTGACAGAGAGAGATCACAAGTAGGCAGAGAGGCAGGCAGAGAGAGAGAGGAGGAAGTAGGCTCCCTGCTGAGCAGAGAGCCCGATGCAGGACTCGATCCCAGGACCCTGAGATCATGACCTGAGCCGAAGGCAGTGGCTTAACCCACTGAGCCACCCAGGTGCCCTCACCTGGCTATTTTATAATTACAACACAACATCCCCCCAAAAGAGATAGTCCGCTGTCATACACCTCCTGATGTGCTGCCGTAGAAAGTACCCAGCAACAGTTGTGAGGTTATTTTTTACCAGAAAATCAAATCTGAATCTCGACAAGCCTCAGTATGTAACTACAAGTTTATAGGAAATAGAAGGAAACAGAGGAGCATGTAAGGAATACTGCAGGAATTCAATTAGCAAAATGTGAAGTAGGAGAAATTCTGTAGGTCGGGTAACTCAGTCTCATCCCCATATAAGTAACAAGGGCATAGAGAGGAGGATAGGGTTTATCATTTTTTACAACACTTAAGGAAGGGGCGCCTGGGTGTGTCTGTCGGTTAAGCATCTGACTAGCATGATCTCGGGATTCTGGGATCAAGCCCCACTCTGTGCTCCCCACACAGCGGAGAGTCTGCTTGTTCCTCTCCCTCTACCCCTCCCGCTGCTCATGCACTCCCTCTCTCTCTCACATACACTCTCTCTAAAATAAATAAAACCCTTTAAAAAGCTTTTTTAAGGAATAAATATTAATGATTTTTAAATCAAGAATTTCCATGTTATTTTTTATTTTAAGTTTCTTTTCTTAAGAAATACATTCTGAGAGTTCCCTGGGCGGCTGAGTCAGTTAAGTATCTGCCTTGGGCTCAGGTGATCCTGGGATCCTAGAATCAAGCCCCTGTTGGGCTCCCTGCTCAGCAGGGAGTCTGCTTCTCCCTCTCTCTGCCACACCCCCTCACACCGCACTGGTGCTCTCTGTCACTCCCTCTATCTCTCAAATAAATACAGTCTTTTTTTTTTTTTTTTAAGAAATACATACCGAAGTATTTATAGGTGAAATTATATGATGCTTGGTATTTGCCTTAAAATAATTCCACAAAGATACAATAGGAGTACTGCAGTACTCAAAGAATGGGAGTACAACCAGACTGGCCATGTTGTATTTAGAGTGGGTCCTACTTTTGTGTATGTTTGTAAATTTCCATTGTGTGTGTCTGAGAAAGCAAAAAAAAAAAAAAAAATCCACAAAATTGCTAACAAAAGTGTACTACAATAATAACTATTTTTTCTTTTTCTTTCCCTGTATTCTAGCTTTTCTACATTTATAAGTATATAAATTTATTACATATAAAATTTGTACAAAAATAACCACTTTCTTTGAGATGGAATATAGTTTTTATTTCAGAGATCAGAAGAGAAACTACAGATACAAGTTAAAGATTAGAAATACAGATTACACATTTATGTGTGTGTACCATATTGTGTAACTATTCTCATGGCTATATTTTGTTCTGAATTGCCATTGATACTGGACAAGAAAACGAGGGGTGCTTGCCTGACTCTGTCGTTAGGGCATCCAACTCTTGATCCTTGGGGTTGTAAGTTTGAGCCACATGTTAGGTGTAGAGAAATTACTTAAAATCTAAAAAAAAAAAGAAAAGAAACGAAAGGATAGGTCTTCCTACATTAAAAACTTAGAAATGAATTATTAGTCCTATTACTTTCTTAATAAAGATCATAATATGTATTCAGTATAGCTCTACTGCTAAATATTGAAATCCTCATTTTACTTGTTCCACATCCTAAAGTTAGACTGAGTCAAATTTTTGAAAATCTTCTGCCACCCCTGTAACAATCATACATGTGTACACATTTTTTTTTACCTTTGTTAGAGTTAACATATTCTCAGAAAAGCACCCAATTTAAGTGCACAAATATGACTGATGGTGCACAAATATGACTGATATCCATATCTAGGCACTGAATTTTACTAGCATGCCAGAAATTCCCCTCCCAGTGACTACTTCCCTAGCAGACCACTACCTGCCTTAAACTATGTGTAAAGTTTTTTGCTTACTTTTGAACTTTAGAAGCTACATATATATAAATCATATATAATTATACAGTATGTGTGTTCTTTGGCTCCTTTTAACATTGTGAGAGTCATTGCTATGGTTGTAGATTGGAAGATTTCATTTATTCTCTTAACTGTATATAGCATGAAACTTTCTATGTTTTTATCAAAAGCACTATTTCCTAACTTAATGCCTGTGATTTTAAGGTAATTGTATGTTTAGAAGTCATTACCCCCTTTTAATTGCCTTATCGTACTGTGTATTATCTTCTTGACAAAAAACAAAACAAAACAAAAAACAGGTCATATCTAAAGATTTTCAGCATGGTACTTGTAGATTCGTTAATGAAATGCTCAGGCAGGTAACTGGGAGAAGCTGGTGTTAAAGCCAGTGCTGCCCCTTTGCTTGCTCTCCTCTTTTGGTTTGTGTTCTGCCCAGCCATAGTCATGTTTGAGGAGCCCAGAGATAGAGGAGAAGTAGGTAAGCCCAGCAGGAAGATGGGACTCAGGCCAAATGTTACAGTCCAGTGGCAGGACTTTGTAGTCTAGAAAACTTGAGAGTATATTGTGTTTCTTCACCTTTAAAATAATTTCTGGCTCTACAGTGTATGTTTCCTATACTTTTAGTATAAGAAAGACACGGATTCTTACCTTCCTATAAAATGTTCTTACATTTAGATGCTTCTGTAGGCTTTGGACAGTGTCTTTTCTACATGAGAGGTTAGGTGTTAGGCTGGCAATGCCATCTTACTTAACTGTCGGGCTGCCATTGAGTCTGCAGATAAGAAAGTAAATAAGAAGATCAGTATCCTTATTCAGGTAAAAGTTTGCTAGAGCCAAGTGGGAAGACTAATAGTTACACAATATAGAGGAGATATAACTCTTTAGTCCTTTATCACCTTGCCTTTTAAAAATTTTATTAATCGTGAAACCAATTAAATAGATTCCTTAAATTACCTATACAATATAGAGATGATAAACCTCCAGTGGTTTATCTCTACTTTTTAAAAAATGTGATTCGGGGGCGCCTGGGTGGCTCAGAGGATTAAGCCTCTGCCTTCGGCTCAGGTCATGATCTCAGGGTCCTGGGATCGAGTCCCACATCGGGCTCTCTGCTCAGCAGGGAGCCTGCTTCCTCCTCTCTCTCTGCCTGCCTCTCTACCTGCTTGTGATCTCTGTCTGTCAAATAAATAAATAAAATCTTTTAAAAAAAAAATGTGATTCGGGGCACCTGGGTGGCTCAGTGGGTTAAAGCCTCTGCCTTCAGCTCAGGTCATGATCTCAGGGTCCTGGGATCGAGCCCCGCATCAGGCTCTCTGCTCAGTGGGGAGCCTGCTTCCTCCTCTTCTCTCTCTCTCTGCCTGCCTCTCTGCCTATTTGTGATCTCTATCAAATGAATAAATAAAATCTTTAAAAAAAAAATGTGATTCATTATAAAACCTGCTTAAGGAGAGATCTTAGATTCAAAAAGCAATTATCCCAAATGGCCAAATTCTAACACTCATTTTAATTTTTGAAAGTATGTGGCTTGAATGGGGCACCTGGGTGGCTCAGTGGGTTAAGCTTCTGCCTTCGGTTCAGGTCACAATCTCAGGGTCCTGGTATGGAGACCCACATCGGGCTCTCTGCTCAGTGGGGAGCCTGCTTCTCCTCACCACCCTGTCCCTGTCTCCCTGTCTGCCTCTATCTATGCCTACTTGTGATCTCTGTCTGTCAAATAAATAAATAAAATCTTTAAAAAAAAAAAAAAAAGTATGTGCCTTAAATAATTTTTTGTTGCCGAGTTTTTTTAAAGTAATTTTAAGCTAGTTGCATAATATACAAAGTAAAATAACTTTTTTTTTTTTTTTTTTTTTTAAGATTTACTTATTTGAGGGAGAGAGAAAGCACAAGCGATGGGGAGAAGCAGATTTCCCACTGAACAGGGAACCCAAGTTGGGGCTCCAGCCCAGGAACCTGAGATTGTGACCTGAGCCAAAGGCAGTTGCTTAACCAACTGATCCACCCAGGTGCCCCAAAAGTAAAATAACTCTTTAAAAGAGAACCGTTAGAAACAGACTGTTAAGGTTATTAATCTTTCCTCCATACTCCATACCCTCTTTCCTTATCCCAAGACTATTTGTGTTGTTAAACTGACATTTCCCGTGAATAACAAGAAAAGGAAAAATGAGTTATAAAAGTTTTTATTTTGCCCATTACAAACTATACAATTTTCTAAAACCTGGAAAGCTTGTAATTGCAGTGATAACCATATAAAAGCACATTTTTCCCCATTAATTAGTGCTGTTTGATTTTTAGGAATTGGAGCGAGCGTGGAGAGAATATGACAAGTTAGAATATGATGTAACTGTTACCAGGAACCAGATGCAAGAACAACTAGATCGCCTTGGTGAAGTTCAGGTACTAGAAGTGAATGGTTTTTTTGCATTGTCTCAACTGGTTTTGACTGGTACTGTACAATCCACCTTGTTCAATCCGTGCATGCCCTTAATATTTTTTACCTTATTGGCCCCCTGAGGTCTGAGTTTAAATACTTCCAATGATAGGTATCTTACTATCCCAGAAAGTAGCCCATTTCTCCTTATTTAAAAGTCCTTTTTTCTTTTGGCACATGGTATGATCCGTGTCATGTTTTTGCTCCTGCCTGCCTATATTGAAGTTAGCATTGAAGTATTGAATTAAATGGATTTACCAAATAAAGGGTAATTTTTCTTTTTATAAGATTTGTTCTAATCCAGGGCTCCTGGCCTCCTGAGTCAGTACAGTGTGCAACTCTTGATATTGGGGTTGTGAATTTGATCCCCATGTTGGCTATAGAGATTACTTAAAAAATAAAATAATAAGGGGCACCTGGGTGGCTCAGTGGGTTAAAGCCTCTGCCTTCCACTCAGGTCATGATATCAGGTCATGGGGATCAAGCCCCACATGGGGCTCTCTGCTCGGCAGGGATCCTGCTTCCTCCTCTCTCTCTCTCTGCCTGCCTCTCTGCCTACTTATGATGTCTCTCTGTCAAATAAATAAATAAGATCTTTTAAAAATAAATAAAATAATAAAAACTTATTCTAATGCATTCTATATTAAATGCCTCTTTTTTTATCAAACTATTTTAGCCTGTTGACTTTTGATATGGTGTGAAAGATGCAGCACTGCGTAGTGTAAAGAATCCAGTTTTGTAAATAGTCACATCTGGAATCAAGTTCCAGGGGTTAATTTTCTTGTCTTAAAATATAAACAGTAATATAGCTGTCTTAAAGTGTTCCCCTGAGAAAGGGAGATAATAAATGTTCAATAAACATAAATGATAAAAATAAAGTAAAAGTCACTTCATGCTTGTGACTATATAAATTTAGCCATCTGTATTGGAAACTTTCTGAACCAACAGCCAAGTCAATACAAGGACTAAAAGTTAGTAAATTTGACTCTTAGAAAACCAGCTGTCTTCCATCTGTGCTGTCCAGTATAGTAGCCACTGGCTACATGCTACTGTTGGGAACTTGAAATATTGCCAGTGTGACAAGAAACTGAATTTTTTTTTTAAGTTTTTTTTTTTTTTTAAATTTATTTATTTGACAGAGAGATCACAAGGAGGGAGAGAGGCAGGCAGAAAGAGAGGGGGAAGCAGGCTCCCCACTGAGCAGAGAGCCCGATGTGGGGCTCGATCCCAGGACCCTGAGATCATGACCTGAGCCGAAGGCAGAGGCTTAACCTACTGAGCCACCCAGGCATCCCAAGAAACTGAATTTTAAATTGTATTTCATTTTAGTTATCTAAATTTAAGGAACCACATGTGGCTGTGACTTCTATATTGAGCAGTGGGGTTAATACTAACTACAGTAGGGAAAGAAAAAGAAAAAAAACAAAAACCTGAAATATCTAAGAAATAACCCAGGAGTCAGCAAACTTTTTCTGTAAAAGAGGAGATATTAAAGTTGTGAAAATTCATTTTTAGCTCTTAGGCCACAGCAGTTTACCTGATTTAACTTAACAAAAAACATTGATCCTGAATATGTAACATCTACATTATAGGGCATAAGACTTGAATAAATAGACAAGTGGAATTGGTAACCCTTGTCCATGGATGGCCTGATTTAACATTCTCTCAATGAAAATTCTTTGTATACAAATTCACATTCTGTTCGACCAGATTTCCTCCAGAATTCTTTGAAAAAATTAGCAAAACGATACTAATGTTTTAAAGGTATATGAAGACCACAGTAGTTATTATTTTGAAAAAATAAAGAACTAGGGGTACCTGGGTGGTTCAGTGGGTTAAGCCTCTGCCTTTGGCTGGGGTCATGGTCTCAGGGTCCTGGGATCAAGCCCTGCATCAGGCTCTCTGCTTACCAGGGAGCCTGCTTCCCCTCTCCCTGCCTGCCTCACTGCCTACTTGTGATCTCTCTCTCTCTCTCTCTTTGTCAAATAAATAAATAAATAAAATCTTTTTAAAAAAAAAAAAGAAAGAAAGAAATAGAAGGCCCACTCTATGAGATATAGCACTGCACATAGACAAGTTACATAATGACTCTGCACTTTAGGATTCACAACTGTAAAATAAAAATAATAGTGCCTACCTCTATCAGTATTGTAATGACTAAATATGTTGATATTCTTGAAGCAGTTAGAATAGTATAAGGCACATAAAATAAACTGTAAGTGTTTATTAAATAAATAACTAAATGGGGCACATGGCTGGCTCAGTCGGTAGAGCAGGTGACTTAATCTAGAGGTTGTGAGTTCAAGCGCCACATTGAGCATGGACCTTCCTTTAAAAACAGCAATAATAAATTAAGTAAAGAAGCAAACAATGAGGGCAACATAAACAGACTTAAAAGATGGCATGTTGGCAAGAAGTATTGTTGACCACTAAAATTCAACAAGACTATTCTGATCTGCAAAGAAATTTCTTTTTGACTTGGAGAAGCAATACATTAGGAAAGTGGACAGAGAACATGACTAGTTAATCTATAGAAAGTAGAACAGATTGCTAACAAGTGTTTGAATATTGTTCAAAGTCACCAGGAATCAGAAAAATACAAAATAATAAAAAATGAGATTTTCATTGTACACCTTTCAGATAGGTAAAACTTACATAAATTTTTTAATTATTGCAAAAATAATATGTATCCTATATACATGTGCATATATCTGATTTTTATCATTGACATTCACTCCCTAGAAGTCTGTGTCAGTATTCATATCCCTGGCTTGTTCTTGTGTTTGGGTCTTGTGTGAATACTTCCTTCTTTTATTTTGATGCTTTTAGCCCTGTGGCTTGGAAAACTGGATAACTAAGGTTACGTAGTGCCTTTTTGAAGCAGCGTAGCATAGTCTATATGTTTATAGACATTAAAAGCACGTTTTCACCCCTCAGAGTACTTTAGCTGTATTGTCTGTATTCTAGTATCTTCAGTTGTCAAAAACTGATATTCAGTGAAAAAAATTTTTCTGGTCAGTATGACAGTTTTGTACTTAATTGCCCCCCCCCCTTTTAAAATAAATTTATATTCCAAAAAATGATATTTCTTGTTATCCAAACTATCAGTAAGTCATAGAGTTCTATTAGAATCTTGTTGAAAACCAATATGATCTCATTTTCTATAACTTAGGAAATTAGTATACTTTCCATTTCTTTTTTCTTCTCCCTTAAAATTTTTTTTTAATTTGAGTTTTGTGAGTTTCTATTTTGTTCTGTTTTCTTTCTGTTTTCTATTTTTCAGTCCCTTGTGACCAGCAGTAATGCAAGGCAAAGCTTATTGAAGAGATAGATGTGAAATAGTGCACTTAAGTCTGAGAAATTGAATTTTTTCTTTCTCTGTTTCATCAAAGGCCACAGATGTTGCAAAATTTGGGAGAGTCAAATAGATCATACTAAATATTCTCAAAATTTGATCCACTGCAATTCTCACTTTTTAAAATATGTAATTAGTGGAATTTACAACTTTTTTTTCCCCTACATATGGGCTCTTTTTCCTGAAAGACTGAATCAGCAGGAATTCAGCGTGCACAGATTCAGAAAGAACTTTGGAGAATTCAGGATGTCACGGAAGGACTGAGTAAACACAAACAGCAAAGAGGCACCACAGAAACAGGTGAATCAGCTTTTCGCAGTAATTGACCATAATCTGATGTCTGAGTGGAATGACACGAGGCACCTGGCTCACTCGGGCAGAACAGCATGCAACTCTTGATCTTGGGGTTGTGAGTTCAAGCCCCGTGTTGGATGTAGAGATTATTCTACAATAAATAAGTAAACTTTTTAAATAAATAAGCAAACAAGTGAATAAATGGAATGACACAGAGAATTGGATTTCTTTTTGTTATTTGAATGGATTTTTGGCATCAGAAAACAGGTACTCATGTAACATTGAATCAGTACACACATTTATAAAACAAAGCAAAAGTTCACAACAAAAATTAGTTACTATTTTTTGTGTATAATTATACACATGCATAATGTTTTGCTTTTATGAATTTTTCCCACAACAAAAAATGGAATCATTGTATACTTATTTTTCAGCAATTTGGTTTTGGCTCCTGAACAGTACAGTGCAATAATAACTGTGTAAGAATCCATTGTATAGATGGACTCTAATGTATCCCATTTCTCTGTTGTTGGACATGTAGGCTGTTTTCAGGTTTGGGGTTTGTTTGTTTTTTTCTGTCATAAACCATGCTGTAATTGTATATATTAGTGTTTGTATGTGTGTTATTGTATACATAACTAAATGCACATGCTAGTACTTATGTATCACAAGAAGCTGGAAATGAGCACACAACTTTCATTTTGATAGTCACAGCCACATTGTCCTCCTAAAAAATTGTACTGAATTATGCTTAAATCAGTAGTGCTTCAGAAAACTATTTCCCGGTACTCTTATTTAAACATATTTTAACTTGTATTTCAATTTGTATTTTTAAATGTAATTGGTTTCAAATTCTGAAAACATTAATTAAAAAAGCGATTAGAAACTGAAGGCTTCATTTCAAATAAATGAAATGGGGGCGCCTGGCTGGTACAAAGGAGCATGTAACTCTTGACCTCAGGGTTATGAGTTCAAGTCCCACTTTGGGTGCAGAGATTACTTAAAAATAAAATATTTAAAAATAAAATAAGTGAGATGAAATGATTTCTCTTTTTTGTAGATTTAAATTGTTTCATTTAAGTAGTTAATATTTTATAATTTTTTTAACAGGTATGGCAGGGTCAAAGCCTTTCTCAACAGTTAAGTACAAAAATGAGGTAAGTTTGGATTGTCTTTCTCTAAATTATTTTAAAATAACACATGAATTAGAATTTGTCTTCTCTTCATAACAAAAATGTTTCCTAAATATATTTAAGGTATTGTTTTAATCTTGAAATTTCTCTAATTCAGTAATTTGATACTTCTAACAGATGTGGTTTTTCTTCCCTTAATGCAAAAAAAAAAAAAAAAAAATGGACTCACTACTTTTCATCTGTGTTAGAACTTTAACATTGTCATACTTTTTCTAATATAAGTAATTTGAATATTTATCATTGTTTCTTATTCTTCATAAAATTTGTAGGATGATTGATAGATAAGTTGGCTGTGTGTCATGCATATCATTAGAGAAATTACAACTACAAAGAGATACTGTCAACCTGATGGAAAGCATCCGTGGTCTTGAATTTTGTATTAAAACCAATCAAAAAGAAATGTTTCTTTATTTTGTCTCTTAAAATAACAATAAAAAAAATAGTAAGATTTTTAAATTAATTATTTTCTTTTATTTTTAAAGTGAAATAACAGTAGTTTCATACATCTGTTTTGTTGCTAAGCTTCAGATGAAAGCTAACCTGTGTGTTACGGGAAAAAAATAGATAAGGCCAGATTTAAGGCTCAGTTACTGACTATCATACTTTGCATTTTTTATTTTACTGTTCAATATGAGACTTTTGGCTTGGCAGTATCCCTTTAATTATCTTAAAGTGACTTTAAGTTAACTTACCATTGCAAAGAATTTAGATATACTTAATTCAATGTGCTTATCTAAATAAGGTGACTATTCTACAATCTTTAGGAAGAGGAAGTAGTCCCACCTCGTCCTCCACTTCCTCGGTCCTATGACTTTACAGAGCAGCCTCCCATAATCCCCCCTCTGCCCAGTGATAGCAGCTCCTTGCTCTGTTATAGCAGGGGCCCAGTCCATCTGCCTGAAGAAAAGAAGATTCATCAAGTTCAAGGATATCCAAGAAATGGATCTCACTGTGTAAGTGGCTTCAGTAGCCACAGAATAATCAATCATATACCTGATTTTTAAAGTTAATTTGTTTTACACTCAAATGTGTTTTTTTTTTTTTTATCATAACCCCACTCACTTTTAGCCAATGTTTTTTCTATCTGTTTGTTTATATATAGTTATCATTTGTGTTTTTCCTGTTTTGGTTCTACCATTCTCATTTTTTTATAATTTTAATACTTCATAATTTCATATTTTTAATAAATGTTTTTGTAAAGTGGTTAATATACCATTTCAGGATATTAGAGGCAAAATATCTTTGGATCAGAAAGAAGTGAAAATGAAAAAAAATTGCTGCTAGGAATGATAAAAGGGTTAGGATATGGGCACTTCCACCTAGGAAAACTATTAGAGGATGTGGACATTGCCAAGGAGAGATGTTACCCATGGAAGCTGGAAATAAGAGGTTTGGGGTTAAACAAATAAATGTAAAATGTGGTAAGCCAAAAGAGAATGAAGGGGATAAGGAATAGGGCTAATTGAATTAATATGATGTAATTATTTTCAGACTTCAGATGTGCTGTGATAAAAAATGCTCTAATGACTTTGTCCCTAATAAGAATATTCTTAATTTGAAAACTGAAACTTTAGCTGGTTAAAAATATTTCAGATATTTTTTTGCTATATATATATATCAATTATATATATCGGTTGTACCTGTACCCAAGATAGCTGACAGAGGCTTGTAATTTTCAGGGTTTGATTTAAGGCTTTAGAAATAAACATTGTAAAAGAAACTTGTACCAGTTTTTTTGTTTTTTTGTTTTTTGTTTTGAAATTGCACATGTTCCTTTCAAGGGTCCAGATTATAGACTCTACAAGAGTGAACCTGAGTTAACAACAGTGGCAGAAGTTGATGAATCTAATGGAGAAGAAAAATCAGAACCTGTTTCAGAAATAGAAACTTCCGTAAAAGGTCAGCATTTGGAGATACGTTTTATCTCCTGTGTTTTCTAGATATTTAAACAATAATAAAATCAGTGTTGGCCCAATACATATTTAAATCCACAATCCCTGATCTGAAACCTTTGGAATCTGATGAGCTCCTGAATTCAGAAGTTTCAGGTATTAGGACGGTAACATGACCCATAAACCATACATTATACATCATCTCAGCTAGGCAGGAGGCCACATCCCCTTCTGAAATAAATTAATATTTCTGGAATATTCACCCAAAGAGGAATAAAGACTAAAAAGCTTCGTATCAGTCCAGGTTAGGTTTTAACTGAGAAATAAGTACATTGCAGACTTTTTTTTTTTTTTAAGATTTTATTTATTTATTTGACAGACAGAGATCACAAATAGGCAGAGAGGCAGGCAGAAAGAGAGGAGGAAGCAGGCTCCCCGCAGAGCAGAGAGCCCGAGTCGGAGCTCGATCCCAGGACCCTGAAATCATGACCTGAGCGGAAGGCAGAGGCTTTAACCCACTGAGCCTCCCAGGTGCCCCCGTACATTCCAGACTTTTAAAAAGCTTTCCATTTCCTGAGATTTTGGGGTAGGGACATTTTGGTTTTCTTCAAAACCAAACTTACTCAGAATTATACAAAAAAGATTAAGGGCCAAGGGGTACCCTACTGGATCCTTTGGTAGAGCATGTGACTTTTGATCTTAGGGTCATGAGTTGGAGCCCCACATTGGGTACAGAGTTTATTTAACCAAAAAAAAGTAAATAAACAAATTCAATGACATAGTATTCTTATTGGGTGTACTCTGACTTTTTAAAGCTTATTTATTTAATTATTTTTAGTAATCTCTATACACAACATGGGGGTTCAACCCTGAGGTCAAGATTTGCACACTCTTCCAGCTAACCCAGGCTAGCAGCCCTGATTTTTTTTTCTTTTTTTTTTTATTTTCTATACTGATAATTCTTTAGGGTGTAAAGAAAAAGGATAAAGGGGGCTATAGTCAAGAATAAATAGATAGAAAAGGCCAAATACAGTGCAATGATTCAGTCTTGTTTGGATTGTGGTTTGTTTGTTTTAAAGTCAGTTAATTAATATATAATGTATTATTAGTTTCAGAGGTAGAGGTCATCAGTCATCAGTCTCATGTAATACCGTGCTTATTACATCACATGTCCTCCTTAATGTCCATCACTCAATTACCCCATCTCCCTACCCTCCTCTTGTCTAGCAATCCTAAGTTTGTTTCCTGTGATTAAGAGTCTATTATGGTTTATCTCCCTCTCTGATTTCATCTTATTTTTTCCTCTCTTCCCCCTATGATTCTCTGTTTTCTTTCTTAATTTCCACATGAGTAAGATCATATGATAACTGTCTTTTTCTGATTGACTTATTTTGCTCACCATAATACCCTCTAGTTCTACCCATGTTGTTGCAAATGGTAATATTTCTTTTTTTTTTCTTTTTTTTTTCTTTTCTTTTTTTATGGCTGAGTAATAGTCCATTGCAAGTACACACACACACACAAAACATCTTCTTTATCCATTCATTTGTCCATGGCAATCTGGACTCTTTCTATTGTTTGGCTATTGTGGACATTGCTGCTGTAAACATTGGGGTGCAGGTACCCCTTCAGATCGCTACATTTGTCTCCTTTGGATAAATACCTAGTAGTGCAATTGCTGGGTCATAGGGTAGCTCTATTTTTAACTTTTACTTTTACTCTATTTTAACTTTTTGAAGAACTTCCATGCTGTTTTCCAGAGTGGCTACACCAGCTTGCATTCCAGCCAGCAGTGTAAGAGGGTTTCCCTTTCTCTACATCCTCCCCAACATTTGTTGTTTCCTGAGTTGTTAATTTTAGCCATTTTCACTGGTGTGAGATGGTATCTTACTGTGGTTTTGATTTGTATTTCCCTATGCCAGGTGATGTGGAATATTATTTTATGTGTCTGTTGGCCGTTTTTATGTCTTCTTTGGAGAATGTCTGTTCATGTCTTCTGCCCATTTCTTGATTGGATTATTTGTTTTTTGGGTGTTGAGTTTGATAAGTTCTTTTTTTTTTTTTTTAGTTTGATAAGTTCTTTATAAATCTCAGATACCACTCCTTTATCTGATAAGACATTTGCAAATATCTTGTTCTGTATGTTGTTTTTTTGTTTAGTTGACTGTTTCCTTGCTGTGCAAGAGCTTTTTATCTCAATTAAGTCCCAGTAGTTCATTTTTGCTTTTGTTTCCCTTCCCTTTGGAGATATTGTCTTGCAAGATGTTGCTGCAGCCCAAGTCACAGACATTGCTGCCTGTGTTCTCCTCTAGAATTTTGGTGGAGTCCTTTCTCACATTTAAAACTTTTATCCATTTTGAGTCTGTTTTTGTGTATAGTATAAGGAAAATGGTTTAGTTTCATTCTTCTGCATGTTACTATCCAATTTTCCCAACACCATTTGTTGAAGAAACTGTCGTTTTTCCACTGGATATTCTTTCCTGCTTTGTCGCAGATTACTTGAACATATAATTGAGGGTCCATTTCTGTCTTCTGTATTCTGTCCCAGGGTTCTATGTGTCCATTTTTGTGCCAATACCATACTGTTTTGATGATTACAACTTTGCAATAGAACTTGAGGTCTGGAATTGTGATGCCACCAGCTTTGGTTTTCTTTTTCAACATTCCTCTAGCTATTCGGGGTCTTTTCTGATTCACTACAAATTTTAGGATTATTTGTTCCAGCTCTTTGAAAAAAGTGGATGGTATTTTGATAGGGATTGCATTGAATGTGTAGGTTGCTCTAGGTAGCATAGATATTTTAACAATATTTGTTCTTCCAGTCCATAAGCATGGAATGTTTTTCCATTTCTTTGTGTCTTCCTCAATTCCTTTTATAAGTGCTCTGCAGTTATTAGAGTACAGATCCTTTACCTCTTCGGTTAGATTTATTCCTAGGTATCTTATGGTTTGGGGTGTAATTGTAAATGGGATCAATTCCTTAAATTCTCTTTTTTCTGTCTCATTGCTTTTTTGTTTTGTTTTGTTTTGTTTTTTTGCAGTTTTATACATCTCATTGTTAGTGTATAGAGATGCAATGTGCATTGATTTTGTATCCTGCTATGTTGCTGAATTCCTGTACAAGTTCTAGCAATTTTGGGGTGGAATCTTTTGGGTTTTCCACACAGAGTTATCATGTTATCTGTGAAGAGTAAAAGTTTGACTTTTTTGCTTATTCAAATGCCTTTCATTTCTTTTGTTGTCTGATTGCTGAGCTAGGACTTCTAGTAGTATTTGACAATGATAGTGAATTTAGTATATTCTTTACCTGTAAGGTCTCTGTTTCTGTAGATTGCCTCTGTTCCTTTCTGGTCTGTTACTTTGGGACTCTCTTTCTCCTTAAAGAATCCCCTTCAATATTTCTTGCAGGACTGGTTTAGTAATCACAAATTCTTTGAATTTCTATTTGTCCTGGAAGCTTTCTCACTTATATCTCCTTCTATTTTGAGGGTGCTTGGGTGGCTCAGTGGGTTAGCCCACTGCCTTCAACTCAGGTCATGATCTCAGGATCCTGAGATCGAGTCCCGCATCGGGCTCTCTGCTCAGCAAGGAGCCTGCTTCCCTCTCTCTCTCTGCCTGCCTCTAAGTCTACTTGTGATCTCTCTCTGTAAAATAAATAAATAAAATCTTTTTATAAAAAAATAAAACCAGTGAGATTCAATTTATAGTCATACCACATGGGCCAAGGTAAAACTGGCATTACCTTTTTAAGTTACCTAATTTTTTTTTTAAGATTTTATTTATTTATTTGACAGACAAGGATCAGAAGTAGGCAGAGAGAGAGGAGAAAGCAGGCTCCCCACAGAGCAGAGAGCCTGATGCAGGACTCAATCCCAGGACCCTGGGATTATGACCTGAGCCGAAGGCAGAGGCTTTAACCCACTGAGCCACCCAGGTGCCCCTACCTAAATGTTTTTCGGAGTAGTTCAGTTGTTTTGCTGGGATTTTCCAGATACACAGTTATGTCATACTTAAATTTTCCTTTTTTCCTTTCCTTATTTTAAATCTCTTCCTTCTCTGGAGCCAGTGGTTGCACAGTTGTGTTAGTAGAGAAAGTAGCAGATATCCTAATTCTGTTGTAGACATCAGTGGAAAAGCTTTTAAAACTTTTCCCATGGATCATGGTACTGGCTTTCATATGGGCTATCATATTATGGAAGTATCCATTTATTCTAATTCAGTAAAGCCTTCCTTGTTTTGTTTTTTTTTTAAAGATTTTATTCACTTAAGAGAGAGAGAGAGACCACAAGGAGAGGAAGACGCAGACTCCCTGCTGAGCAGAGAGCCAAATGCAGGGCTTGATCCCAAGACCCTGGGATCATGAACTGAGCAGAAGGCAGATGCTTAACCGACTGAGACACCCAGGCACCCCATTGGTTGTCAACTTTTAAAGAGTGGAACTTTGGGGAACTTTGTTGGCTCAGTGGGTTAAGTGTCTGCCTTCAGCTTGGATCGGCAGGGGGGTCTGCTTCTGCTCTTTGACTCTCTCTGTCTCTGTCTCTCTCTGTTAATAAATAAAATCTTTTTTAAAAATTAAAAAAGGAAATGTTGCCTGTGTTTCCTTTTATTAAAAAAAAATAAAAATAGAAATTGGAACTTTGTATAGGCTCCTAGGTGGCTCTGTCAGCTAAGAGTCTGACTCTTGATCTCAGCTCAGGTTTTGATCGCAGGGTCATGAGTTCAAGCTCCGTGTTGGGATCCACTCTGGGCATAGAGCCTACTTAGAAAAAAAAAATGGGGACTTTATAGCTTTTCTTAAAAACTCAATAGATCTAGGAGCACCTGGCTGGCACAGTGGGTAGAACATATAACTCTTGATCTTGGACTTATAAATTCAAGCCCCACCTTAGGTGTGGAGATTATAAATAAATAAATAAATAAATAAATAAATAAATAAATAAATAAATAAAAATATAAATTTATAAATAAATAAAACCTTTGGAGGACGCCTGGGTGGCTCAGTTGGTTAAGCAGCTGCCTTCGGCTCAGGTTATGATCCCAGGGTCCTGGATCGAGTCCCACATCGGGCTCCTTGCTCAGCAGGGAGCCTGCTTCTCCCTCTGCCTCTGCCTGCCTCTTTGTCTGCCTGTGCTCGCTCGCTCTCTCCCTCTGTCTCTGGCAAATAAATAAATAAAACTTAAAAAAAATAATAAAATTTAAAAAATAATAATAATAATATAAAATAAAATCTTTGGGGGAAAAAAGACTTAATAAATCTAGGGGCGCCTGGGTGGCTCAGTGGTTAAGCCGCTGCCTTCGGCTCAGGTCATGATCTCAGGGTCCTGGGATCGAGCCCCGCATCGGGCTCTCTGCTCAGCAGGGAGCCTGCTTCCTCCTCTCTCTCTGCCTGCTTGTGATCTCTCTCTGTCAAATAAATAAATAAAATCTTAAAAAAAAAAAAACTTAATAAATCTAGCCAGAATGCCCCTGCTTCAACAGCACTGGTTTCCTGGAACTGAGTGGCATCTACCCCTTTCAGGTAGGGTATTGGGGGAAAAGTTGCTATGTATCACATGTATATTTTTAATCCCTGTGGGCAATGTGTTTAGAGCATATATAAAATAAGGACTACGCTTTTTCCTTTGCTTTTGCATATTTTATTCCATTCTTTTTTCTGGCTCTTATATAGTCATAAAGCCTTATGATATGTATTGGATAAACGTGACCAGTCAAGTTGACGAAAATTTAGCAATTGTTTACTAAATGACTTTTAACTCATCAGTAGGAATTTAATTAAATTGAAAAAAGTGAAGAAGTTGATTATCATTTGTTCCGTGAATGCATGTCTTTACTAATAAAAAATACCTTGTCTGACATATGTTCTCTATAGCGTTTTGATTCTTTCTTGAAATTTACCTTGGGGCGCCTGGGTGGTTCAGTGGGTTAAAGCCTCTGCCTTGGGCTCAGGTCATGATCTCAGGGTCCTGGGATCAAGCCCCGCATTGGGCTCTCTGCTCAGCGGAGAGCCTGCTTCCCCCTCTCTCTCAGCCTGCCTCTCTGCCTGCTTCTGATCTCTGTCTGTCAAAGAAATAAATAAAATCTTAGAAATTTGCCTTTTAAAATTTAAGTGTTTGGTTTTTTATCTTTTCTTTTTAGTTATCTCTGTACTCAACATGGGGCTTGAACTCATGACCCTGAGATGGAGAGTTGCATGCTTTCTCAACTGAGCCAGTTTTGCACCCCTAATTTTAACTTATAAGCACTCACCTAACTAAATTGTCTGAAGTACACAGATCAATCATGGCATAATTTCTGCCACGTGACTTAAAGTGGAACTTTCCAAAATGGATCACTAACTGGGATAATACAGGCTTTCTCTTTGTTTGAATTGCAAAATTACCTATATTATGTATCAGTTCAGCTCTTCATATTCTTAAATTATACAACCATATAATATTTGTAGAGTTCATAAACAATATTAAAGCCTAAGCTGTAAATTGTTTGGTATATAAATTAAAGGAGTCCTGAATGATAGACCTACCATTTGTCTTTCGGGGAGAAACTAGACTTCGTTTTTCCTTTTTCTGCTTAGTTGATATAACTGTAAATGAGGCCAAAGAAAGTGGCGTTTTTCTCTTTTTTTCCTAAGAAAACCATTGAGATTTTAACAATTTGTTCTCTTACAAATGTCCTCAGTGGTTATTAGTGCATATATTCTACTTAAACAAGACGACTATGATATGAATGCATTCACTTTTAAGATTTTATTTATTTATTTGACAAAGGCAAAGCAGGAGAGGGAACACAAGCAGGGGGGTAGGAAGAGAGGGAAACCCGGGCTTCCTGCTGAGCAGGGAGCCTGATGCAGGTCTTGATCCTAGGACCCCAGGATCATGACCTCAGCTGAAGGCAGATGCTTAACGACTGAGCCACCCAGGCGCCCCAAATGCATACATTTTATATGTTAACTTATTTTTAGCTTTTATTTTTGTTAATGATTTTGTGTTCTGTGTTTTATTTTCTGTGATATGTGTTCATTTTAGAAATTTTTAAAATTTATAAAAGAGAAAGTAGCAGTGATACATATTATAGTTAACAGTTATATATATAGTGATATAGTTACCTATAGGTAACTATTGATAAGGTTGTTAGTGGACTTTTTTTTTTTTTTTTTTTTTTTAAGATTTATTTATTTATTTATTTGACAGACAGAGATCACAAGGAGGCTGAAAGGCAGGCAGAGAGAGGGGAGTGGGGAGCAGGCTCCCTGAGGAGCAGAGAGCCCAATGCGGGGCTCGATCTCAGGACCCCGGGATCATGACCTGAGCTGAAGGCTGAAGCTTTAACCCACTGAGCTACCCAGGCACCCCTAGTGGACTCTTTATTGAGACAGTGCAGTGTGACTGAAAAGAGACCGCATGGAAATTAAGGACATTTAGGTCAATCACTTAACCTTTCTAGGCCGTGTCTTTCCTGATCTTTAATATATGAGAGGATTAAGGTCTTTTCAGTCTCTGAAAATGTTGTGAATGGAAAGAAGTCTAACTGGGAAACTCCAGCCATGCTGCTGCTTGAGCTCTCCGGACTGAGGAGGACATTAATGCAGATACTGGACTTCCTTCACCTTTCCTTCAGAAGGTTGTTGTGAGGATATATGATCCCTTGTGTGTTCCTAGTTTCATAATCACAATTTTTGAAGTCATCTTTTCGTCTGTAGAACTTTAGGCAGAGTACATTAATGGAAGGCTACTACAGTTTCTCTGGCTCTTCTCAAACAATAAATTTGCTCTCTAGAGCCCCTAGCTGACTCAGTCAGTAGAGTATGTGGACTCTTGATCTCAGGGTTGTAAGTTCAAGCCCCACTGGGTATAGAGATTACTTAGAAATAAAATCTTTTAAAAAATAAACAAATGAAAATAAATTTGCCCTCTTTTCTGTGAGAGGGCGAGAGAGCATGCGCACACTTAATAGGGGGAGGAGTTGCAGAGGAAGAGGGAGAATCTTGAGCAGCACAGAGCTCATGATACTGAGATCATGACTGAGGAGAAATCAGGAGTTGGATGCTTAACTGAGCCACCCAGGCACTCCAGTAAATTTGCCTTTTGATTTTAAAAGCCTCAGAGGGATGGCTGGGTGGCTCAGTTGGTTAAGCATCCAGCTCTTGATCTCTGCTCAGGTGTTGATCTCAAGGTTGGGAGGTCAAGCCCTGCTCTGGGCTCCACGCTAGGCATGGGACCTACTTTAAAATAAATAAAATAAAAGTTTCAGAAATTGAGTATGTCAGAACAAAGTGTTATGTTGTGTAAGAGATGTTTTGTAGAACTTACTACTATTTTAATTTTTAGGTTCCCACTTTCCTGTTGGAGTAGTTCCTCCCAGAACAAAATCACCAACACCTGAATCTTCGACAATAGCCTCCTATGTAACCTTAAGGAAAACTAAGAAGATGATGGATTCAAGAACGGTATTTAACTAGAAGTTAATTTCTAGAAGGATTCTTAAGCCTATATATTGCTTTCTCACACATAATTTCCTTTCTAGTGTTCCACCAAAATTTTTTTTACATACTCTAAGAAAACCTAGTCTTAATTTTTTTTTTTTTTTTAAGTACATTCAGGAAATAAGCACCTAGGGGATTTGACCTACTCAGTACCTAATCTATGTTTGTCTTGATCAGCCTTGAGATGAGGTCCACGGTTTGTGGAATCTGTTCTCATATAGCTGCCTTTTATTACATCTCTTGACACCTCTAAGAGTTTCTTTGATGAGACTGATAGACATGTCCTTTAGTCAGCCAAGGAAATGGATTTCCAAGCTACCCTGAGTTTAGAGGGCCTTTTAGCTGTGGTAGATTTGGAGTTGGCCGGTTCCCTGCCAACTGAGAAATGTGAATTGAGATTGGAGCATTGAATGGAGATTGGGAAATAAATTCCATATTTCACATATTCATATGAGAGCCACTGAATTCAGTCTGCTATAAACCAGTCTAATCTTGGTCATTTGGAAAAGATTATCAAGGTATTTAACTCCTTTTCACCAGGTAGTCTTAGGAATTTAGGATGCAAAAGAATTTTTTTAAGTGGTGTTTTGTTTTGTTTTTTAAGATTGTATTTATTTATTTATTTATTTATTATAAGATTTCTTTAAGATTGTATTTATTTATTTGATGGAGAGGGAGAGAGATCACAAGCAGAGGGAGAGGGAGAGGAAGAAGCAGGCTCCCTGAAGAGCAGGGGAAGTCCAATACAAGACTCAATCCCAGGACCACGACCAAGCCAAAGGCAGTGGCCCAACCGACTGAGCCACCCAGGCGCCCCTTGTTTTGGGTTTTTGTTTTGTTTTGGGTTTGTTTTTTTTTTTTTTTTGAGAGATAGCATAAAGCTGAAGTGGGGCTGGAGGGCGGGGGGGACAGGCAGAGGGAGAGAGAGAAGCAGGCTCTCTGCTGAGCAGGGAGCCCAATGCAGGGCTCAGTCCCAGGATCCTGGGATCATTACTTGAGCCAAAGGCAGACCCTTAACCAACTGAGCCACCCAGACACCCTAGAAATTTTTTTTAAGATTTTATTTCTTCAGCGCCTGGGTGGCTCAGTGGGTTAAGCCTCTGGCCTTCAGCTCAGGTCATGATCTCAGGGTCCTGGGATCAAGCCCCTCGTCTGGCTCTCTGCTCAGTGGGGAGCCTGCTTCCCCCACCCCCCTCTCTCTGCCTGCCTCTCTGCCTGCTTGGGATCTCTCTGTCAAGTAAGTAAATAAAATTTAAAAAAAAAAAAGATATATTTCTTTATTTATCTTAGAGAGCACGAGCCTGGGTGGGGCAGAGGCAGAGGGACAGAGTTTCAAGCAGACTCTAGGCTGAGTGCAGAGTCCAACATGGGGTGATCTCTGAGATCATGACAAGCCTAAATCAAGAGCCACATGCTCAACCAAGTGAGCCACCCAGGTGCCCCAAAACTTTTACTTTCATCTTTATAAATTCTCTACTTACTTGATACAAGGTAATTTGGTACTTTGAAGTTGTAAGAATGGAAAGTACTACAAATGATAAGATTTATGGTTATTCATGGAAGATATTAAAGTACAGCTACAAAGTATGCCCAAAACATCTGACAAATTTACATACAAGAAATACAATATTTTAACTAGCATGAAGACCTAGAAAGATAATTATTATAGAATAAAAATTAATGAATTTCTATACATCATTATTACCATTAGTGGTCATGGTTTTATAATAGTATTATTTGTTCATAGTTAGGCATTTTTTTACAGATTGAAATGGTATTTTCTTTGGAAATTGTAATGCTAAAATAAATTAACAGTAAAGGATTTTTGAAATGCATGTCATGAGGCACCTGTGGCTCAGTCGTTAAGTGTCTTCCTTCAGCTCAGGTCATGATCCCATGGTCCTGGGATCGAGCCCCGCATCAGGCTCCCTGCTTGGTGGGAAGCCTGCTTCTCTCTCCCACTTCCCCTGCTTGTGTTCCCTCTCTCACTGTGTCTCTCTCTGTCAAATAAATAAATAAACTCTTTTTTTTTTTAAAGTTCATGTCGAAAAGGGCACCCAGCTGGCTGAGGTCAGTAGAGAACGCAACTCCTGATCTCTGGGCTGTGAGTTCAAGCCCCATGTTGGGTATAGAGATTACTTAAAAATAAAACCTTTAGGGACGCCTGGGTGGCTCAGTTAGTTAAGCGGCTGCCTTTGGCTAAGGTCATGATCCCGGCATCCTAGGATCAAGTCCCACATCGGGCTCCTTGCTCAGCAGGGAGCCTGCTTCTCTCTCTGCCTCTGCCTGCCTCTCTGCCTGTGCTTGCTCGCTCTCTCTCCCTCTATCCCTGACAAATAAATAAATAAAATCTTAAAAAAAAAATCTTTAAAAATAGTAATAATAAAATTTAAAATAAAAGTGCTTATTGAGGGATGCCTGGCTGGTTCGGTTAGTAGAAAATGCAACTCTTTTTTTTTTTTTTTTTTTTTTTTTTTTTTTTTTTAAGATTTTATTTATTTATTTGACAGAGAGAGATCACAAGTAGGCAGAGAGAGAGAAAGGAGGAACAGGCTCCCCGCCCAGGAGAGATCCCAACTCGGGACGTGATCTCAGGATCCTGAGATCATGACCTGAGCCAAAGGTAGAGGCTTAACCCACTGAGCCACCCAGGCGTCTGAAAATGCAAGTCTTGATCTTGAAGTTGTCAGTTCAAGCCCCATATTGGGTGTGGATCTTATATTGAAAAAATTAAAATGTGTGTTGAGATAAGAAAGATATTAGTAGATTTATATGCTATAACTATCTTTTTTTAGTACATAACTATCTTAAATAGTAGAAGAAAACCTTCTACATAAACAAATACAGGTGAGAAAAGTACGGAATACTACAGTTACATAATATTGGTAAAGAAAGGACCTTTATAAACAAAGTCAGTGCCAGATTAAAATACTTGGACTATAACAGACAAGTTCCATAATGTATGAGAAATGAGTATGTCAGGTTTTTTTAAGATTTCTTTATGGAAAATGACAATATTTGGCATTTAGAAACAGTAAATTTTTTACAATATAACAACGTGAAAAAAAGAAGCTTCAGTGTCACAGCATTTTTGCATAAATGTGAAAAAGCGAGGAAGTCTGCTTGTTTGTAGTAACTAAAAATAAAAGGATAAAATAAGAAACTTAATGAAGGGACGCCTGGGTGGCTCAGTTGGTTAAGCAGCTACCTTCGGCTCAGGTCATGATTCCAGCGTCCTGGTATCGAGTCCCACATCGGGCTCCTTGCTCTGCAGGGAGCCTGCTTCTCCCTCTACCTCTGCCTTCCACTCTGTCTGCCTGTGCTCGCTCTCACTCTCTCTCTCTCTCTCTGACAAATAAATAAATAAAATCTTTAAAAAAAAATTAAAAAAGAAACTTAATGAAATCCAAAATAAAAGGAAAGGGATGCTGTAGTAGCTAATTCCCAGTCTGTATTTAAAATTTGCTTTTTTTTTAAATGGTTTTTTTGGTTTGTTTGATGTTTTGTTTTCCAAAGCAAATGTGGCTTTTGCTTAAACACATTAAGGCTTTTCATTTTTCCTCTTCCTTTTAGTTTTTACTTGAACTCTTTAGGATATTTATCCTAGGGGCACCTGAATGGCTTAGTCCTTAAGCGTCTGCCTTCGGCTCATCAGGCTCCCTGCTCAGCAGAGAGACTGCTTCTCCCTCTCCCTCTGCCCTTTCTTGTATTCCCCTTCTCTCTGCCTCTCTCTCTCATTGTCAAATAAATTCATTAAATTAATTTTAAAAAATAAAAAAGATATTTATTTTATACAATTGAAAATGGCTCTAGTTGGGACGCCTGGGGTGGCTCAGTTGGCTAAGCTGTTCTGCTCAGGTTATGATCAGGGTCCTGAGATCAAGCTCTGTGTGGGGCTCCTTGCTCAGTGGGAAGTCAGCTTCTCCCTCTACCCCTCCCCCCTGCTTGTGCTCTCTCTCTCTAATAAATAAAATCTTCTAAAAAGAAAGAGAAAATGGTTCTAGTGCTATAGCTCATGCCCTGCAAGCATTTTTTAGATTGCAGGAGAGAGAGAAAAGATCTTAGAGGGTTTGCTGACAAACTGCTTACCTCCACCCTGGGTTTTTTCGAGAGCAAGCAACCTCACCAGTGTCTCATGGTCAATCCTCACCAACTTAGACTAGAGACATAGTCTAGGATGGATTCTATGGATTCTATGCCATAGGTTCTAGCATATGTTTAATATTTAAATGTTCTATCATGTAAAATAAGCTAAAATTTGCTTATGGCTAACACAATAAAGTTCTTATTTGACATTTTATACCAATATTGTTTTACATCTTTAATAAGAAAGCAAGAAGGATTGGTTATTTAATGTGACAATTTTTTTTTTTAAGATTTTATTTATTTATTTGACAGACAGAGATCACAAGCAGGCAGAGAGGCAGGCAGAGAGAGAGGAGGAAGCAGGCTCCCTGTGGAGCAGACAGCCGGACGAGGGGCTCAATTCCAGGACCCTGGGATCATGACCTGGCCTTAACCCACTGAGCCACCCAGGCGCCCCCGACAAATATTTTTAAACCCTTCAGTAAACCATAAAAATGAGTCTCTTGTATACACACACACACACACACACACACACACACACACACGTATGTGTATATATATAGTATCCAAATAAAACCATCTGATTTATGGAAAATAGTATTTTTATAGTTCTGTTATTGATCGTAAACTAAAGATTTTTCTGTACAACTCTTCTCACAGTAAATGTGTGATTTAAAACATCACATTTTCATTAAAATAAATCTCTGGGACGCCTGGCTGTCTAGTTGGTAGAGCGTGTGATTCTTGATCTCAGGGTTTAAAGTTCAGTCACCATGTTGGGTATAGAGATCACTTAAAGATAAAATCTTGAGAAATTTTTTAAAAATAAAGTAAATCTCTCATATTTAGAAGCTGTACCCCTTCCTAGTTTGAGTTTTATAGTTTCCTGTTACAATGACCACACATCACCAGTTACTCCTGAAGGATAAAACAGTTTGCATTTTCAACTTTGAAAAGAAAATAAATGCATTTTAGAACATTTTTTATTCCAACGTACTTTTCAAAATTTATTCTACATTCCTGTATTCCTATGTCTATTTTTAATTTAAAGGAACGGCCGAGAAGTGCAGTGGAACAACTCTGTTTGGCAGAAAGTACCCGACCGAGGATGACTGTGGAAGAGCAAATGGAAAGAATAAGGAGACATCAGCAAGCATGCTTGAGGGAAAAGAAAAAAGGATTAAATGTTATTGGTGCTTTAGACCAGTCACCCTTACAGAGTCCTTCAGGTTTAAGGGATAATCCATTCAGGATTACCCAGGTAGATCTATTGCATTTAATCATTCTTCTGTGTAAATCTAATACCACTTGAATCAGGATAATGGATTTACATGATTGATAGGTTTTCAAAAATGTCTACAGTATGCTTATTTTATATTACTTAATTCCCATAAAAATAAGCTAAGACAGCTTAGTAAAATGGAAATAGCCCTGAGTTCAAAAATCAGAGCTCTAGTACTTGTTGGATGACCTCCTACCAGTTGTGGACTCCCTCTTCTCTGCTGTAAATCAGATGACGATACAGCCCATCCCATTTACTTCACAGAGATACTAAGAAGATAAAAGTACTTTCCACAAATGTGAAATGCCAAGATAGTCCCCAGTTCCCCCTCCAATAAAATCTATATTACTCTCTGTCCTAATTTAACATGACCTAAATTGTAGCGGGAGAGAACTTCTAAATAAAAGTCTACTATTCATCACATTCCAACCCCACCTTGTAAAATGACGCCATTCCATTTCTTACGATTTGTTTGTTACCCTGATTCATCAGTACAGAGATAAAAGACATGGGAAACTTTTTCAGTAGCTTCAGTCTGGTCTGTTTGTGTTAGCAAGCATGCATCAGCTAAAAGTGTCTTTCTGTCCTCCTGGAAATCCCCTTTCCATCTGATCAAGAGCTGGTAGGCATTGCTACTAAAGACCCAGCAGATTAACAGTTGAATAATTACACATTCTCCAACTTAGAAAATGGATGCTTAAAAGAGATGATGAAAAAAAATGTGTGGAATACTGATATGTATATTTTTTTCCCTCCATTGGTTTTCATAAAGAAATCTTCTTGTGAGTGAGGATCAGCCTTTTTCAAAATTAACAGGTGCTATCTAAAAACTGTACATGACTTCATAGTATGAATCTCTGCTATATTTCTTTTGGACAGACTCGAAGAAGGGATGATAACGTTAAGGAATTGGATACGGTCATTAGAGAAAATGATGTGAAGCCAAACCATGAAACTCCTGCAGCAGAAATTGTTCGACTAAAAGAAGCTGAACCTCAAAATACGGATTTCAGCAAAGAGGTAGAGAGATTATTTTAGAACAGTTATTCCACGGGGTAGATTTTTGAAGATTAGATCAAGGAATAAGGTTGAAAATAATTGTTTCATTTCATCACAGAGACCATGAGTCTAAGTGAAATGATACGTTTTGTTTAACCTGAGTGATGTATTCAGCACATCAAAAAATGGGTTAATTGGACATTTAAAACATAATCAAGGCTAGAATAAATTACTGTTAACCCCAATTAAAGAATCTTATATCCCAGAGCTGCTGGCTATTAGCAATGTGTATCATCCCTCCAGGCAAATAACTTTTTTATATCTCGTACTAAGAATGTTAATATTTTTCATATACTTGAATCTAAAGATGTATTTCAGTAACTATTTGACCGGGTATCATTTTTTTAACAAACTTTTATTTTTTAATCATTTTTCTTCTTACTCTTTAGTTTAAAAAAACTGAGGACATTTTTTCCAAAACCCTTTTCAAACCTGAACCAAATGGAGTAAGTTCAGAGGAAGTGATGGATAAAGAGGGAAACAAGGAGAAAATGTCTGAGGATGTTCCATACAGGTAATGATTAGGGAAAGTGATAAAGGAATCGGTCCCAAAAAGGTATAACACTTAAGGATGGCGTCAGAAAGTCTGGATTCCTGTCCCAGCTTAGCAACTTTAGCGACTTACATAACTTCCCTAAACTGCAGGTTCCTTACCTGTAAAACTGGGGTAATAATAGTATCTGTATCACAAATGTGTTATGATGATTAAATAAGAAAACACAGGCATAGGGCACCTGGGTGGCTCAGTGGGTTAAAGCCTCTGCCTTCCGCTCAGGTCATGATCTCAGGGTCCTGGGATCGAGTCCCACATCCGGCTCTCTGCTCAGCAGGGAGCCTGCTTCCTCCTCTCTCTCTCTGCCTGCCTCTCTGCCTACTTGTGATCTCTGTCTGTCAAATAAATAAATAAAAATCTTAAAAAAAAAAAAAAAAAGAAAGGAAAGAAAACACAGGTATAGCACTTAACCACTATGCTTATTAGCACCTAGGAATTTGGTAAGGACCTTTAAAAAACCTACCAAAACATGCATGTGCTGTGTCAAAGTCAGGCCCTCAGCACTGGCTGCATAATAGATCACATAGACACTGATCAGAAATCCAAGTTGTTGGGGTGTGTTCCAAAAGCCACTGTGATTGGCTGTCTATTTTTTAGCTGTGCTTCTTAACTGGCTTTCTTATGTGTATGTCCTCGGTCTCACCCTTCATTGGAAAAATTACCAGAGCTGGAAAGAGAATTGCTGGGATTTAACATTTTTCAGAATGACTTTATTTCTTCAATGAATAACAAGATTGGGTTTGAAAAACTTTTAGCAATCACTGACAAGAGGAAAACCTGCTGTTTTGTTAATAGGTATAGATTAAAACTCATCTAGTATGTTAAAAATCTGTGAGTTTCATGACCCAACAACAACAAAAAAAATAGTTTGTTGGCCACTTTGGACAATGCTAAGGAATTGGCTTCTTATTCCTAAACCTAGTACATAAAGGGAGAGAATCAAGTGTTTATCTTGCCTTTCCCAAATAAACTGCAACCAGAAAGTTTTTGAGGCGATATTTTTCGTTACAGAAGAATTTCATCCAATAAGAAATAAAAGACTTCAAATATCACTGTTTTGCTAACCCTAAAGAAATAAAGGATTTGAATAATATTCCTCCATGGCCAGAAAAGCAGACAGTCTGGCAGGGCAGTTTATAATAAGTAAATCCAGAAACCTTGAACTCACTGATCTTTTTTAACATCACGGAAAAAAACAACCTGTTCGTGCAATAGTGCATGAACCCCACCTAATGAAATAATTACCTTTCCCAAAAATCCTTAATCTGATCATGCCCTCGGAGTCCTTTTCAGGTTATTAAAAATAAGAAGAATATAATCAGCAAAATACCGAATGTGGTAAACTCTGTAGGATGGAGAAACCAAGTTGTTTCACATAAGTGGCAAAGAATAAAAAGGATGTGTGGGGTGGGGTATTTTAGAGTAAAGTTAACTTTAAGAGACTTGTCAGGCAAATACAATACACAGACTTCAGATCTGCTTGAAACCAATAACTCTAAAATGCTGTTATGAGGCAATCAAGAAAATTTGAGCACTGACTGGATATTTGATGACATTAAGCTATTATAAATACAAACTGAAATATTTACAGATCAGATGGTATGTCTGGAATCTGCTAATAATTTGGGGAGTGGGAGACTGGGAGTTACGTGAAACAATATTGGTAAAATACGGATTACCTGAGTGCACGGGCTTCATGTATCATTTGCTCTCATTTTTTTATGTTTAAAGATTTCTATTAGGGAGAAGAAAAGCGATTCATTACAAGCAAAATGTTAGCAGTTACTAATTATAAATGGGGGCATCTTTTGTATGTGGTCAAACATTTTCATAATGACAAATTGGAAGAAAAAATTTTATTGTAGTCTGTTAATACCAGATTTTAAAATTCCAATCTATTTCCATAGCCCTCAGGATGAGACGCAGATCACAAATCATAAAACAGAAAGTCATCCTGAAGAAAATATAAAGGACAATATTCATGAGCAGAAGGAAACTGTTGCTTCTTACGAACAAACTCCTGAGGCTTCTAGAGGAAATCAAACGATGGCAGGTAGATACTACACATTTCATGCTATTCTCACTGGGGTGCCCTCTGAACCTCTGAATTTATTTTCACCTCTCCACGTGCCCCTTCAGGAAAGATGTTACTGGGAAGGATGGAAAGTGGGCTTCAGCCTAGATCCACAGTCTGTCCTGGCTTGGGGATCACTTCCTTCTCTCTTTCTCACTCTCTCTTCATCTCAACCTTAACTCATATACCATAAACTTTTTCTACTAAGATGTTCCAGAACTTGGAAAACGTACCTGTTTCTCTGAGGCTGGATTCTCAGAATAGTCACAAACCTACCACTTTGGGAACTGTAGAAGATTTAATACCTAAACTAGTGGAATGGGTTTGTTTAGCTGATGCTGTAATCCACATCTGGGTTTTTCTTTGAAAGAAGATCAGGATCCATAGCACGTCAGAAGGTAGGGCTCCTGGGTGGCTCAATTAGTTAACAACTGACCCTTGATCATGATCTCAGGATTGTCAAGGGTTGTGAATTGGAGCCTCCTGTCAGGCTCCACGCTGGCTATGGAGCCGGCTTAAGATTCTCCTTCTCTGTCTGCCCCTCCTCTCAGCCCCCCGCCCTCTCTAAAAACAATAATCAATTAAAAAATAAAATAATAAAAATGTCTGTGTTACTTTCAGGGATTTTGTTTGTTTGTTTGTTTGTTTGTTTTTAAAGATTTTATTTATTTATTTGACAGAGAGAAACCACAAGTACACTGAGAGGCAGGCAGAGAGAGAGAGAGAGAGGAGGAAGCAGGCTCCCTGCTGAGCAGAGTCCGATGCAGGGCTCGATCCCAGGACCCTGAGATCATGACCTGAGCCGAAGGCAGTGGCTTAACCCACTGAGCCACCCAGGCACCCCTGTTTGTTTGTTTTTACAGATTTGATTTTTTTTCCTTTATGATATTTGGCAAGGGATGCCAAATATGGGGAATCATACAGCCAGTGCATATTATCCACATTGCTTCTCATAGTCCATAAGCCAAAACCATTCTTCATAATCCTCCATCCTGGGGCCCTGGGTGGCTCAATCAGTTAGGCGTCTGCCTTCGGTTCAGGTCATGACCCCAGGGTCCTGGGATGGAGCCCCACTCAGGATCCCCATTCAGCAGGGAGCCTGCTTCTCCCCCAGTTCATGCATGCTCTCTCTCTTTGCTGTCTCTTAAATAAATAAAATCTTTAAAAAATAATAATAATCCTCCTTCCTTTCGCCCTCCTCCTCATCATTCTGCTGAAGGGCAAATACAGTGAAATTCAAGTTATTTGGGACTGTTCTTAGGAAGGACGTGGGATACTGGCAGTATTCTCATATATATATATATCATGCAGATCTATGTGATAAGTCATGTTTCCTTGTAACAGATAGAAAGCACTGTCCTGTCTTTTGCCGCTATCATTTATAAGGCATTATACATGGAAATTGTCACTTTTTTTTTTTTTTTTTTAATTGTCACTGACCACTTTGTTTCTGTTTTGGCCGTATCTGCATAAAGTGTGTGGAGTATTAACATCACAACATTTAAACTGTTGATGGTATTTAACTGCATGAACTATAAAGGCCTTTAAAAGTGAGACCCAAGATCGCCTGGCTGGCTCACTTGGTAGAACATAGGACTCTCGATCTAAGGGTTGTGAGTTCAGGCCCCATGTTAGGCATACTTACTTTTTTAAAAAATAATTAATTACTTTTTTAAAAAGTGAGACCCACCAGGAGTGATTCATAGATGGACACCTAAAAATTAACCTCAAAGCCAGAAAAAGGGGGTAGATGACAACAAGAATTTTCTTTTCCAATTTTGTTGAGGTATAATTGACATATAACATTGTATGCAGTGTTTAAGGTATAGGAGGAAGAAGAATTCTTAAATCGTCTTCAAGAGATATTTTGTGCTAAATAATCAGTTGTCAGTTTAGAAAATAGCAGAACCCAGAGAGAACTTTAATTCCTTCCTGAAATGTTCGTATTTTATGGGATCACAACATCAGGATTTCCTTCTACAGATGTGTCCTAAACATGTTTATCTTCTCGCATTCTCTCCGTGTGTTTTAGCGAAAAGTCCGTCCCCATCTCCTGAGCCCTCAGCATCGCCCGTTGCAGCCACTCAGCCGCGACTCACGGAAGGATCCCATTTCATGTGTGTGTAGTCTCAGAAAAGTACGTCAGTTCCTTTTGCATTTGTGCTTGAACTTCAGTTTTTAACTTGAGTTTTACTCACTCAGTTCGGTGAACAAAAACAGATTAATTCTGGACTGTGTGTTAGGGATCATTGGCAGAGCAAGGAGGCTCTGCATTTGAGCCTTGGGCAGTAAGTCAGATCTCCAGCCTCAGGCCTTCTAGTGATTTGCTACGTGACAGCATTTTCTGTGTCTCCGATTTCATCGTGCATAAAAACAGCCAAACGAAGAGGGGATGGCCTGTGCCAAGAGAAACCTCTCGGTGTTCTGCAGCTGTGCTCCCACATAGCATTCCTTTCCAGAGTCAGATCTGAGAGTTCTGTGGAAGCGATTATGAGTTGTTCAAGTAATGTTTTTTATGGTTCGTGCAGCATGTCTCCCGCAGTGGGAGTCTGTTAATTATTTTAAAGGACAAAGAAGTGTTTGTGGCTCGGCCAACTACATGGAATATCAAAATCATTAACATCTATCAGAAATTTTTTTAAATAATTAATTTTTTTAAGTAAGGAAGATCCCTACTGAAAAAAGCTGTGTTGGGAGCAGGGGGAAAGAGGAAACCTTACTTGAACATTGTTCCTTAGGCCATAGTTTAAGAATTGAGAATAATTTCCTTGGATCTTGTAACAATTTTATAGACAAATGCTAAATTTTACTTGCAGTTTTGTACTTACAGGTATATACGCTTTTTTACTTTTCAAGAAAACAGATACGGAGCTGTTTATGCTTTTTTCTGCATTTTTTTATACCATCGACCAGACCTAGTAATATTGTATGCTTTAGGGTTAACACCAGTTTCTATTGAACAATTATAAGCAGCAGAAATACATAGAGATATTACAAACATTATTGCTAACATGTTCTTTGACTTTTAGATACTCAAGATCAATTAGTACAAATACTAAATTGACTTAAGTTTACCCAGCAGTGCTTATTTTCTAGAGTCTTCTTCCAGTCATACCTTTTTGTAGCAACTATAACCTGCGTCCTTTTGTTCATCCAGAAGGATTTATGTCTGTTCTGTCATATTTGTAACTTTTATTTGAGATTATGTCTACATACAGCCTAGAAGAGGCCTTTGTTGGTTGTCATTTGGTATTTATGCAGGACTGACATCCTTTGTAGAGTTACAAACAACCTGTTTGTTACTGTCTTACCTATGTCTCGCCTCTGTCACTCATGCCTTTAAACTTTTAACTTACTATGTCTTGAAGTGACAGTTGTCGCTGGTGACAGAATCACACCAGAATAGGAATAGTCAGCATACTTATTTGATTCCTCTTGTGCAAAGAGTTGATAGATGGCCTCTGTCCATCTTAGTGGAGAAGTGTACATTAAAATCCAGTCTCGTTATCTTTTGGTTCAATAAACAGGTTACCATTCTTTGTACACAGACCAATGATAATAAAGAATGCCATCTGACAGTAAAGAGTATGTACAGTTAAAGCTCAAGTACATTTCCAGGTTCCTTGACTTGTTATTCTTGGATTTTGTTTCATTTTGCTTTCACCCTTAAGAGCCAGTGGCATTCCATACTGGAATGGGGTCCAGTCATTGCCGGCTGTTTTCTAGGCTTCTGGCCCGCAGCCATGGTGAACAGCTAGTGGCCCTCAAACCGGCATTTGTTTATGTCTTCTCGCTGTGTGTTTATCATCTCACTGACTGTGTCGCTCTGGCAGGACTTGGGAAATGTTCATAAACAACGCTGCTCTGTGGGCAGCTTAACACATTATTACATATTTTATCAAAGTTATGCAAATCTTTGCTCATTCTGTTGATATTCAGCCGCAAATTTGGCTACTTTTTTTTATTCTGAATTGTGTTACTTAATTACATTCTTGCTTTGTGAATTAAACCTATGAAATGACAAGAAAATGTCCTTCCATTGTATTATGTCTTCGGATTTTCGTGGCCATGCTCGTCAGTTCCATTGTTATAAAACATCACCCTCAGTTACTTTAGGAAATGGTCACTCGTTAGCTTTGCAGGTGTCAAAGTAATTTTCCCTGTCTTTATTTTTCAGCTATACTGACTTCTGAAACCATTCAAAGTTAAGGACATGGACCTTCAGCAATGTGAGAAGATATTGTACAGTATATTTTAAATCTATGAAATTCATAGTTCTGATGCTTTTGGCCACAGAGCATCATTTTTATCACTTCTGGAAAATGTTTATTCCAAACAGCTTTAATGGCTCATATGTACACTCCATAATCTCAAGGTGGTTGTTCTGACACCAGCTTGCTGCTATGATTTCAGAGCACATAAGTAAAGGTGCTTTTTTAATGTGCGGTCTACAGCCAGAGCTTACTTAATTGCTGATTTCCAGATTTTGATGTTTCTAAAGTTTGGGTGGATTTCTATTTCTTTTTGCTTTTTCAGTACACAAATTTAGTTATTATTTCCAATGAAGCTTGTTTTCCTTTTTTTTTCCTTCCCATTTTGGCTACTGCAATGCTTTGTTTCACACTTGATTTGTAAAAATTTTATATATATATTTAAGATGTGCCATTTTATTATTGCTAAGTGAAGTACGTCCTGTTTTCTGCTATAATTATTTCTCAGTCAGATTGCAATGTCAGCAGTTACTGCCACACTCTTGTCAGCTTAAACACAAATGTTACCGCTTACTCTTTCTTAAAAATACAATTTAAAATGTAGGCATTTTGAAGTACTGGGCTTATACTTCAATTGGGATAGATGTGTACAGCAATAAGCAGGTTTTCAAATCCAGTACTTAGTTTGTGTACAAATGTAATTATGTTCATTGTGTATATATTATACAATGAGCACATGTAAGTATTAAAGGCTACTTACTATTGTTTAAAGGCAAATGTTCATATCTCATTTCTTTTTTATCATGTTAAATAAATGTTGATGTTCTTAAATCACTTGTGTTAGAATTTTTGCTCTTCCCATCTAAAGTGGAAAGTCTGTGGGGCGCCTGGCTGGCTCAGTCAGTAGAGCATGTGACTCTTGATCTCAGGGGTGTGGGTTCAAGCCCCACATTGAGTGTAGAGATTACTTGAGAAAAAAGAAGCTTTAAAAAATTAATCGAATTAAATGGGAAGTCTGAGACTTAAGGGACTTCTCGGTGAAACGATAGTCTTTTAATCTTACCATTGTAGACAACATCATAAAAAGACCTTTTCCACCACCCAGTTCGTCTCCCATGTGAGAGCTCAAGGAACTTGAGGCGCAGGGAGATAAATTGACTGGGCCATAGTCATTGTTATATTTACTGACAGAATTTGGACCAGAACATAGGTTTTTTTCACATTTTCTCGGAGGCCATCAGCTGAACACCACTAGGCAGGTTTCATTTTGTGAAGTTTTCTACACTTACTTCTGTTTGTTTCTGTGTTGTGGAAACTAGCTTCAAACATCTGCTTTCTCCACTCGGTGGATTGGGCTTGAAGAAGGGTGTGTGGAGCAGAGGGTTATTTCTCTGACAGGGGGAACTAGAAACTGTTTCATCATCAGAAGTAGGACCCTCAGAGATCATTTTCTCTTACAATACGTTCTTTGCAGATGTTCACGCTCTTCAGAATCAATTACATTTCTTCCTCTATAACCTTTTGTTCATGCTATATATTGTTCCCAGAGTACAAGGAAATTTGATGCTTTTGGATCCCCATATGAAATGGCTGAAACCAAATTGGCAATGGTCAGTCTTTTTTTTTTTTTCCCATGCTATAGTAAAGAGGATTTAAATTTAACCCAAAATGCAGATACATAAAAATTTATCAGCTCCAAACAGAAACAAAATGAAATGCAAATAGATACAGTCTATGTTGTAGGAAGTGAATGAGAAGAGAGGTTAAGATGGAAGGAGAGGGTTCAGCTCTCTGTATCCATATAAACGCGTTTACGCATACTGCCTTTCTCTGAAGACGTCATGCCAAAGTCTTCCAAAGGAAGTAGGCTACAAATTATTATTTCCCTCTAGTCACCATAACGGTCATTGTTACCAATCTTCCATTCAGGGTGCTGGGGGAGAGAATGACTGTTGTTGTTTGGTTTTTCCTTGGGTTTTTTTGGTGAGGCTTTTCATGTCTGTTGTGTAGGTGTGGTGTGTGTTGCTCTGGCTTTATTAAACACATTTTTTTTTGAACTGTTTGAAGATGGAAGAATGTCCCATACTGGAATGAATACCTGGAAGCCTAGGGAGTTTGGAAAAAACAGTGTAGGGTTGTTGTAACTCCTGTCAGCATTTCAGAAAGCCCGATGCAAACCATGTCCTTGTAAACAATACAGCAAAAGGGACTGTTCTCCAGAACTGTGAACTAGATCAGTACTCTCTATCTTACCTAACACTCAGTTTACTCAGCTCCTGCTGTCTTACTGGAGAGGTGCACAGGAGTAAGGAGGGCAGCAGACAAGCCGGAAAGGCTGTTACTCCAAATGCACGGTTGTTACGGGTGCCACCTTTCCAGCATGGAAGCAAGCTCCAAAGTTTAATGTGTGTCCCTGCTGGGTTGGTTACTCAGACATCATGCCCAAGTCCCCCACATTGCCCCTGCCCCCAGTTTATTGAAAGTTGACAGTCTGGGGTGCTTGGTGGCTCCATCGTTAACCGTCTGCTTTCAGCTCAGGTCATGATCCCCGGGGTCCTGGAATCCAGTTCCACGTCAGGCTCCTTGCTCAGCAGGGAGCCTGCTTCTCCCTCTGCCCCTCCCCCTTTCTGTACTTTCTCTTTCTCTTCTCTCTCTCTCTTTCCTGTCTCTCTCAACGAAATATATAAAATCTTTAAAAATAAAAAAAAAGTCATCCTCTGATGGTGGTCAAAAATTAAACATAATCATAAACAAGCAGTCTGCAAACTTCTTTGCATATCTGCAAAAGTATTTTTATTTTTATTTTTTTTTTTTTAAGATTTTACCTATTTATTTGACAGAGAGAAATCACAAGTAGATGGAGAGGCAGGCAGAGAGAGAGAGGGAAGCAGGCTCTCCGCCGAGCAGAGAGCCCGATGCGGGACTCGATCCCAGGACCCTGAGATCATGACCTGAGCCGAAGGCAGCAGCTTAACCCACTGAGCCACCCAGGCGCCCCTGCAAAAGTATTTTTAAAGAGTTTATTCATTTGACAGAGATCACAGGTAGGCAGAGAGAGAGAGAGAGGGGAAAGCAGGCTCCCCAGTGAGCAGAGAGCCCAACGCAGGGCTCGATCCCAGGACCCTGGGACCATGACCTGAGCCAAAGGCAGAGCCTCTAACCCACTGAGCCACCCAGGCGCCCTGGCAAAAGTATTTTTAAAAATTATGTTTCCCTTTGCACATTACAAATTTGACATCTTTGCTTTTTCAGAAGTTGAGACAGTTGAAAAGAAGATGGAGTTTTTAACATACTGTCAATTTAACTATGAAACTTTTTTAAAGATTTTTATTTATTTGAGAGAGAGCGACAGACAGAGAAGGAGCAGGGAGGGACCAGAGCGAGAAGCAGACTCCCTGCTGAGCAGAGAGCTCTCTATCCCAGGACCCTGGGGTCATGACCTGAGCTGAAGGCAGACACTTAACTGACTTGAGCCACCCAGGCACCTCTGAGGTGGATTTCTGAAGCAGGAGATGAAATAGGAGCTTGCTCTGTCTTCTCCATGCTCCAACCTCCTGATACTGCAGTACCTCCAGAAACTGTGCACCCCCTCCGGGGCCAAAACAAAGATCAAAAAGAACAAAAGATGGAAACAACCTTTTTTTTTTCTTTTTCTTTTTAAGTAATCTCTACACCCAATGTGCAGCTTGAACTCAAAACCCCAAGATTGAGAGTCCCAGGCTCTACCCACTGAGCCAGCTGGGCACCCTACAAGCTTTTTTTTTTTTTTTAAGGTTCTCTTTATTAGAGACAGAGCACAAGCAAGGGGAGGGACAGAGGGAGAAGCAGGCTCCCCAATGAGTGGGGAGCCCAACGCCAAGGCTCAATCCCAGGACTCCAGGATCACAACCTGAGCCAAAGGAAGACGCTTAACCAACTGAGCCACCCAGGCATTCCACTCGATTTTTTTTTTAAGATTTTATTTATTTATTTGAAGACCGAGATCACAAGTAGGCAGAGAGGCAGGCAGAGAGATCAGGGAAGCAGGCTCCCTGCCAAGCAGAGAGCCGAGAGCGGGGCTTGATCCCAGGACCCTGAGATCATGACCTGAGCTGAAGGCAGAGGCTTTAACTCACTGAGTCACCCAGGCGCCCCTAGATTTTTTTTTTTATAGGAAATTTTACCTCATCCTTTTTCTCCTTGAACCTATATTTCCATTTTACTTCATATTTGATCACAACAAATTATGGTACATTAAAATTTAATGATTTTAATTATGTCTAATTCCATCCATTTCTGCAAGATCTTGTTTCTCAGCCATTATCATCATTCATGTTTTCACCACCTGGAGGATTTTACATCCTGAGGTGTAAGAGTAAGATTCAGAGAAGTAGGTTTTTTGTATGTGAAGGAGAAAGGAGCTAATATGAAAGGAGTGCCTTGATCTCAGGAGGTGGAGGAGTAATATGTTTTAGGCAGGAGTTTATGTGGAAAGGAAAGTTCTGGATACAAAGTCCACTGAAGTCATCCTTGCCTACATACCCTTGAAATGTTTCTGTGTACTGATTTGAAGGATGCTGTCCTAGACTATTTAGCCATTAAAATATTTGTAAGTGTATTGATTTATACATACCTGGTCACTTTAACTATTTTAAAGGTTGTGTGTCGATTTAACGCATGGCAGAGAGACTCACTGTTGATAGTAACAGTTGTGAACAAATTTGTATGTATGAGAATAAATTGACTTAATGCAGAAACAAACTTTTTGTTATGCTAAAGTAATTTGGAAAGTTTTCCCTGAATTCTTCCAGAAAAATGGATCACATCCTTCTTGTATAGGTTAAAAATTAAGTATCTGAAGTGTTTGTATTGTTAAAGCAAGAACTTTCAATTTTTAAATTTAACTTCTTTTTTTTTTTTTTTAAGATTTTATTTATTTATTTGACAGAGATCACAAGTAGGCAGAGAGAGAGGAAGGCAGAGAGAGAAGAGGAAGCAGGCTCCCCGAGAAGTGGAGAGCCTGATGCGGGGGCTTAATTCCAGGACTCTGGGATCATGACCTGAGCTGAAGGCAGAGGCTTTTACCCACTGAGCCACCCAGGTGCCCCTAAATTTAACTTCTTTAATAACTTTTTTTAAATCTTAAAATAATTAACAATAAGAAGTCAAGCTAAAACATAAGGTGAGAGACTGGGTCGGAGGCGTGGGGGGAATAGAACAGAATTGTTGGATGTAATTCAAGCTTGGGACAGCACATTTAAGCGGAAGATAGAACCTCAGAGCTGTGTCTCCCTCACAAGCTCGGTGCCTGGAAGACTTCCTAGAGAGTCCCTTACATCCTCTGTTAGCCATGTTCAGAAAGCCTATCCAGTCGGCTTGAGGGAGGACTCTTCGCTCTTTCCTAGAAAGGGCTCCCCTCCGTTCCTTTGGTGCTGGCAAACTGTGTCAGCCACCATTCTAGGTTGGCAGAATGGCTGAAGGCACCTTCCACCAACTCTGTTGCTAGGAAACCTAAATCCCCCCAGGCCCCTGTGACTGATCTGGGGCCTCCCAGATCAGTGTGGCAGTGAGGAGCACAAACTCTGGCGTGCGATCGCCTCCCTGGATTGGGACCTAGCTCTGTCACTGACGAATGAGGTGCCCTTTGCCAAACTACTTACATACTCTCTAGGCCTAGTTTTTTCCATGAATCAAAAGTTGGTCTATCATTTATGATTACCCTATAGTTGTTGTAAAGACTAAATGAGTTAACATGTATCCAGTGTTTAGAAAATTTCCTGGAAATGTTCCATTTCCATGGAAATGCTTGCTACCATTACCTTTTACTAACTAAGGGCTAACTTTATCTAACTATAGTTTCTAAATGTACCAGGGCACTCTTTTTTTTTTTTTTAAGATTTTATTTATTTATTTGACATTTAGAAATCACAAGTAGGCAGAGAAGCAGGCAGAAAGGAGGAAGCAGGCTCCCTGCCAAGCAGAGAGCCCAATGCGGGGCTCAATCCCAGGACTCTGGGATCATGACCTGAGCCAAAGGCAGGAGCTTTAACCCACTGAGCCACCCAGGCGCCCCCTGGGGCACTCTTAATTACCTTATCTGAGCAGTGTTTTACCTTACTAATGTAGCATGCATTAAAATCACCTGAAAGGCTTGTTAAAACACGGATTTCTGGGCCCCATCCCTAGAAATTCTAATTTGGTCACTCTGGAGTGTGGTCCAAAAATTTGAATTCTAACAAGTTGCCAGATAATACTAAGGCTGATGCTCCAGAGACCAGCCTTGGAAAAGCACTGACATTTAATAAGGTTCTGTGTTGTTTGTTGAATTTTTGTTACATTTATATATGGTGACAGAGCACGAACATTAAGAAGCTATTTAAAAGGTGTGTGCAGAGAACAGAAGGACGAAGATACCACGGTAACTCAGATGTTTCACACAAAGGCCCAAAGAGGTGAGGGGGAAAGTAACTAGAATCCAAAGAGGAGAGTCACTTCAGAGAAGCCCTTATTCTTTTTCCAAGAGACAAAGCCAGCCTCATTGTAGGCAACCCTGCCTGGCTGGAGCCGGCAGAATAAATGTAGAGATGGTGCTAGAGATGGTGCCGTCTTACCACTCCATTTTCTCTCTGGGGCTCACAGGAGTTGTACTGGGTGTAGCTGGGAACGCCTGGGGGTTTTCAGGACCTATCCAGGGAATCCTTGAAGTCAAAACTATTTTCATAATAACAGTGAGATGTTATTTGCCTTTTTCACTTTTATTCTCTCAGTAGTGAACAGTGGAGTTTCCCAAAGGCAATCTGATCTCTGATATTTCAACTGATTGAATGTAGAAGTAGATGTGAAAATCCAGCTATCTATCTTCTGTTAATCCAGGTATTGAGGAAAGTCAGAAAAATGGAAAGCAGTGGGTTTTGGGGGGATTGTTTTTGTTTTTGTTGGTTTTTTGGAAAGCATTATTTTTTATTTAAAAGGGACGTTGGGCACACCTGGCTGGCTCAGTCAGTAGAGCATGTCTCTTGATCTCCGGGTGGTAGGTTCAAGCCCTACATTGGTTGTAGAGATTACCTAAAAATAAAATCTTCAGGGATGCCTGGGTGGCTCTGTCGGTTGAATGTCTGCCTTCAGCTTAGGTCATGATCCCGGGGGGGAGCCTGCTGCTCCCCCTGCTTGTGCTCTCTTTCTCGCTCTCTCACAAAATATTTTTTTAAAAATTAAGATAAAAAAAGAATTAATATATCTCACCTAGATGCTTGTAGTGGGTTTGCAGAGGCATCTGGAAGCTGCCAAAGAGCAGGTGCATGTAACACCCAATGGAAAGCGACAGACTTAATGGAGTTGGGAGTATTTCAAACAAACTGGTCCCTAGCCATATCCCCTGAAACTGCCCAAGAGCAAGGAGGAAGCAGCGAAGGCTTCCAGTAAGGGCCCTGGTGTAACCTGAAATGTCTAAAAGAAATACAAGCACACGTAAACATGGACAGATGCTCATTATCACAATGAAAAATCCCTTATTACTCAGTAGTTCAGAAAGGGTGCCCCCGAAAGTGATAATGATATTATTCACTTCAGAATTTAAGAGATAAACTTACATAGTGTTTTATGTCAATTATATCTCAACAAAGCTGAAAAAAAATTGTTGAGGGTAAACCTCATGTTAGGTTAGGTGTTCTTACCATTACGCACCAAAAAACATGAAGGACACAAGGACACTCTGGGCGGTGTCAGGGGTCTTTATTACTGTGGCTGGTGATGGTTTCACAGGTGTTCATATGTCCAAAGTCATCAAACTGCATATTGAATACATCCAGTTCTTTATATATATATATATATATACATATATATATATATATATATATATAGCTCCATGAGGCTGTGCTTCTTTTTAAAAAGTGAACATGTCCACAGTTAGCAGGGTGGGCAAAGGGTATGCTCGCATAGGGTTGATGAACGTATCGGTTGATAAAACCTTTCAGATGCACTGAAAACACATACTCTGGCCCAGCAATGCTACTTCTGGGAATATATCTTAAAGAAATGATCTAGTGAGTATCCGGAGGCACTTGTCATTTTTTTGTGAAAGGTTTAAATAATGTATCTCTTGCCATGAGCAGCCAAACAGTGGGGAGCCCATGGCAAGGGATACAGGTAGGGAGCCGGGCTCCTCTCCTCCTGCTCTGCCCACAACAGTGTCTACCACATGGGGCATGCCATGCGGACAGCAAGAAGCCCAGAAGGTGTTATCAGCCTCTTCCATTTCTATCTCATTGGCCAGTGCCAAATGATACGGTCACCTGACCCTTAAGGGTGTCTGGGAAATCAAGTGTTTATCCTTCCGGTTTCTAGAATAGAGCAGGGCAGTGAAAGCAAGTTGAAGCTCATTCAACAATGAGCCAAGTTGCAAAAAAATACCAAAGGACCTACATGTCCCCCTGTACAAAGTTGATTTGTTGTTGTTGTTGCTGCTGTTGTTGTTAGGGAATTGATTAAATAAAGTAGTGAATGGGGGCGCCTGGGTGGCTCAGTGGGTTAAAGCCTCTGCCTTCGGCTCGGGTCGTGATCCCGGGGTCCTGGGATCGAGCCCCGCATCAGGCTCTCTGCTCAGCAGGGAGCTTGCTTCCCCCTCTCTCTCTGTGTCTGCCTCTCAGCCTACTTGTGATCTCTGCCTGTCAAATAAATAGATAAAATCTTTTAAATAAATAAATTAGTGAATGCCCATACTATGCAGCCACTTACCACATGGTTAATCTTGTTCACTGCAAATTTAGTAAAAAGAGTATGATGGGTTTCACAAGATCCCATTTTGCTAAGAAGACGTGGATACTCTACACTCACAGAAAAACCTGATATGTGTAGTAATGCTAATTCTGGATCTTCTTTAAGGAGTCTACATTCTCTGAATGTTTTTGGCAAGCAATCATGTCTTACTTTTAGAATAAAGAACAGAACGTAAATTTCCATTCTGTGGTTCTCTTGGGACCTGAAACAGGAGATAAACTAGTCCGTTAAAATCAACTTGATGAGGCCTCCTGCCCCCAAGTGACCTCCAAATCTTAGCCACAAAACTTTCTCGAGATTGACTCAAAGCCAAGTATAAAGAGAAAACCATAAATAAGTCATTTTGGAAAATACCATTACTTGCATTCTGTTACGTTCCACTTTACTTCTAAGAGGACAAACTCTAGTGAACCCTCTACTGCCTGACCAAAGCTTAGTCATGAAGCCAGGCGGTAATTACATAGCATTAGGCTCAGCTCAAAATCATGAAGAACTCCATCCTGAAGGAAAGCCGATCAGTGTGCCAAAAAGCAGTCACGGATGGCCAAGGACGCTAAGTAGAAAGTTATCTGTAAATTGGTCCAGTGGGATTTGCTGCAGTAAGTTGAATCACCTCCAAGGAAATCTTAGGAACAGCAACATAAAGCGTAAGCTGTCCTTGGCGTTGTGAGTGATTTGGCTTATTTCATTGCTGATGGGATGGCTCGTAAGACATTGTACAGTCAATGTGCAGAGTTATATTTTTAAATCAAAACTAACCCTAATTTTAAAAAATAATAGCATAAGTCTATCTTGTCCCCAAATCCTCAGGTCTGAAGAGCGCACCAGGCGTGGACCTTAACAGTATCTGGGCCAGAGTGTTCTGGAAAACTTAAAAGGAGGTCTCTGATTGCCTTCTACGTGGCAGTACTTGGTTCTCCTAAGATTCCTGCAGATGAACTGAAAGGAGAACCAACACATGCGCTTTATAGAAATGACAGATGAACTATGGTCCCTTTACCTCCTTTTACTAAGGTAGAAGAAATCCAAAAGGAAAAGGAGGTAAAGAGGGTAAATCTCAACAATAATAAGGATATAAATGGGAGGATTGGAGGCCGAAGGGAGCAAGGACCAGAAGGTCGAGAGGGTTAAGGGCTAAGAGGGTAATAAAGGTCAAAGGCACTCAAGTACAGAGTTCACTCAGCAGTTTCGTAAGATGTCTGGTGGAACCCAAAGGATGTACTGTTTAAAATCACATTTTGAAATGTGCTTGGGGTGCCTGGCTGGCTCAGTCAGAAGAGCATTCAACTCTTGATCTTGGGGTCCTGAGTTTGAACCCCACCTTGTGTGTAGACCCTATTTTAAAGAAGAAAGAATATGTTGTTTAATTTCCAGATAATCAGGAGGCTTTCAGGATAATTTGTACTTAATTTCTAATTTAATCCTATTGTAGCAAAAATAAAAAATAAAAAAAAAACACATTCTGTAGTTTTCCAATGATTTTACATTTACTTTTTTTTCTTTTTTTTTTTTTTTAAATTTTATTTATTTATTTGACAGAGAGAAATCACAAGTAGATGGAGAGGCAGGCAGAGAGAGAGGAAGGGAAGCAGGCTCCCTGGTGAGCAGAGAGCCCGATGCGGGACTCCATCCCAGGACCCTGAGATCATGACCTGAGCCGAAGGCAGCGGCTTAACCCACTGAGCCACCCAGGTGCCCCTCTTTTTTTTTTTTTTAAGTAGGCTCCACACCCCCCTGGAGCCCAGTAGAGTGCTTGAACTCACAGCCCTGAGATCAAGACCTGAGCTGAAACCAAGAGATACTTAACTGACTGAGCCAGCCAGGTGCCCCAAAGCCACGAACTCTTGATCTCACCCCACATTGTGCATAGAGTTTACATAGATAGATAGATAATCTTTATTTCTAAGATACTTCAATAGTTGGGACTTGCCTTTTTTTTTATTATTATTTTTTTATTTTTAGGGCACCTGGGTGGCTCAGTCAGTGCAGCATCCGCCTTTTGCTCAGGTCATGATCTCAGGGTCCTTGGGATGGAATCCCACATTGGGCTCTCTGCTCAGTGGGGAACCTGCTTCCCCCTCTCCCTCTGCCTGCAGCTCCACCTGCTTGTGCTCTCTCTGTGTGTCAAATAAATACATAAAATCTTTTAAAAAAAGAAAGAAAAGAAATGCTTTGTTTAAAAAAAAAAGAAAAGAAAAGAAAAACTTTTTTTTTTAATTTGACACACAGAGATCACAAGTAGGGAGAGAGGCAGGCAGAGAGAGAAAGGAAGGGAAGCATGCTCCCTGCTGAGCAGAGAGCCCAATGTGGGGCTCGATCCCAGGACCCTGGGATCATGACCTGAGCCAAAGGCAGAAGCTTTAACCCACTGAGCCACCCAGGCACCCCAAGAAAGACTTTATTTTTAAGTAACATCTATGCCCAGTGTGGGACTGGAACCCACCAGCCCCGAGATGATGAGTCCTGCGCTCTAGCTAATAAGCCAACCAGGCACCCCAGCCTTGCTTCCATATTCAGTGTGCGACAATCTCTTCATCCTAATTGTACTTTTGATTATCAGCATTTAATGTAATTATCAATATAGTTGAGTTTAAATCTACCATTTTATTGTTTGTTTACTATTGTCTTGTCTGTTCTTTAGTCCTTTTTTCTTTTTTCCTTCTTTTGAATCCACTGCTATCTCTGCTTAGGATCTCCCTCCTGGCACCAAGGGCCAGAAAAATACCCCCAGGGCAAATAGGACTTGCCTCATTTGTTTCCCTCCCCTCAGGGATCACCCTGTTTGCTGTCCAGTGTCTGAAAATAATTGTTTCGTGTATTTGTCCAGTTTTATAATGGTCGTACAGAAGGAGGGATATCTAGTCCCAGCTATACCATCATAGTCTGAAATTAAATTCTGGAATATGTGTTGTTAAAATATGTAAAGTAGGCCCAAGATGGAGTTGCTCATGCTAAGTCCTATAGCAGCAAAACAAAACTTAACAAGATCCTACACTCAGCCCTCCCAGGAGAAGGAGACCCAAGTCAACTCAGTGTTCATGTCTCCCCCACCCCTTTTATTTCCCCAAGGGTTTTATTTATTTATTTTTTTTAAAGATTTTATTTATTTGTCAGAGAGAGCGAGCGAGAGCGAGCACAGGCAGACAGAGTGGAAGGCAGAGTCAGACGGAGAAGCAGGCTCCCTGTGGAGCAAGGAGCCCGATATGGGACTCGATCCCAGGACGCTGGGATCATGACCTGAGCCGAAGGCAGATGCTTAACCAACTGAGCCACCCAGGCGTCCCCCAAGGGTTTTATTTTTAAGTAACCTCTATACCCAAAGTGGGTCTTGAACTCACAGAACTGAGATGGAGAATCACGTGCTCCACCAACTGAACCAGCCAGGCACCCCAAAAGTAGTCCACTTTATTGAATCAGTAATGGTCTAGTGTAACTTTCTGTTCCTTTCCACTTTGGTCTATAATATCTCACCTTCTATGGCTCTTCAGAGCTCCTTTCTGTCTGCTAGATTGGATGCTGCCCCAAATCGTGAATCGCTGAATAGAAATGCAGGGCTCAATCCCAGGACCCTAGGATCATGAACTGAGCTGAAGGCAGAGGCTTTAACCCACTGAGCCACCCAGGCGCACCAGTATTTAACAAGTTTTAATTAAGTAGAATTAAAAGGGAAAATATAATTACTAGGCAGGAAAAGACTTTCAGCACTTATTTCTCTTCTCATTCATTCAGCCAAATTTTATTGAACACTTACTAAGTACCAAGCATTCGGCATGGCTCTTAGAGATGCAGTTATGAGCAAAACTAGATATGGCCTCCTCAAGCTTCCGGTCTGGAGAGGGAGAAACTAACATTAATTAAATCATGTGACTATTTGTCCTGGTAGGTGCTATATAGAAAAGATTGTTGTGTTTTGGGGCTTTTCTTTCTCTCTCTCTCTCTCTTTTTTTTTTTAATTATTTATTTATTCAGGGACACCTAGGTGGTTCAGTAGGTTAATCATCTGCCTTTGGCTCAGGTCATGATCCCAGGGTCCTGGGATTGAGTCCCACATCAGGCTCCTTGCTCAGTGAGGAACCTGCTTCTCCCTCTGCCTGCTGCTCCCCTTGTTCATGCTCTCTCTTTCTCCTTCTCTCTGACAATTAAATTTTTTTTTAAAGATTTATTTACTCATTTGAGAGAGAGAGAGAGAATGCACCCACATGAGCAGGAGAGGAGCAGAGGAACAGAGGGAGAGAGAGAGAATATCAAGCAGACTCCCTGCTGAGCACAGAGCCTGATGTGGGACTCAATCCCAGGACCCTGGGATCATGACCTGAGGAGCAATCAAGAGTCGGATGCTTGGGGCGCCTGGGTGGCTCAATCGGTTAGACGTCTGCCTTCAGCTCAGCTTATGATCCCCAAGTCCTGGGACTGAGCCATGCATCGGGCTCTCTGCTCGGCAGGAAGACTGCTTCTCCCTCTCCCACTCCCCCTGCTTGTGTTCCCTCTCTCAGTGTCTTTCTGTCAAATGAATAAGTTTAAAAAAAAAAAAAAAAAGAGAGATGCTCAAATGAGCCATCCCAAGGAAAGATTGTTGTGTTATGAAAGCATAAAAGAGAAGTGATCTGGCAGGTATCATAGGAGAGTGGGGCTAACATTCTCAAGGAAGTAAATTTGAGCTGAGATGTGAAGAATGATTGGAGTTAGTTAATAGAAGGGGAAGACAAGGGACTTAAGACGAGGCGTCAGCTCCAGAAGGAGCTTGAAATCAAGCCAGGCCTGATTGTAGTCTTCAGCCTCAGAGCAGTGGAAAATTGCTGAGGTATTTTAAGCGGGAGATTGACATGATCGGATTTGCCTTTTGAATAGAATAACTGTCATTTTCGTATACTCCTACAATGAAGATTCCTCTGCACAGAAAATCAATGCACTAGGACAACATGTTTCAGCATGAAAACTTCACATGGATTTGAGTTTAAGTAGGTTGGGGTGGGGAACAGTGAAAGTGGAAAACACACAATGTGATTTCTTCTATACGAAGCAAGAAAACATTCAAGAAAGTACACAAATACACAAACACATATGGTCACATGTAAATGTTGCAAAAGCATAAAGATGTGAGAAAATGATAAATACCAAAATCTGGGTGGTAGCTACCTCTCTGCAACATTTAATTACAGATGGAATGAGGAGAGGAGAACCCGACTTGGACGGGTTACAAGAGGGACACAACCATATATATTTTTATTTTTTAATATATGAGCTGCATACTTAAGATACATTATTGTTTTAACTTTTTGTACTTTTTTTTAGATTTTTTTTTAAGACTGTATTTAGTTATTTGTCAGAAAGAAAGAGCACAAGCAGGGGAAGGGACAGGTAGAGGGAGAAGCAGGTTCCCACAACCCCGAGCCAAAGGCAGATGCTTAACAACTGAGCCACCCAGGAATCTCTTTATTTATTTATTTTAGAGAGTGAGAGAGAGCACAAGTGGAAGGAGGAGCAGAGGGAGAAGGACAAGCAGACTCCATGCTGAGCACAGGGTACCTGGGAGATGATGGTCCTTTGCAGACCATCCTGGTGGATATCCTGGTGATAACAGATGCAGTGAAGTAACGATGTTTGAGTAACATTTGCACTTCAGAGATAAAATAAACAGAAGTAGTATACGCCCACGTCTAGTCAGGTATCCTCTGTGTCCATTTTACCTTCTAAAGCTCTCTTGATCACATCTACTTAGTTTCTCCCTCTCTGCCACTGTTACATCTCACACAGATTCCTCCACCAGCCTCCAAATGGACTGCATGCAGAGTCACCTTTCACTTGCCTTTTTTTTTTTTTTTTCAGTTCTCCCCCACCAAAATTTCAATCTATTTGCTCTATGTCATCATGTCACTGCCCTATTTCAAACCCTTTAATGAGGGCCCTTTAGTCTTAGGCAAAAGACAAACTCTGTTTCCCTGGCTCTTACCTAATTAAAACTGTTGTACATGGGCTGTTATTAGGTTGAGTCACATAAAATTACCTTTTCTGTACACCAAATAGCAGTCCATCAGCAATTTCACACGATCCAACCAATGCATGCCAAACACTGTTCTATATATATTCACAGACTATACACATACTGACTACGTGTAATCCTCACAGCCTAGCAAAGGACTCACCATGGTTTTCATCCTTGTACAGGTGAGAAAACTGAGGTACAGAGAAGTTAAGGACTTGCCAAGAGTTAACTGGTGGGTGGCATAGCCAGGATCAAAAAAGACAGGGTTGTGCAGCAATTGGAACCTTCCCATATTGTTGGCAGGAGCATAAAATGGTGCTGTGACTGTGAAAAGGATTTGGTGGTTCCTCAACAAGTGAAACACGCCCCAATAATTCTATTCCTGGGTATATACCCAAAAGAATTGAGAACAGATATTCAAAAAAGAAAAAAATACAAACCTGTACGCAAATGTTTACATAGCGCTAGTCTCAAAGCCAAAAGATGGAAACAATCCAATGTCCATCAGTGGATGAATGGATAAACCAGTTGTGGTATTGTCATACAGTGGAATATTATTCAGCCATAAAATGCAGTGGAATACTGCCACACCACAGATGAACCTTAAATCATTTTGTGAAGTGGGGCACCAGATGGCTCAGTCAGTGAGGTATGTGACTCTTGATCTCAGGATTGTGACTTCGAGTCCTCCACTGGGCATAGAGCTTACTTTAAAAATAAAATCCTTTAAAAAAAAAAAAAAATGTGGTGCAAAGGAAGCCAGACACACAAGGCCACATATTGTATGATTCCATTGGTATGAAATGTCCACCACAGGCAAATCCCTAGAGACAGAAAGCAGATAAGCAGTTGCCTATCTGGAGGGGTTGGGGAGAGGGAAAGAAGAAGTGAGTACAGGGGACGCCTGGGTGGCTCAGTTGGTTGGGCGGCTGCCTTCGGCTCAGGTCATAATCCTGGCATCCTGGGATTGAGTCCCACATCCGGCTCCTTGCTCGGCGGGGAGTCTGCTTCTCCCTCTGCCTCTGCCTGCCATTCTGTCTGCCTGTGTTCACGCTCTCTCTCTCTCTGACAAATAAATTTAAATAAATAAATAAATAAATAAAAAGCCTTTTTTAAAAAAAAAAAAAAAAAGAAGTGAGTACAGAATTGGTAAGGGATTTCCATCTGGGGGATGAAAAAGTTTGTAACTAGATGCTGGTGATGTTTTGCACACTAGATCATTGCAGATGTACTTAATGCCAATGAATGGAAAACTTTTAAATGGTTAAAATGATAAATTTTATGTGACATGTCTTTTACCACAATTTTTTAAAAAAGACAGAAGGTGGGCTACCTGGGTGGCTCAGTCGCTTAAGCATCCAACTCTTAATTTCAGCTCAGGTCTGATCTCAGGCATTGTGGGTCACGCCCCACATCCTGCTCTGGGCTGGGTGGGGTCTGTTTGAGATTCTATCTCTCCCTATCCCTTTGCCTCTCCCTACCCTCTTCCTCTAAAAAAAAAAAAAAAAAAAAAAAAAAGAGGGACTCCTGGGTGGCTCAGTCGGGTAAGTCACTGCCTTCAGCTCTGGTCATGATCCCAGGACCCTGGGATGGAGTCCCACATCGGGCTCCTTGCTTGGCGGGGAGCCTGCTTCTCTCTCTGCCTCTGCCTGCTTGTGCACTTGTGCTCTCTCTCTCTCTCTCTCTCTCTCTCTGACAAATAAATAAATAGAAATCTTTTTAAAAATTTTAAAAAAGAGGGGCGCCTGGGTGGCTCAGTGGGTTAAGCCGCTGCCTTCGGCTCAGGTCATGATCTCAGGGTCCTGGGATCAAGTCCCGCATCGGGTTCTCTGCTCAGCAGGGAGTCTGCTTCCTCCTCTCTCTGCCTGCTTCTCTGCCTACTTGTGATCTCTGTCTGTCAAATAAATAAATAAAATCTTTAAAAAAAAATTTAAAAAAAGAAAGAAAGGCAGAAGTCTTCAGAGTCCTTCACACTGTCAGGCAAATCTCTGACAACCTTGTCCCCTCCAATCTTCTGCTTTCTCATGCTTCATGGAGATCCAAGCTGACCACAAAGCCATGCTGTTCCCTTGACTTTAGACAACCTCCCCTTGGGCACACAAGCACTCACTTACGTACTCTTTGCCTGTGTCTAGAGAATTCCCACTTACCTCTGCCTCACCCTAGACCTCACTACCTCTAGAAGAGCTTCTTGACAGCTTCATCCCCCTTGGGACGAAACACTGTTCTTTGGTGTCCCTTGCAGCATTGGCTTCTCCCCTGTCACAGCAGTTAGTATCCTCGGGAGGTCAGGGGCTGCCTGTGGCATCACTCTATCCCAACCACTTATCAGGGTGCTTTGCACATAGTAAATCTTTGCTCAGTGAATAAGTATGTAATAAAGGTTTTAATAAGCAGATTTTATAATCTCCCTGTCCCTCAAGGCTGCAGAAATGTGGTATCTCGCAGAGAGGGATAGAGAAGAACAGGAAATGCATTCACTTTCCCAGAGTCTGACCCTGGCTTTAAGAGAGGACCACATGTGCGTGGGAAGGTGAGACCCACCGACCTCCTCATGCCCCAGGTAGAGCATTTCCCCTTGGCCATCAAGATCATCAAGTTTGCCTTTTCCAACCCTCACAGCAGCAAGCTCAAAAAGGAGGTACTGCGCTGACACGCCTCAAGGTGTGTCTGATGGGTCCTTTCTCTTCAGTGTCCTTTAAGAACCAATTTTGAGACTCGGGGGAAGCAGAGTGTTAAGAGTGGCAGTGAGGGGGACGTGGGTGGCTCAGTGGGCTAAGCCTCTGCCTTCAGATCATGATCTCAGGATCCTGGGATCGAGCCCTACATTGGGATCTCTGCTAAGCAGGGAGCCTGCTTCCCCCTCTCTCTCTGCCTGCCTCTCTGCCTACTTGTGATCACTCTCTCTCTCTGTCAAATAAATAAATAAAACCTTTAAAAATGCAAAAGATGGGGCGCCTGGGTGGCTCAGTGGGTTAAAGCCTCTGCCTTCGGCTTGGGTCATGATCCCAGGGTCCTGGGAGGGAGCCCCGCATCAGGAGCGGGGAGCCTGTTTCCCCCTTTCTCTCTGCCTGCCTCTCTGACTGCTTGTGACCTCTGTCTGTCAAATAAATAAATAAAATCTTTTAAGAAAAAAATATGCAAAAGACAGCCCTTTCAGGGTGCCAGGGTGGCTGAATTCATTGAGCCTCCATCTCTTGGTTTCAGCTCAGGCTGTGATCTTTGGGTCATGGGGTCGAACCCCGCATCTGGATCTGCGCTCCGTGCAGAGTCTGCTTGTCCCTCTCCCTCTATTTCGCCCCACCCTCTCAGATAAATGAATAAAATTTTTTTAAAAAAGAGAGAGAGAGAGAGAACCCTTTCTAAAGGTCCTCTACATCTTTCTGAAAATGGGACACAGAAAAAGGGCATGTTCCCAAGTTTTGATGCTTCCACTAACTTCAAAAAACAAGGAAGACATTTGAGCCCAGAGGCAGGCTGTCTGGTATGTCCCTGCACTCTGGCAGCACTGTGCAAGCCTCTCACACTTCAGATTCTTCCATTTCCTCTTGCCTTCAGAGATGCCCCAGAGGCGTGCCAGCCTTCCGCACTTGGCCCTCAGAGGCCCTGCGAGGCGGCAGAGACAACCGCTGAGAGTCTGCAGCGCGTGGATGCAGATAATTAGCACCTGACAGCCAGCTTTATTTGGGTCAGCTTGTCTTTAATGCCTACTGCCTTCTAATTAAGAGATTAAGCAAACTCTGAGCTGTTAATGCGATATTAATAATAGATTTTTCAGCGGACTTGCAGTGGGAGCTCACCACCCAGCCCTTGCTCCTAACCTCCTGTTCCAGCAACAGTGTTTATCTGTCCAAAAAAGGGGGACTGGCATGATGACCGAAATCCGTGACAGCAGTGGTGACAACTGACATTAAACACACGCCTAGGGCGCCTGGGTGGCTCAGTGGGTTAAGCCGCTGCCTTTGGCTCAGGTCATGATCTCAGGGTCCTGGGATCGAGTCCCACATAGGGCTCTCTGCTCAGCAGGGAGCCTGCTTCCCTTCCTCTCTCTCTACCTGCCTCTCCGTCTACTTGTGATTTCTCTCTGTCAAATAAATAAATAAAATCTTAAAAAAAAAAAAAACACACACACACACGCCTAAAACACTAATGGGGGGCACCTGGGTGGCTCAATCAGTTAAGCATCTGCCTTCGGTTCAGGTCGTGACCCCAGGGTCCTGGGATGGAGTCCCACATGGGAGTCCATTGGTCAGCCTGGAGCCTGCTTCTCCCTCTCCCTCTGCCCCTCCCTGCCCCTCTCCATGCACTCTCTCTTCCCTCTGCTCTCTCCCTCTTTCTCTCTCTCTCTCTCAAATAAATAAGTAAAGTTAATGGGAATCAGCTCCAAAAACCTCCCTTGTGGACCTTCCATGTCCCCAGCACTGGGCTACATGTGGTTAGGCTGTGTAGACACGATCAGAGTGCAGAAGGACACGCTATTAGGGCTGCCCGAGTGAAGTGCTTTTCTAGTATATGTGCTGCCGAAGCGAGCACAAAGTGCTTTTCTAGACTACCCGCTCTAGGGGTACAATGATCCCTCTTTTTCTCCCTTCCTACCAGGGACCAGTTCTTCAGCAAGGACAGTGGCCTGAACCAGACTGCGGTCCTCGCCACAAAGCCATTCTCAGATAGCCTGGCTTCTCTCAGCCTTTCCTTTTCTCATCATAAAGGAACGTGGGAAATTACTGCGTCCTGAACCTGGTCCTTAGGAGGATCTCTCAAAAAATGTTAGTTCCCTCCTCCTCCTCTCCATCCTACTAAGGACTATGAAGGAAAGGAATGTGTTCAGGAAATCCAGTCCACTTTGAACCATTTAGTTCATTAAAATTATTCTTAATAGCGGCGACTGGGTGGCTTAGTCATTAAGCGTCTGCCTTTGGTTTAGGTCATGATCTCCGGGTCCTAGGACCGAGCCCCACATTGTGCTCCCTGCCCAGTGGGAAGCCTGCTTCTCCCTCTCCCACTCCTCCTGCTTGTGTTCCCTCTCTTGCTGTTTCTCTCTGTGAAATAAATAAATAATACCTTTAAAAAAAGTATTCTTAATAAAAGGGAAACTAGACACTTAAGAAAGATGCCTCTTTTATAGAAAAAGGGTTTTCAGTTGTTTGTTCATAACCTGTGACTTGCATGGAAATATAATGATTAGAGTCAAATAAATCTGTCAGGCCAGAAGAGGATGTGATTTCTCTAGAGCAAGGTCCATTAAAAGATGCTTTCTAGGGACACCTGGGTGACCCAGTCAGTTGATTTCCACTCAGGTCATGATCTCAGTTTTGTGGGATCAAGCCCCGAGTCAGGCTCTATTCTCAGCCCCTCCCCCCATGCCACTCCTCACCCCCACTTGCTCTCTTTCTCTCTCTTGCTTAAATAGATAAATCTTTTTTTTTTATTTTCTTTGTGTGTAGCAACATATTTTTTAAATATTTAATTTTAATTTTAAATATTTAATTTATTTATTTGAAAGACAGAGAATGAGAGACAGAGAGCATGAGAGAGGGGAGGGTCAGCGGGAGAAGCAGACTCCCACTGAGCAGGGAGCCTGCCATAGGACTTGCTCCCAGGACTCCAGGATCATGACCTGAGCCCAAGGCAGTCGCTCAACAAACTGAGCCACCCAGGCACCCATAAATAAATACATCTTTTTATAAATAAATAAATAAATAAATAAATAATGCTTTTTCTACCAAATCCTTATTTTTCCTCCAGAGATTCATCTCCACCTAGGATAGCCTGCCCTTGGCAGCTGTTTCTGCTGCCTGCTGAGCTGTGCCTATAAAGATGACAAACAAATTACACATTAATGGATCCTGGTCTTGCTGGCAGGCTGAATGGAAAGGCTTTCAAAATAAGAAATGGCTCTGGAACTATGCTGGGGGTAATATGGGTCTTAACATGGTTTTAAAACTCCATGAATGTTAGGGGCCCCTGCCTTGCTCAGTTGGTAGAGCATGTAATTCTTGATCTCAGAGTTGTTAGTTGGAACTCCACGTTGGGTGTAGGGATTATCTAAAAACAAATAAATAACCTATAAAAAGAAGAGAAAAAAAAAAAAACCTAGGCCAATTCTCTCAGCTTGTTGGGTGCTGGTACCCATTAGGCCAAAGGTTTGCCCCCCAGGACCCAGGACATTCACAGGATAATTTTCTTCAGTCATCAACATTCCTAATTCTGCTTTGCCATCTTGAAAATGAATGCTGTGAATTCCCAAGTGACTTTGAGGAGGCGGTGTAGACAGGGCCTTTTCAGCACTCCTGGGGAAAGTGTGTCTTTATATTTTTGTAATGTATCAGCGTCATCTTCACATTCAAGGGACTGCCCTACCTTAGAAAATAAACTCGAGAAACTTCTATGAAGTGAATAATGAAGTTCATGTTCAAAGACAGCATGCCCCTTGACAAAGCAGACGTGGACACATGAGAACCTCCCATTTGTAAGTGCTTTAGATCCTGATTTCCTTCTAGGTCACAGGTCTCTCTTCCCTTGCCAACCTCATACATAATGCAATGGCATCCGCTTTTGGTGAAAGCTTGATTGATTCCTTCTCTTTCAAAAGCAATCACGAGAATGAAGCAATTAAACTTAATAACACACAGTAGAAAGAAAACAGCTCTGTTTGTGTTTCAGTCCTACCTCAGGAAGATCATGTGGCTTTTGCATAATCTGGAGGAATTTTATGACAATAGTTATATGGGTTTTTTGTACACTCTTAATTGAATCAACCTGTTCAAACAGCTCATAATTTATGAAGTTTAAATGCTCTTAAGTAATTGAATAGGAGCTTTCTTGGTAGGATATTAAAGGGCATTTCAAGCAAATAAGGACAGCATTGTAGACATAACTTATGACTTGGGCTCATCTTACAAATAGGCAAACATTAGCGACCTAATGTCCTATTTTTTCCCAAATGATACAGAGCAACAAATCATTGTCATTTAATCAACAATGACTAATACACTTCCCAAAATGTTCCCTTAAATGTTTCATTATTCAGTCTGCAGGTATCCTTAATACCTAGTTCTTTCTTGTCCTTATTAATCTGCCAACATTATGCTTATTATAAGAATGAAGAGTATTTTTACATGTTAATTGGAGCCAAATAAATAAAATCCACATTTCATCTATAAACCTAATTTTCACCAAGTTTTGGAAATTTGAGTTTGCAGTTCACTTACAAGGGAAACCCCTGAATAATTATCAGCTCTGAGCTGTTTCACATCACCTTACCCATAAATACAAGCCATCCATTGATGTAGGGAAAAAATTTAAGATATTTCTTTTTTTTTAAAGATTTTATTTATTTATTTGACACAGAGAGAGAGAAAGAGACAGTGAGAGAGGGAACACAAGCAGGGGAAGTGGAAGCAGAAGCAGGAGGGGGAGAAGCAGGCTTCCCCTGAGCAGGGAGCCCAATACGGGGCTCCATCCCAGGACCTTGGGATCACAACCTGAGCCAAAGGCAGATGCTTAATGACTGAGCCACCCAGGAGCCCCAAGATATTTCTTTTTTTTTTTTTTAATACTTTAGTTATTTATTTGACAGGGAGAGAGTGGGGGAGAGAGCATGAGTTGGGGGAGCAGCAGAGAGAGAGGGAGGAGAAGAAGCAGGCTCCCTGCTGAGCAGAGAGCCCAACCCAGGACTTGATCCCAGGACTCTGGGATCCTGACCCAAGTCAAAGGCAGATGCTTAACTGACTGAGCCACCCAGGTGCCCCTAAGATGTTTCTGCCATTCAGGCAGTATGTAGTGGTGTCAGCAAGGATATGCAATAGCAGGAGTTCTCATTCCTTGTCACGGGGAAGGCAGAATGGTACAGTCACTTTGGAAGAGAGTTCGCAGTTTCTTACAAAACTAAACCTACTCTTACCATGCAATCCAGCACTCATGCTGTTTGACATTTACCTGAATAAATTGAAAATTTATGTCCATATTTTAAAAACTGCACATGGATATTGATAGCAGCTTTATTCATAAGAGCCAAAACTTGTAGGCAACCGAGATGTCCTCCAGTAGGTGGAGGGACAAATTACCTGTGGCACATCTAAACAATGGAGTATTACATTTAGTACTAAAAAGAAAGGAGCTATCAAGCCATGAAAAGATAGGGAAGAAATTTAAATGCGTATTACTAAGTGAAAGGAGCAAATCTGAAAAGACTGCAGACTGAATGATTTCAGCCACATGCCATTTTGGAAAAGGCAAAAGTATGGAGACAATAAAAAGATCAGTGATTCCCAGGGGTTAGAGAAGGGAAGAAGGAACAGGCAGAACACAGAGGATTTCTAGAACAGTGAAACTATTCTGTGCGACACTATAATGGTGGATCCACGTCATTATACCTTGGTCCAAACCTGTTCAACTTCCCATGCCGAGAGTGAGCTCTGATGTAAACCACAGACTTTGGATGATGACGGTGTGTCGATGCAGCTCATCAGTTACATCAAATAGACGGCTCAGGTGCAGGATGTCGCTAGTGTGGGAGGCTGCATGTGTGGGGGCAGGGGTTATGGGGAAATTCTGTACTTTCTGTTCCATTTTGCTGTGAACCTGAAACTGCTCTAAAAGATAAAGTTTGTTCATGTAAAAAAAAATGTGTGGAGCATTTCCTACTTCATGCTATGGAATGTACTGTAGATACCAAGATGGAGTAAGATAACGTATCTGCCTTTAAAGAGCTCACGGTCTTCTAGGGAGAGCCTCCCTTAAACAAAGAAAGATGTAGTACTCTATTGGAATGATGGGTGGCATTATGAGGGAAGTATATCCTGAGTACCGGGAGGGCCAAAGATGGAATTTTCTTCTATGGGATGGTGCATTATGTAATGATTTGTAAGAAATACATACTCAGTCATTCAGATGACCAAAATAGATTTCTCAGATATATTTGACCTTCATCTACAATTTCTGAAAATGCTTTAGGGCCATAAAGGTGAAATGGGTGTCTTCTTATGGATGAAGTGACTTTTGCATCCCATCCAAGTGTGGGGGCTGCTGCCAGAATTAGAGGCTTGAACTTTCAGTCCCACTCTGTTCCCAACATCTGGGGAGAGGAGTGGGACTGGAGGTCACCAGTGGCCAATGGCTTAGTCAACCATGACTACGTAATGAAGCCTTCATAAAAAAACAAGAGGACAGAGGTGCCTGGGTGGCTCAGTGGGTTAAAGCCTCTGCCTTTGGCTCAGGTCATGATCCCAAGGTGCTGGGATTGAGCCCCGCATTGGGCTCTCTGCTCAGCAGGGAGCCTGCTTCTTCCTCTCTCTCTGCCTGCCTCTCTGCCTACTTGTGATCTCTCTCTGTCAAATAAATAAATAAAATCTTAAAAAAAAAAAAAAAAACAAGAGGACAGCTTTTTGATTCTCTTTTCAGAGAAGCTTCCATACTTGGGGACCCAGAATGCTTGCCGGTGCCACCAGGCTCCATGAGGATAGAAGCTCCTTTGTTAGGGACCTGGCCCTGTGTTTCTCCTCATCAGGCTGTTGATTCGTATTGTTTGTAGCCTTTACAGATATTGGCCAGGTTTCTCACCAAAAAAGTGATTCCTGGCATTATCTCTTTTCTACTGCCTAAAAATTGTATAGCTGTGAGGGAATAAGAGAAGTACGTAAACCAGCGATATTTTACTCGCTCTTATGACCAGCCCAGAAAGACATCCAAATAATCATTGAAAATACTTTTTAGGGGCACCTCGGTGGCTCAGTCAGTTAAGCATCTGCCTTCAGCTCAGGTCATGGTCCTGGGGTCCTGGGACAGAGTCCCACATCAGGCTCTCTGCTCAGCAGGGGGTCTGCTTCTCTCTCCCTCCACCTGCTGCTCTGCCTGCTTGTACTCTCTACCAAATAAAGTCTTTAAAAAATATATATGCATATATATATATTTTAATGTTATTCTTCAAACATTATTCAGTACCTATTAGGGACCAAATGATAAGACTGGAAGAGAGGACAGTTTGGTCAAATTTCTGAACTAGGGAATTAACCCCTGCTTCAGTCTCCAGCCTTTCTCAATTATGTCCCCAGGTGATCTGAGGAATATCTGTAGCCAGAGCTGTCTGGAAGCATATCATTGCTGTGAGTGAATATCTCCAGCTGCTTGTTTGACAAGCATCCCACTTGAATGTCTCAAAATCACCTTTAATAGAACATGTTCCACACTGAATTCACACACATTCACTCGAACCGTAGTCCTCCTCCAGTTCTTACCTCATGATTCCTTCATCACTCTCCTTCCAGCTGCACAGACAGACCCCAAGGAGCTATCCCTGACATGCCTTTTCCTGCCTCACCTTCGCCATCCAAGCCCCCTCCCCATCCTGCTATTGTTCTCTCATATCCCCCGCATGTGCTCTTCTTTCCAGCTCTTCCTCCATCCCCTGGGTCAAGCTTCCATCAACACTCACTTTGATTTATCTCCCCCAGTCCATTTTCCATCCCGTAGAGCGGTGTTTTCAAAAATGGAAACCTGAGCATATCCTTCCACTTGAGACCCGGAGTACCATAAAAGATAAATATTTAGTTTTTGTCCCCAGTTCCTAGTATGCAGCTCATAAAACCCTTGGAAGCTCTGGAGTGATGACAGTGTCTCTGGTATGCTATTGAGGTGACTGGTGGCGGGGGGCTTCTCTAGAAAACCCAAACCCTGTGATTAGGCAGTTGGAACTTCCACCTGGAAGTTCACCCTCAAACCCCGGGGAGGAGAGATGGGCCAGAGACTGAGTTCAGTCACCAATACTGGGTGATTTCATCAATTATGTTTGCACAATGAAACCTCTGACAGAACCCCTAAATTATGGGGTTTGGAGAACTGAGAACTTCTGAGTTGGTGAATGTACATGGAGGTGCTGGAAGGATGGCCCACCCCCTCAGAGGGCATGGGACCTCCAAGTTCTTTCCCCATACTTTGTCCTGTGTATCTCTTCCATTTAGCTATTTGAGTTCTTTTTTTGTTTGTTTGGTTTTGTTTTTAAGTAACCTCTATATCCAGTGTGGGGCTTGAACTCATGACCCTGAGGTCAGGAGTTGCATGCTCTTTCAAGAAAGCCAGCCAGGCACCCTTAAATTTGTTTGTTTTAATAATTTAAAAAAAATTGTTTTATTTTTTAAAAATAACAGTTTTAGTTATTTGTTTGTTTGTTTTAAAGTAGGCTCCAGGGGTGCTGGGTGGCTCAGTCATTAAGTGTCTGCCTTCGGCTCAGGTCATGATCCCAGCGTCATGGGATCCAGCCCCACATCCGGCTCTCTCCTCAGTAGGAAGGCTACTTCTCCCTCTCCCACCCCCTCTCCATCTCCCACTCCCCCTGCCTGTGTTCCTGCTCTCGCTGTCTCCCTCTCTGTCAAATAAAGAAATAAAATCTTAAAAAAAAAAAAAAGTAGATGGGGCGCCTGGGTGGCTCAGTGGGTTAAGCCGCTGCCTTCGGCTCAGGTCATGATCTCGGGGTCCTGGGATCGAGTCCCGCATCGGGCTCTCTGCTCAGCGGGAAGCCTGCTTCCCTCTCTCTCTCTCTGCCTGCCTCTCCGTCTACTTGTGATTTCTCTCTGTCAAATAAATAAATAAAATCTTTAAAAAAAAAAAAAAAGTAGGCTCCACACCCACACAGAGCCCAATGCAGTGCTTGAACTCAAAAACCCTGAAATCAAGACCTGAGCTGAGATCAAGAGTCAGATGTCTAACCAACGGAATCACCCAAGCACCCTTTTAAGATTTTATTTTTAAGTAATCTCCAACACGGGGCTTGAACTCAGGACTCCGAGAATCAAGAGTTGCATGCTCTACTGACTGAGTTCTAACTTTTACTGACAGGTGCCCCTGAGTTCTAACTTTTTTACAAGTAACCAGTATAGTAAGCAAAGCCCTTTTCCTGAGCTTTATGAGTCATTCTAGCTAATTATTAAATCCCAGAGCAGGTTATGGGAACCCTCCATTTGTGGCTGGTCAGTCAGAAGGAAGAGGGGCCCAGACTTGTAATTGATGTCTGTGGTGGGAGACGCATTGTGGGACAAAGTCCTTTACTCTGTGGGAGCTGGTGCTACTTCCAGGGAGTGTCCATGTTGAACTGAACGGTTGCACATCCCGCTGGTGTCACACAGTTGAGGAAGTGGTGTTGGAAGGGAAACACCTTTTTTGTGGTCAGAAGTGTTGTGAATAGAAACTCCTGGAACTCTTCAAAGGATTCCCTTCAGTTTTGGGCCAAAGAGGCCTGCATGCTCTCTCCTTCACCCTTACTTCTTCAACCTTCATGTGGATGTTTTCCTCCCTCACCGATTCTCTGGGCACTCTGGAGCCCTCTCAGTCCCTTGAGCAGACCTCGTTGATCACACTTTCTGCAGATTTTGGCTCAGATTTTGCTTCCTGAAGAACTCATCTTCGATACCCTCCCTCAACACACACCAAGACTAGCTCTGTTCCCCAGTGCATGCTCTCAAATCACCTTGTATTTCCCATCAGAACAACGATCACACATCATAAACTATTTCTTATGCTTCCCCATTAAAATAGAAGCTCACTAAGTGTAGAGACCATGTCTGTATTGTTCACTGTTCTAACCCAGCTCTTAGCATAGTGCTTGTCCTATGACAAGTGAGTGAGAAATATTAACTTAATAGTGTTTTACAGTATACCGAAGAGAAAAGCCTCCTAATTATTTTACATGAGAGTATGAGCTCTCCCCTTTTAGATGCAGAAATGAAAAAGGGCTGCCGTGCCATTTTCTAAAAGTGCAAGGAAAACGATAAATTTCCCTGTAGAAGAGCCTCATGGAATAAATAAAATATCAAGTCATTAGCTTTGACTGACATGAAACATGTCACTATGTTATCTCTGATTTCTCCATCCTCCTCCAAAGCTCTGATTACAAGATTTATTTGCCTTTGACTAAAGATCAAATTAATGGCTCCATAAGAAGATAGTTTTATAGACAAAATGAGATGTACCAAAGAGAGATGGAAAGCAGGTTGATTTTGGAATTCCAGGAACTCCTGGACTGGGGTGTGACCGTAACATGTTTCTCTTAGTCTAAGTTTCCCCCTATGTAGAATGAGTTTTGTAGTTTTTAATCTGATGGGGCTATACAGACTAGAAATGAAATAATAGGGGTGCCTAGATGGCTCAGTCAATAAAGCATTTGCCTTAGGCTCAGGTCATGATCTCAGAGTCCTGGGATGGATCCACAGGAGCCCCATGTCTGCTCATTGGGAAGTCTACCTGTCCCTCATCCTCTGTCCCCCCCATTCCTGTGTGGGCTCTCCCTCAAATAAATTGATAAAATCTTTAAAAAAATAAAATAATACATTTAAAATTCAATATTTTGGGGCGCCTGGGTGGCTCAGTGGGTTAAGCCGCTGCCTTCGGCTCAGGTCATGATCTCAGGGTCCTGGGATCGAGTCCCGCATCGGGCTCTCTGCTCAGCAGGGAGCCTGCTTCCTTCTCTCTCTCTCTCTCTGCCTGCCTCTCAGTGTACTTGTAATTTCTCTCTGTCAAATAAATAAATAAAATCTTTAAAAAAAAAAATAAATAAAATTCAATATTTTGGGATGCCTGGGTAGCTTATTCAGTTGGGCATCTGCCTTCATCTCACGTCATGATGCTGAGGTCCTGGGATCGAGCCCAGAGCTGGCTCCCTGCTCAGGGGTAGTCTGCTTCTCCCTCTCCCTCTTCCTCTGCCCACCCTCCAGCTCTTGCTCACTCTCTCTTGCTCTCTCTCTGTCTCAAATAAATAGGGAAATCTATAAAAAATAAAGAAATACAACAAATTTCAGTATTTTAGGGCATCTGGGTGGCTCAGTCAGTTAAGCGTCTGTTTTCAGCTCAGCTTAAGATCCCAGGGTCCTGGGATCGAGTCCCATATCGGGCTCCTTGATCAGTGGGGAGTCTGCTTCTCTCTCTTCCTCTGCTGCTCCTCCTGTTTGTGCTCGTGCTCTCTCTCTCTCTCTGTCAAATAAATAAGTAAAATCTTTAAAACAAAAAACAGAAAAAGAGCATAAATTGATACAACCTCTATAGAGGCAATTTGGTGGCACCTATAGAAATTACAAATGCATATTTACCCTAAAAATACACAAGTACACATGTGAGGTGGCATACACTACAACAGCATGGTTTGTAATAACTATAAAAGATTAGAAAACACATAAATGGCCATTGGTCAGTAACTGATAATATAAATACTAGTACATCTATATCATAGAACTAGCCAATAAACTGAAAAAAAAAAAAAAAGGAAAAACTCTTAAAATACATATCCAATTACTTTTTTTTTTTGGTTAATTTTAAAAAGAGAAAAGTAGACTTCATTTTTTTTTTAAGTTTTTATTTACTTATAAGAGAAAGAGCTGGGGGAAGAGCAGAGGGAGGGGACAAAGAGACTCCATGCTGAGTGTAGAGTCCAACGTGGGGCTCAATCTCAGGACCCTGAGATCATGATCTGAGCCAAAAGTAAAGGTTGGACACCCAGCAACTGAGCCACCCAGGCGTCCCTAGACTTCATTTTCTAAAACAATTTTAGTTTCACAGCAAAATTGAGAAGAAAATACAGAGCGTTCCCATATAACTAGTCCCTACCCCAACACATGCACAGGCTCCCCCATTATCTGGCATTAAGGTGTTACATTTGTTAACAATCGATGAACCCATATTGACACATTATCACCCTAAGTCCGTAGCTTACGTTAGGGTCCACTCTTGGTGTTGTGCGTTCCATGGATTTGGACAAATATATAATGTCATGTATCCACCCTTACAGGATACAGATTAGTTTCACTACCGTAAATCCTCTGTGCTCTGCCTGTTCATGCCTCCCTTCCTTCTCTTACCCCTGGGAACCACTGATCTTTTTACAGTATCTATAGTTTTGCTTTTTCCAGAATGTCCTATAGTTGGAATCGTGTAGTATGTAGCCTTTTCAGATTGGCTTCTTTTACTTAGTAAGATGCACTTCATTTTCCTCCATGCTTTTTCGTGGCTTATAGCTTGTTTCTTTTTGGTGCTAAATAATACGCCATTGTTTAACACCATCAACCCATCCATCTACTAGATATCTTGGTCGTTTCCAAATTTGGGCAACTATGAATAAAATTGCTATAAACATGCAGATACAGGTTTTTGTGAAGACATAAATTTTCAGCACATTTGGGTAAATTTCAAGGAGTATGTTTGCTAGATTATATGAAAAGAGTAGGTTTAGTTTTGTAAGAAACTGCCAAACTGTCTTCCTAAGTAGTCATACCATTTTGTACTCCCATAAGCAGTAAATGAGAGTTTCTGCTCTTCCCCATCTTTGCCAGATTTGGTGTTGTCAGTGTTTTGTATGTTCATAATGGTAATAGGTGTTTAATGGTATCTCATTGTCGTTTTAATTTGCAATTCCACAACGACATATGATGTTGAACATCTTTGCATGTGCTTACCTGCCCTCTGTTTATTATTTCTGGTGAGTTGCCTGTTCAAGTCTTTTGTGGATTTTAAAATCTGGTTGTTTTCTTTTCTTTTCTATTATTTTCTTTTTCTTTTCTCTCTTCTTTCTTTCTTTTTCTTTCAGGGAGAGGGTTTGTTTTCTTATTGTGAGGGGTTTTTCCCCCTCTAAGACCAAATATATGGTATCTTTTCCAACACCAATCAATTCTCCGGTTCTCTAATTCTCAGTGACCAACTGAGTGTCCAACATTAAATTAAATTTGATTAAATTCTGGCATTATCTACCTAGAGTCAGTATCAGATGCTACAGATGAGAAGGCTTGCACTCAAAAGTCTACCCCCAATTCAGATCCCAACTGCAAATGAGGTGCCCAGGTTACCACACTTTCCTAGCCAACCACAGACTCAGGGGTTCCCATGAACTCCTTTTGCATTTAGTAATTTCCTAGCTCACAGAATCCAGGAAAACACTTTCATTAACTTTACCCATTTATTATAAAGGATACAACTCAGGAACAACCAAATGGAGAGATGTATAGGGAAATGAATAGGGATGGGAGGGTTGTGGAGCTTCCACACCCACTGGACACACACCCTCCCATAACTTTAATGTGTTTACATCTCAGAAACTCTTTCAAAATCTCTTTGTCAAGTGTTGTTCTAGAGCTCAATCTCTAGCCCCCTTTCCACTCCCAGGTTGTGGGTGGAGCTGAATGTTCCAACCTTCTAATCACTGGGTCAGGCTCTCTTAGGGCCCTACTCTGAGTTATCTCATTAGCATAGACTCAGAACTGGAAGAAAGGGGCTGGTTATGAATAGCAGAAGATACTCTTGTCACTTAGGAAATTCCAAGAGTTTTAGGAGCTCTATGTCGGGAATTGGGGACAAAGACCAAATGTATTTTTATTATAACCACTCGTCAAGTTAAAAGAGTTCTTTGTATATTTGGGATAAAGTCCTTTATCAAAAATGTCTTAACAAATATTTTTTCATCAGTGGTTTGTCTTTTGATCCTTTTGTCGGTATCTCTCATAAGAACAGAGTTTTTAATTTTAATAAAATCTAGCTTATCAATTATTTCTTTCATAGATTAGCCTTTGGTGTTGTATCTAAAAGGTCATCATCAAATACAAGATCATCTAGGATTTCTCCTATGTCCTCTCCTAAGAGTGTGATACTTTTACATTTTACATTTAGGTCTATGATCCATTTTTAGTTAATTTTTCTGTAAAGTATAAGGTCTGTATCTAAATTCATTTTTTTGGATGTGGATATTCAGTTGTTCCAGATTTTGCTCCTCTGTCAAATAAATTTGGGGGTTAATTTTTTTTTTTTAAAGATTTTATTTATTTATTTGTCAGAGAGAGAGTGTGTGCTCACAAGCAGGCAGAGTGGCAGGCAGAGGCAGAGAGAAAAGCAGGCTCCCCGCCAAGCAAGGAGCCCGATGTGGGACTCGATCCCAGGACCTAGGATCATGACCTGAGCCTAAGGCAGCAGCTTAACCCACTGAGCCACCCAGGTGTCCCAAGAGAGTTAATATTTTGCTATGTTAGCCTTTGCATAAAGAGAAAGATTGAGGGAGTGCCTGGGTGGCTCAGTTGGTTAAGTGACTGCTCTTGGCTCAGGTCATGATCCCACAGGGTCCTGGGATCGAGCCCCACACTGGGCGCAGTCTGCTTCTTCCTCTCCCACTTCCCCTGCTCGTTTTCCCTCTTTCACTATCATTCTCTCTGTCAAATAAACAAAATCTTTAAAAAAAAAAAAAAAAAGACCAAATGACTTAAAATAAAAAAGACTGGGGTTGAGGGAAAACATATATGTAGTTACTTTTTTTTAAGATTTTATTTATTTATTTGACAGAGAGAGATCACAAGTAGGCAGAGAGGCAGGCAGAGAGAGAGGAGGAAGCAGGATCCCTGCTGAGCAGAGAGCCTGATGTGGGGCTTGATCCGAGGACCCTGGGATCATGACCTGAGCTAAAGACAGAGGCCTTAACCCACTGAGCCACTAGGCGCCCCAACATATATGTAGTTACTTAAATTGTCCTTAAAATGTCTCAGGAAAAGTTATATTCCTCATTGCAACAAAAACAAAACCAAAACAAACTTACAATATTCATTGTTTTGAAAAGGAAAATTGGGCAGCTATGAAGTATACCTAGAAAGACTTTTCCTGTTGTAGCGGCCAAGCGCAGGCTGCCCCAAGGTGGGCCACTTTGGCATGAAGATTATTCTGAGTTGAAGGCAATCAAGTCCCTGTGGGCTCAAAAGAAAAATTTCTCCTACCTTAACTACTACATAGAAGAATCTAAATTGGAGATATTTCCCAGAATTAGGGTTATTACCAAAGAAAAATTTTTCTGAGTGACCCATCTCTATGGAGGGACAAACATCTAATTACCAAGCATCAGTTCTTCTTATTGTCCTGTGAACTATGTTCCTTCCCTTGGAAGTCCCAGAAACCTACCTTCTTCTCCTTAGTTCAGGATGGCATATATGCCTCTATTTTGCCTGACTTTTTTTTTTTTTAAGATTTTGTTTACTTGTTTGTTTGTTTACTTGACAGAGAGGGAGAGCAAGAGAACACAAGCAGGTGGAACAGCAAACAGAGGGAAAGGAAGAGGCAGTCTCCTCACTGAGCAGAGAGCCCAGCATGGGGCTCGATCCCAGAACCCTTGGATCATGACCTGATCAGACACTTAACTGACTGAGCCACCCAGGAGCCCCTGTCTGACTGTTTTGGGATTTCATTGTCTATATGGATTCTCCATGCGTAGGCTATTAAATTTTATTTTCTTTTGTTCATCTGCCTCATGTCAATTTGATTCTTCATTCAGTTAGAAGGACCTTAAGGGGACAGGATATTCTTGCTCCCCAAGATGGTAAACCCTTTCTCAATTTGGATTAATGTGAATGAATATATACTGTCAAATGACAAAAACAATTTAGTAGGGGTGTCTGGGTGTCATAGTCGGTTAAGTGTCCAGCTCTTGATTTTGGCTCTGGTCTTCATCTAGCCCTACCTCAGGCTCTGTCTCAGTGCCACGTCTGCTTGGGATTCTCTCCCCACTCTCTGCGCACCCTCCCTCCACACACACACACACACACACACACACACACTCTCTCTCTCTCATAAACAATTTTTTTTTTAAGATTTTATTTCCTTATTTGACAGAGAGAGGCAGCCAGAGAGGGAACACAAGCAAATGGAGTGGGAGAGGGAGAAGTAGGCTTCCTGCAGAGCAGGGAGCCTGACTTGGGGCTTGATCCCAGGACCCTGTGATCATGACCTAAGCCAAAGGCAGATGCTTAACAACTGAGCCACCCCAGTGCCCCAATAAATAAACCTTTTAAAAAAATTTGGTGGGGCACCTGGGTGGCTCAGTGGGTTAAATCTCTGCCTTCATCTCATGTTATGGTCTTAGTGTCCTGGTATTGAGCCCAGCATCCTGCTCTCTGCTCAGCAGGGAGCCTGCTTCCCCCTCTCTCTCTCTGCTTGCCTCTCTGCCTACTTATGATCTCTCCCTCTGTCAAATAAATAAAACTTTTAAAAAAAATTGGTAACAAATCTAATGTGCTTTATTCAAGGGAAAATAATCCATAGATTGGGGGAATACACAAGCAGCTGAGCATTCTTCTTAAGGTATGTTGGGCAAGAGGTTGTATAAAATATTAGAAGAGGCAACCCAGGAACAGGGTAAGATTGGCTAAGAGGTCCCGGATTTCCTAATAAGGTTAGCAGGTCTTGTTTTCTAGAGTAAGGTAAGCTAGCAAAAGCTGAGTTAGAAGTTTGTGAGTGCTGTGTTAGGACTCCTTGACAGGTGTTTCCTGTAAGTGCAAGCTTACTTAGTTTTAGATATGTGACGTGGTCTGGGCCACTGGCACAGCCTCCATTTTGTAAATCCCAGTATGTGAATTAACTTAATCAATAATTTTAAAAATGTATAAAAAAGCAAAAAGTAAAGTTTTTTTTTTTTTTCATGTTTCTCTGCTAGAAGATATATCTTAGGGATAAAAAAGCAAAAAGTAAAGTTTTTTTTTTTTTTTTCATGTTTCTCTGCTAGAAGATATATCTTAGGGATATATAAGCAAATACGTATGTATCTTTTTTTTGCCTGGAACAGAGTTTGGTATAAAATATGGGGAAATTAGGCCAGGGAAGAAAGATACCCCAAAACAAATCCAACCTGACTACAAGAGCCAGCAGTCCTCAACTACTGATTTTTAATTAGCTTACTTAATTTTGCAATACCAAAGCAAAAAAAAAAAAAATTTTTTTTCCTGTATCATTTAATCTACCTGCATTGGTATTTCCCTGGCAGGTGGCTACAAAATCACATTAGTTCAATTACAGAACTTTGCATTATATTAGGCACAACCATTTCCCATGGGTCCTAATTAAATAAGATGGAGTCAACTTCCTGCCTACAGCATTTGTGGAAAAAAAAAAAAAATCCCCAATGCATTATTCTACATATCCTTAGAAAAACAAAAGCAAAAAAGAGAATAAACATCTCCTTTCAAAGGGTTAAATTCAGATTTTTTTTTTTTTAAACCCACTGGAAAATGGCTTCCACATTCCAAAGGATGAGGAAGGAAAACTATGAAATCATTTTGAATGGATTTGTTCAGCAGGGGAAGAGCTGGCTCATTTTCCACGTGGGCTGCCAAGTTCACCAGCCGTGGGGGGAAATGATTTTACTCTTACTTTCTTACTTCATGTGCATTTTTAAACTGTAGTCTTATGGAAATGAAAATCCCATTTGGAGATTGGATTCTTCAGATGGATTTAATTTATATACCATTTGACCAAGTCAATCAGACCAGACTTCGACGGCTTTTTTCATTATAACGTTGTAGGCTTTGCTTCAGAATCTTTTTTTCTAAGTTACAGAAAGTCAATTTAGCAAGTACTGCATCTAATTTAGGTTTTGTAGCTAATGATCTTCGGGCTGCATTAAAATTTTCTTCTGAGCAATAATTCGTATTAAGTCTCTGCTTTAAAAGCAAACTTTCTGAATCATCGTCTGATTTAATATTCTAAAATCTAGAGTACCCCGCGATTCATAGGTAGCTGAGTAAACTTCAAGGAATTGATTTTAGCCTTTATGTAGCTTTTTTGTGTTGTTGTCAGATGGCGGCAGGAATGGAGCCCAATAGGGCAAGAAAACAGTGCAAGCAGCCCCCTTCTAAGAAACCAAACTGTCTCTTTCTAAAACAGTATCCCCCCAAATAAAATAAAATAAAATAGGGCCCAGTATCCTAACTTTACTGCTAAGCCTCCTTTTTGTGTTGTTGATTGAAAATATACACGAGTTCGTGGATTCTCTCTTACAGAGCTGAAGCCTGTTGTACTTAACAGAAGATCGCCTACCAGCATGCGCACCCACACGGAAATGGGCGCCCTGGGATTAATCCAAGAAACTTCTGCCACTATTCTTGCCCTTCAAGGGAAGCTGGAGTAAAACACACCTCCTGCCACTTCATTATGTCAGAGGTTTGTGTCTCCCATTAGCAAATCCACAGAGAGCAGGGACTTCCTGCCAGCCAAATGGTGTAGATGGAATAGATTCAAATATTTGAGACAGAACCTGCTTTGTGTCTGGTCCTTTACAGACGTTTTCTCTAGCAGAGGGCGCCAGTGCCAATGCCTTGCTCTCTCTAAAGCCTACTAGAGCCTCTAGGAATTGCGGCTCCCGTTTCTCGGCTTCATCCATCCTTTCTCCAACCCAAACGGGACTTCTGAATTCTTTGCCGGAGACCTTACAAATACTGGCACATAGTAGGTGTTCAGTACATATTTGTTGAATCAATAAAATACCATATTCTCAGGTATGTGACTGTTGGCCAGACTGCTGACTGTGATCAGAGCTGTTTCTGCCCTTGGGGATCTCAGAGCTAAGAATTCTGTGGCTGGAAGCATATGAAAGAGGTCTGCTTGCTGAGAGCTCGAAGAGAACGGTGCAAGTGATATGCTAAACTATGCAGATTGCCGCGTTTCAGGAGGTGAAGGGGAGGCCTTACCTGGCTTAACGGCTTAAGGAGTGCTAAAATGCAGAGTTTGTTTTGGGTAAATTCACTTTTGTTACTTAAACTAGAGTTAACTCACATATCAATGGCAGAGAAGCAGAGGGTGATGGCAGAAGGAGGAGGTTCCGGAAAGCTGTTCAGGGAGGTCCCGTGTGAAACTTACACCCATTTTGCTGACCGATAAACTAAAGATCCGGCAAAGTTGTTAGCCAACTATTAAAAGTCTGTGTATGGGAGCTTAGACTGTCAGATTTAGGACTGGATATTCTGAAAGTATTCAAGTCCACTAAGCAGACAAACCTATTCTGTATTTCATAAAACAGAGAACATCATCTTACAATCTAGTGCTCATCATTAGCTCCAATGTTATAAGAACTACACAGCTTATCTGAGAATTCACATTAGGGGCCAGCCAAGGAGAGGATATATAGCTCCTCATGGGAAGGCAGTGTGTACAACCTGATAGCCACATGGACAAGAGAAGAAAGATGACCCTGTAAAGAGAGAACTTCCTGTGGTGCCTGATTTCTTCACCCTTGCAGAGCCAGAGGAGGCCCTGGGCTCTGCTGAGGGCCTTTGTGCCTCTCTAAATGGGGATTTTACAAATTCTAGCTCATGGGGTTGGGAGGATTAAGTGAGTTAATCCATGCAAAATTCTTAGAACAGTGCCTGGCCGGAGTAAAGACTCAATAAATATTATGATTATGATTACTATGATCATTTCAGATGTTACTCTCAGGGTCATGTAAGAGGCCATGAAAGTCAGTATTCTCTTGTGAGAATACTGCCTCCTTCCATCTTCTGTCCTAAGCACCTCTCCTCACCCTAGTCCTGGCCTTGTCGGTAAACACTGAAGAGCTCAGAGGACCTAGGTGGGTACAAAAGAGTAGAAAAGTGGTTTGAGGCCCAATCCTAGAGTGCTTTTGAAGTCATTCCTGAGAGCTTGTGTGTTATACTGTGGGTAAGTTTCTCAAAGTGTGGTGTTGGAATCATCTCTGGTTTTATTTCCTTTTTAAAAAAAGATTTTATTTGGGCGCCTGGGTGGCTCAGTGGGTTAAGCCGCTGCCTTTGGCTCAGGTCATGATCTCAGGGTCCTGGGATCGAGTCCCACATCGGGCTCTCTGCTCAGCAGGGAGCCTGCTTCCTCCTCTCTCTGACTGCCTCTCTGCCTACTTGTGATCTCTCTCTGTCAAATAAATAAATAAAATCTTTAAAAAAAAAAAAGATTTTATTTATTTATTTGAGAGAGGGAAGAAATATGAGATGGGGGAGGGGAGAGGGAGAAGCAGACTCCCTACTGAGTAGGGAGCTTGATACAAGATTCAAACCCAGGACCCTGAGATCCGAACCTGAGCCCTGGGAACAGGACCTGAGCCGAAGGCAGACACTTAACCAATCCAGCTACTCAGGTGCCCCCATATGTGCTTTTAATTCACAAACTGATTAGAAAGATCTTTTCTATAGAGAATACATGCTAGTCTGGCAGAGTTCTTTGGACACCTTCTTCCTCTTTGTGAAAAAAAAAAAAAAAGGGAAGGGGACTCCTAGCTGGCTCAGTCGGTAGATGCTGTCTCTCTTGATCTTGGGGTCATGAGCCCCATTTTGGATGTAAAGATTACTTAAAATATATCTATATAGATATTAAAAAGAAATAGGTAAGATAATGTTGGTGAAAATATCCAGTAAAGTCATTGTGAGATTTGCCGTTATCTTTAAAATATTTTAGCATATACAGTGTGCTGCTATGGGTGTACCCCATTTGGCTTAAACTATCACCCAGAGGCTGCCAGCACTCTAATCCAGAAGGCACAACTCATTAACAACCAAATGCAAGGCTAGATTCTCCTTGGATCTGGTATTTAAAAATCAACTATAAAAGATACTTTGGGGACAAATGTGGAAATCTGAGTACAGACTGAGAATTAGAGGATATTACGGGATTACTGTTAATTTTATTATGTGTGATCATGGAGAAATGTATGTAGGTTGTTAGAAGTGCATACTAAAGTAATTGAGGGTGAAATGTCATGATGTCTATAATTAACTATATAATACTTGAGCAAATATGAGGAAATTATAAGAATTATTAAATCTAGGTGATGAGTGTTTGGGTGTTCATTATACTATTCTCTCTACTTTTTATATGTATAAAAATGTGAATACTAAAAAACTAAAGAGAAAAAAAGAATTCACAGTACAGGGGGTGGCTTTCTAGCATTCAGAGGTGGCTTTTACAAATGTTTCTGTTATCAGTATCTTGGTCAACAATTTCTTTGCAATTTGCCTACTAAATGTGAGAAATGGGTTTTACCGGTAAAAACAGTGGCTTGTTGATGAGCATGATGAATGTGGGAAATGAGGGGGAATTTTTTTAGGGCAAAGGAAAGATATTCAAGATGCATGATTATCTAAAAATATTCCAGAGATTCTCCCTGCCCTAGAATAAGTAGGATGTTCAAATCCCAAGAGTCTTGTAGCCTGTATCCTTAGCAATGATGCCATAGGCTAACTCCTTCAAGGGGTCCATCTCTGGTCAAAACACTAGAGAATTCTAGGGTGCCTGACCCAATTTTCCCTCTGGAATCTTGGCTTTTACTTGAGAAGATTTTTTGACTACTTGTATCTACCAAAAAGAACCTAAAAGTTTTGCATACCCGAATTGGCTCAGATTAATTTGCAAGAACAGGACTTGTGTATAACAAGTTTTTAATATTTTCTCATTGTGTCCATTTCCTAGTTTTCCACTTTTTGCTATTTTTTTTTTTTAATTCCTTTAAGTAGGGACGCCTGGGTGGCTCATTGGTTAAGCAGCTGCCTTCGGCTCAGGTCATGATGCCAGCGTCCTTGGATGGAGTCCCACATCTGGCTCCTTGCTCCGCGGGGAGCCTGCTTCTTCCTCAGACTCTGCCTTCCACTCTGTTTGCCTGTGCTCACTCTTGCTCTCCCTCTGAAAAATAAATAAGTAAAATCTTTAAAAAAAAAAAATTCCTTTAAGTAAACTCCATGTCCAGTGAGGGGCTCGACCCATAACCCCTGGATTAAGGATCAAGAATCACATGTTCCACCAACTGAAACAGCCAGACACCTTGAACTGTTCACCTATCAACTTATCTATCTATCTTAAGATTTTATTTCTTTATTTGAGAGAGAGACAGAGACCACAGAGGGAAAGTGAGAGAGAGAAGCAGACTCCCCACTGAGTAGGAAGCCTGATGTGGGGCTTGATCCCAGGACCCTGGGATTATGACCTAAGCCAAAGGCAGACCTTTAACCTACTGAGCCACCCAGGCACCCCTATTTATTTTTTTATTCTTTTTTTTTTAAAGATTTTATTTTTAAATAATCTGTACACCTAATATGGGGCTCGAACTTACAACCCCAAGATCAAGAGTCACATACTCCACCAACTGAACCAGCTAGGTGTCCCTACTTTTTGCTATTTTAAATAATCTGAGAAATATGGCGTCTCCATAGCTATGTTTTCAAAATAATACTTCACTAGTCTCTGCAGCTAAAGTTATTATTCAGCTATTAGCCAGATCTTCTAAATATATCCTCATATAACTTTACTTTCTTTGAAAGGAAGTTTTGGACATAATGGAAACACCAGTGAACCCCATGATGTCCTTGATCACCTATTTTCCTCAGAGGTTGATGTCATGGATAGATGCATGTTTCACTTCTCTTGTCATGACCAGTGTGCAGGAAAATCTCACTGTGGTTTCCTTTACTGTCATACTCACCATACTTCTGATACCAGAGGTGTGAACCAGTTCTCTGACACCAACTGGGTGTCACACAATTTGATTCAGATTTGACACTATCTGTCTGGACTTACCCTCAGATCCCACAAGCTAAGGCTCAGTCCCACAAGACTGGCCCTACCTCAGATGCCAGTTGCAAGTTCCAGGTTGTCACCTATACTTCTGATCTACTGACCCTATACTGGTGTTCCCATGACCCCCTTCAGGATCGGTTATTTGCTAGAATAACTCAGAGAAATAAATTTACATTTACCAGTTTATTATCTCATAAAGGATATGATAAAAGGTACTCATGAAGGCAGCTGGCTGGCTCTGTCAGGGGAGCGGGCAGCTCTTGATCTTGGAGTTGTGAGTTCAAGCCCCATATTTCATGGAGAGATTATTTAAAAATAAAATATTTTAAAAAAATATGGAAGAACAACCAGATGAAGAGATACCTACAGTAGAATCCAGAAGAGTCCCAAATGCTGGAACTGGTGTACACCATCCTCCTGGCACATGGGATGTATTTACCATCCCGTAGTTCAGGGATTTTTATGGAGGCTTCATCACACAGGCATGATAAATTATTTTTCTTAAGATTTTATTTATTTATTTGACAGAGAGAGAGCACAAGCAGGGGGATTGGCAAACAGAGGGAGAAGCAGGCTCCCCACTGAGCAGGGACCTTGACTTGGGCCTCATCCCACATGACCTGAGCCAAAGGTGGAGGTTTAATGACTGAGCCACCCAGGTGCCCCTAGGCATGATAAATTATTAACTCAATATCCGCTCCCTCTCTCCTCCCCAGAGGATGGGGATGAGGCTGGAAGTTCTAAGCTTCATTTTTTTTTTTTTAAGATTTTATTTATTTATTTGGCAGAGAAAGACAACAAAGAGAGAGGGAGAACACAAACAGGGGGAGTGGGAGAGGGAGAAGCAGGCCCCACTGAGCATGGAACCTGGTGTGGGGCTCAATCCCAGGACCCTGGGGTCATGACCTGAGTGGAAGGGGAGGCTTAACCAACTGAGCCACCCAGGCACCCCATGGAAGTTCTAAGCTTCTAATCATGGCTTGGTCTTTCGGTGACCAGGCCCCATCATGAATTTATCCAAGAGCCCACCAACTATTGTCTCATTAGAACAAAAAGTGCTTCTTTTTTTAAAGAATTTATTTATTTATTTATCAGACAGAGATCACAAGTAGGCTAGAGAGACAGGCAGAGTGCAAGAGGGGGAAGTAGGTTGCCCGCTGAGCAAAGAGCATGATTCGGGGCTCGATCCCAGGACCTTGAGACCATGACCTGAGCTGAAGGCAGAGGCTTAACACATTGAGCCACCCAGGCGCCCCAAAAAGTGCTTCTTTCACCCAGGAAATTCCAAGTGATTTAGGAACTCTGGCTCAGGAACTGGGGTCAAAGACCAAATTTTAGGCGTGCCTGGGTAGCTCAGTTATTAGGCCTCTGGCTTTGGCTCAGGTCTGATCCCAGGGTCCTGGGATGGAGTCCTACATCAGACTCCCTGCTCAGTGGGAAGCCTGCTTCTCCCTCTCCCACTCCCCCTCCCTGTGTTCCCTCCCTTTCTGTCTCTATCAAATTAATGAATAAAAACTTAAAAAAAAAAAAAGACCAAATTTTAGAATAAAAGATGCTTTTAGCACCTTCATTTCATTTTCTTTTTCTTTTCTTTTTTTTTTAAGATTTTATTTACTGGGACTCTTGGAGGGCTCAGTTGTTTGAGTGGCTGCCTTCGGCTCAGGTCCTATTCCCAGAGTCCTGGGATTGAGCTCCGCATCTGGCTCCTTGCTCAGCAGTAAGTCTGCTTCTCCCTATGTCTGCCACCCCCCCTGCTTGTGCACTCTCTCTCTCTGTTTCTCTGACAAGTAAATAAATAAAATCTTAAAAATAAATATATGTTAGTTATTTATTTGAGAGAAAGAACATACAAGGAGGGGAAGCAGAGGGAGAAGCAGACTTCCCTCTGGGGGAGGAGCAAAGGGACAGGGCAAAGCAGAAGCCCCGATGAGCAGGGACCCAGACTCGGAGCTGATTCCTGGGACTCCATCATGACCTGAGCCAAAGGCAGACTTTCAACCCACTGAGCCACCCAGGTGCTTTATTTCTTAGGAAATTATAAAGGTTTTTAGGACCTCTTGGCCCGAAGTCAAGAATGAAGACCAAAATAATTATTTCTTATATCACAATAAGATATGGAAAATATCATTGCTATAAAGTAGTAGTTATTTAAAAAACCAAGAAATAAAATGAAGTAGCAGTTATTAACACTACCAGATCATCTGTGGAACTGTATATATATTTGTATCAATGAACCAGAAAAGATAGCATTTCAAGTACATATTGGTATCTCTTTGATATAAATAATATTCTCTACTCCAAATGACTTAATAAACTACTGTGTGTGTGTGTCATTTTTTTTTCTCAAGTAATCTGTACACCCAACATGGGGCTTGAACTCATAAGAATTCATCTTTTGATTTCACGAGTTGCATGCTTTACCAATTGAGCCAGCCAGGCACCCACATAAAGTCCTCTTTTTACTTCCTTTTCTACCCAACTTAAGTTGTCTTTGTTCATGCTCCTGCCTATATTTTTAACTCTTTTGTTTCTTTGCCCTTTTGATTTATTCTCCTGGCAAAATCCTGATGCCAGAACAATCCAATACACTTGTCATAAACTCCAAAGAATTTATTCAAGCATCTCCATCATCCCCCTGAACAGAAATGTAAAGGTCCCCTAGTCTTACCAATCCAAATCAATTTTGGCATGGATCTCAGGCCCAAACTAGGACAGTTAGAATTTCTTCCACAAGGTATTTGGAGTCAAAATTCAAAGAGTCTTGTCAGTTTCTTCATGGCTAAAGATTTGAGCAAGAGCATTATTGAAAGTACTCAATGCTTGGAATGATACGGACACTGGCCATTCAGAATGATGCTTTACAATCATGATTGTAAACCACGTTACACTACAATGGTCTGGAAGCCCCTGGACATGCCATTTGTTGTCCCTGTAGTTGCCGGATCATGAGGAGAACCCAGAGGTCCTAAGGGAGATGGTGTCTTTCAGTATTTTAAAACGTGTATATGAAACTTGGGAGCTCTGTACAACCATGCCTCTTGCCATGTTGTTCTATTACTTCTGTTATAATTTACTTTAAAACACTTCCTTATAAACAGTGCAATGTACTTGTGTGTAAATTAGCTTTCATCTACACTCCAGGGAAGGTTATGTATCATTAGAGTTACCCTATTAGGAATTCACACTCTAGGGGAAGTTAGTTATAATATGAAGTGCTCTAATCAGGGATCCATAATCCCCAGGTGGCTACTTAAGTATTTCAAGGATCTTTATTGAAATTTATATCAGAAGTTTCATTAATTAGCTTAAGGGACATTAGAAATACATTTTTATTGGTGAAATAAATGATGTCCCAGATACATGGCTGGTTAGAAAGATGTCACACACTGTCACTTGTGTGAATGAGATGCAAGAAGATACCTGCCCCAAACCAAAACAAAACCAACCACCAAACATAGAAACCAAGAACACTCCTGACCAGAGTATAAGTTTCATGAGAGCAGGGATTTTTATTGGCTTTATTCATATTCATACATATTCATATTTATACACCCAATGCTAAGAACAGTGCCTGACACAATCTACTCAATACATGGTGAGTAAGTTGCTGGGTAGCTCAAAAATCTGCCAACTTCTTGGTCTAAGTTCTAGTTGATTCTGTGTTATCCACCTCTCCCCAATGTCTTCTGTTCCATTTTTGGAGGCATCTGCTGACAGACCTGAATAGAAAGCTGGTGGATTTTCTGTATGAATACTGTTGCATCTACCTCGGTGTGAGTCTCTCATACAAAACGCATGTGGGCATGCCTGATGACAAAGGGTGAGGATTTCCTGAAATTTATTGAACATGTTATATGACTTTTCTGCTCACTTACCAACAAGAGTTTATATATTGGTGGTGGGGGTAGGGAGGTGTGCCCGGGTGGCTCAGTCAGTTAAGCAATCCTCCTTCAGCTCTTATCACCATCCTAGGGTTCTGGGATGGAGTCCTGTATTTGGCTCTCTGCCTGCTGCCTTCCCCGCTTGTGCTTTCTCTCTGTTGCTTGCTTCCTCTCTCTCTCTTTCACTTTCAAAATAAATAAATAAAACCTTTAAAAAAATGTGGGGATGGGTATCATTCTGTAGTAGAAAGGTACTATATGGGAGGTAAGAAAGTGGAACAAGCAAGTACAGTTCATATTTTTAGAAGTTTGGATGAAACAGAAAGAAATACTTAATTTGTAAGGATGGAAAAACTAGATCATGTGGGCGCCTGGATGGCTCAGTCGGTTGAGCCTCTGACTCTTGATTTTGGCTCAGGTTGTGATCTCAGGGTTATGAGAGTGAGCCCTAGACTGGGGTCCATGCTTAAGATTCTCTCTCCCTCTACCCCTTCCCCTCCCACTAGCGCATATGCACACTCTCTCTCTTTCTCAAAAACAAATTATTTAATAATAATTAAATAATTTTATAATAATTATAATAATTGTAACATAATTATTATATGTAATATATAATATAATCTAATATATAGCATAATAATAACAACAAATAAATACTAAAATAAAACAAAGGACTTGATCATGTTCATAAAGGAACCAGAGTAGAGGATAGGCTTGAAGACCTAGAAGAAGAAAGGAAGCTAATGGGTCAAGATGTAAAGTCTTCTTTTATTTATTAATTTATTTATTTAAAGATTTTATTTATTTATTTGACAGACAGAGATCAGAAGTAGGCAGAGAGAGAGAGGAGGAAGCAGGCTCGCTGCTGAGCAGAGAGCCCGATGCGGGGCTCCATCCCAGGATCTGGGATCATGACCTGAGCCAAAGGCAGAGGCCTTAATCCACTGAGCCACCCAGGCGCCCCAAGATGTAAAGTCTTCTCAATTTGAGTAAAGTTCAAGTTGTCATAAAAAAAAAAAAAAAAAAAGAGAGACCCAGAAATACAGTAGCTTGAATAAGATAGTTTATTTCTCTTCCATGTAGCAGCCTGGTCAGTGTAGACTGGCCTCTAGCTTTACATGGCGCAGTTACTCAAGGACCCATATTCCTTCCATATTATTGCTTCCATCACTGTATGTTGAAGTTGGGTCAATGGTACAGTCCTGTTCCAGCACATGGGGAAGGAAGTCAAAAGCAAATTAGGTGGAGATTGTATGTATTATCTCTGTTCACATTCTCTTGGTGAGAATTCAGTCATGGAACAAACATTAACTGTTAATATTTCCATAATTCAGTTTAAAATACTGTATTTCAGTTGGTTTGTGTGATATTATGTATGCACCAACAGGGTAAGTTTATTTTTTTTTTTAAAGACTTTATTTAATTTTTTGACAGAGAGATCACAAGTAGGTAGAGAGGCAGGCAGAGAGAGAGGGGGAAGCAGGCTCCCCGCCCAGCAGAGAACCAGATATAGGGCTCAATCCCAGGACTCTGAGATCATGACCTGAACCAAAGGCAGAGGCTTAACCCACTGAGCCACCCAGGCCCCACTAGGGTAAGTTTTAATTCTATAGAGTCTACTAGTATACTAAGAAAAAAAAATCCCAAGTCAGTGGTCTTTCACTAGCATTCTATCAGAAAGGGACATACTCCAGAGGTTGCTGCTAACACATTTTTTACTATCAAGATCTCCATAAAGTCTCACTAAATGGTTTAAAGAATGTTAAAAATGGGTTTTGTATTGGGGAAGCTAGTGGTCTGTTAAACAGCAGGATGAATGTTAGAAACAGTGGAATTAAACTTATTCAAGGTATAAAGCTTGTCTACAATAGTTAGGAGACTTTTCTTATGTTGACAGACAAGCAAGTTTTGTTTTAGTATGTGATACCTTAGAGATTTCTCGTGAGGCTTATCCTAAACTGTCCTATGTTGAGCTGTTGGGATTTCTGATTCCATAATGGTAACTGCAGGGCACGGAATCCTGCCCCTGAAATGGTTTTGTATTTTTCTTGAGGGTATCTTTCATTCAACATGTCACCAGAGCACCTAAAAGGACAAGGAGAGCTGCCAATTTCATCTTGCTTACACTCTTGCTGTATTTATAGTTTTTTGGTAGCTACTGCTCTCTATCTGAAAGAATCCAATATTTCGATTCACCAAATATTGTTCAGGTTAACTATCTGGATGTAAGGGAGCATAGAGGAGGCTGGGAAGTGTCTCCAGCTAGGCAGTCAAGTGCTCAAAAAGAAGATGGGGTTGGAGGGGGTGGAAACCCACCATACATATATATATATATATATGCTTTTTTAGAACACCTAAGTGTTTGCTGCAGTAGAATGCTTAGGCTTGCTTTGAGAAGAAAAAATGAGTGTAGATAGAGATGGTTTTATAGATAAGGAGCAGAAAATTGAAGGTCTTATTCCTGAGGGTCTCAGATTTCTAGAAAATAAGAAGCCATGTTTGCCTGTTTGTTTATATCATTTTAAATTTTATTTATTTATTTATTTATTTATTTATTTTTAGTGATCTCTATACCCAACTTGGGGCTCAAACTCACTATCCCGAGATCAAGAGTTTTAAGAAAGTTTTAAATTTGGGACTGTCTGGGTGGCTCAGTCTGGGTGGCTCACTCACTTTTGATTCAGGCTCAGGTGATGATCTCAGGGTTCTGAGATCAAGTCCCACCTCAGGCTCTGCAATGGGTACAGAGCCTGCTTTAGATTCTCTCTCTCTCTCTCTCTCTCCCTCTGCCCCTCCCCGTTCTCTAAAACAACAAACAAAAATTTAATTGAGAGTTTATTTGAGCAAAATTGATTCTAATCAGGCAGCACCATACTGGAAGTACTTAGGAGCACTAGTTGTTCATTTAACTGTCTTTAATAGAATATTGATTTGGCTGGTTTACAACAGACAAAGTACATGAAAGATCTCTTTCTCACTACAAAAAATCTGAGTTATTGGCCCAAGGGAGTGGGTGGTATTGTAAAATGAGACCTGGATTCCTTCACCCTCATCTAGAGACAAAGGTCCCTTCTCTCTGTGGCTCTGTTATCCTAGGGTGTGGTTCTGGCATGCATGGTTGCATGTCATGAATCACCCCCACATTTAAGTCTCTGCCCCAGTCTAAGCACACAGGAAGAGTGAGAGGACGGAGAGCTACTGGCTTTTCTTAGGAGGATGGGATTCTTCTGCTTACAGCTCATTGGTGATAGAACGTAGTAATACGGCCAAATCTAGCTGTGAGTGATGTTGGTGGTCCAGATACCCACAGTGGGAATGAGTGGGGAGAGGGGTTAGTAGGTTCTGGGAAAACAAAAATAAAATAAACCAACAAATCTTACTTTAAAAATTAATTTGAGGGGCGCTTGGCTGGCTTAGTTAGGAAGCATGTGACTCTTGATCTTGGGAGTCCTGAGTTCAAGCCCCAGGTTGGGGGAGGAGTTTCATTAGAAAAAAATAATAATTTGAGATGATTTACCAAGATATATAAAGGGCTACAAAGTAGATTAAAAAAATAACAAAGTAAGGGCAAATGGGGTGAACAGGGGGAGTAAGGTTAGTGGTCAAAATAGATGCCATACATTCATCAGAAAAAGAAGGGGGTGGAATATGGGTTTTTTGCCTGAAGCCAAGTTAATTTATCCTTACTGCTGTTTCCCTTTTTAAAATATTTCACCCATTACATATTTTGTTTAGATTTTTCCTTGCCTTCTCAGAGATTAAATGGATAAAATATTAACTGGTATTGTAATTTGTATGCTCTAGTAACTAATTCATAACATTTAAATTTACTTATTAAGAGCATTTTGAACATTGACAAAAGTTATTTGGTTAGCAAGTCAGTTATAAAATACCTGAAAGGACCAAAAAATGTGGTTTTTAAGTTATTTACCTTTCACATTTCCCTACCCATTCACTGGTAGTTTATAGGATGGCATTTTTACTATATTAGAAATGAGGAACTATCCAAAATACGAGACAGGTGTATGATCTTATTGTGGTAAGTTGTCAGCCAAATGCAGTTAATGTCTCAAAATGGACACTGTGACAAATTTTAACTATAATCTGTATGTGTATATAAAACTATAAAACTAGGGGCATCTGGGTATCTTAGTCGGCTAAGTGTCTGCCTTCAGCTCAGGGTTCTGGGATCAAGCCTCACATCAGGATCCCTGCTCAGCAGAGAATCTGCTTCTCCATCCCCCTGCTCGTGTATGCGTGCGCTCTCTCTCAAATAAATAAATAAAATCTTAAACAAACAAACAAACAAACTATATGCAATACTATAGTCATTATTTGATTGTGTTTTGGTTGGCTGACAATGCACAGGCTGAGGAAGATTTCATCTGATTTCTAGTTCTTTCCAGCTTGAGGATCCTATCATTCCTTCATTCCGTAAGATGTTCTATCTTTTCATGTAAACGTCCTTCAGACCCCAAGTCCATCAGAGGATGAGGTCATGCAGCTACTGATCTTGCTCAGTACAGCAATCCCAACACGTGGAATGAGGAACCTGAAATAAAGGTGGAAAGTGCTCTGTAGCTGCCTGTTCTAGAGATGCTGTTTCCAGAAGTCTCTTGTGTGTGGTGGAGCAGGAATCTCAGCTTGAATCTCAGCTGGGTCTGTTGCTGGGTTCAAGCATGCCTGGGCATGTCTGGCAAACTGGTGAGGCAGGCCGGGAAGAAACTGCTGACATGGGGGCTGACACTGTTTCCTAGAACAGAGCTCATTTTAGTGGAAGAGAATTAGACAGAGAAGCTCTATAAGAAAGACTTAGTCATTGGATGGGGAGTAATAAATACAGCTTGGGGTAGCTGTTACTCAAATCTGTCGCCAATCTAGGCCCATGAAAGCACGTCTGGGTTCCTAAGAGAAACAGAGCTCTGAATAAAACATAAAGAGCTGTTTCACTGAAAGCCTTCTAAGAAATTGGGCACAAGCTGTCTGCTTCGGGGTTCCCCTAAAAGAGTTCAACACAGTGATCTCCATTTCTGTAAGCTACACCATGGCTTTGGCTGTTAGTCTTGATCACAGATTCTGGTAAGGAGCCTGCAGCACCTAGAAGAGCAGGGCAGGGGAGGGGGGCACTGGGAGAGGGATGTGTGGATGAATGTACAAGAGACCTTCCTCCCCAGAGGCTCCCAGAAAGCTAGAGGTGTCCTCACTTTGTTAGTAGGTGGAAAAGCAGAGGAAATTCAAGCTATTATTGCTAATCTGCCCCCAATAGTAATGCAGTCGGATGAGTTTGAATACTGTTCCCAATCAAATCGTTCTGATGCAGTGATGTGTTATTAGGTAACTTCTAATTATGCATAGAATCACACACTCTCCTAGTGGGAAGGAGGGAACTCTACAACAGTAATTTTAAATCTGTAAAGGAACAGTATTTATTTATTTATTTATTTATTTGATTTCCAGTGGACTTCTGCAAAATACAGGAAAGGTGAATTAACCAGAATACTAGAATAAAGTGATGACATCAAAAATTTAGCCCCAACAGTTTATTATTAGATTCAATAGGCACAAAATTACTCTGTCAAGGTGTTATACAATTTTCCAGAAACTAATTTCAGTACTCATCTAGCTACAGATAGGTCACAGTTTATGGAGGTGTTTATGGATGTGCACTGCTTGGTAGACCCTGTTTCTTGCAGGTTCATGTTTTCTTGCCTCCTCTCACCTCATGCCACCTGAAACAACTCTATCGTCCACAAGTCTGTCCTCTAGCCACACACTTCAGTAAGTGGGATAATGATAGTTTTTTTTTTAAAGATTTATTTATTTGACAGATCACAAGTAGACAGAGAGACAGGCAGAGAGAGAGAGAGAAGCAGGTTCCTCGCCGAGCAGAGAGCCCCACGCAGGACTCGCTCCGAGGACCCAAGATCACGACCCCAGCCGAAGGCAGCGGCTCAACCCACTGAGCCACCCAGGCGCCCTGGGATAATGACATTTTGTGTCATTCATTATCCATTGCAGTTATGGAGGAGGGTGGCCTACATGCAGACTAATGACCTCTGCAACTGAACCAGGGTAGAGAGAGAGAGAGAAAGAAAAGAAGTGGGGGTTAGAGAAGAGGGGGAGGAAGATGGGGGAGGGAGATGGGGGAGGGAGAAAACTTCTGGCTTTGATACCTGCTTTAATCCCCGTTCACTTTCACTCTCTTCACACTTTTCTTCCTCTCTCCTATTCCTCAGATAAGTCTTTTTTTAGTTTTCTAGATTGCTTTCTCATGGTTGGTTAACACCGTCATGAATTTGTTTTTTATGCCATGCCTTCCCCTGTTACTACTTCTCAGTCCTAGATTCCCTCTCACACAGAATTGTATTTACTCTTAAAGATTCAGCTCAAATTAATTAAACTCAAATGTAGTTACTTATCTTACCAGACGAATTTGTTCAAATTCTACATTCTTCATGTTTTCCTTGATTAGCTCAGCTAAATGTTAACCCTGATTTCCAGGGTTCAGTACAATGCTTGGCACATATACTTTACATACACTTTTCAGTTAAACCCTCTGATAGTACTTACTTTACAATACAGGATAATACATTTCTGGTCTATCTCAAAGAGTGGCTTTGAGGTTGAAATGTTTGAGGCTAGTAATTTGCATTGTATATGTTTGGAAAGGTATCTGTAAACCATAATGCCCCATAGTATTATTTTTTTCAATTTTTGCTTTTCTTTGAGGCAACACATGGAACATATAACAACTGTCCAAAGGCCTAAGGACGTGGATATAATACCTGGGTACTCAGTGTCTATGAAGAGACTATTTTAATGCAAGCTGTTCTCAGATCCTCACTTCTCCCTTGTGGCTGTTTCTAAAAGTGATATGCCTGAAGATACGCCTCTGGGGTCAGAGTGTAAAGTTCTTTCCAGCCTTCCTTATCCAAATTGCCCCTCCCCTGCTTTACAAAAGAAAACCACAATTCTTCCCCATCCCAGCTCTTAGGAGGAGGTGGGGGAAAGCAAAAATCTCCAGGTTGGGGATGCCTTGGTGCTTAGTCTGTTGTCTGCCTTCAGCTCAGGTCACGTCCAATCCTTCTGGGATGGAGTCCCGTGTGGGGCTCCTTGCTCAGCCACGCTCAGCCTTGCTCAGCAGGGAGCCTGCTTCTTTCTCTGCCTGCTGCTCCTCTTGCCTATACTCTCTTTCTCTGACAAATAAATAAATAAAATCTTTTTTTTAAAAATAAATAAAATCTTAAAAATAAAAAATCTCCAGGATGCCAAAAATGGAACAATTGACTGGTGAATGAGAATGGTAACACATCCTTTAGAAGTCAGGTGGTTCTGTTACTTGCTTTCAGCAAAGTTGAAAGAGAACCTAATCAGAATCGTCAGGTGATAGATCATTAAAAGTATTTTTTTGTTGTTGTTAGATCTTTATGTGATTTTTTTTTTTTTTTGGCATATAATTTGGAAGGAGTTCAAAGAACCAATTGGCATTACTAAAAACTCTATTCATTTTCATCTACTTATTTATGCAAACAAATTTCCTCATTGCATACATTCATGAAATCGAAAACTTGGAAGAGAATTGATGCTGAAATTGTTCTCATTCTAGTAATACTCATCCACTAATAAAATAACTAGTTGGGGGCATCTAGGTAGCTCAGTTGGTTAAAGGTCCAACTCTTGATCGCAGTTCAGGTCTTGATCTCAGGGTGATGAGTTCAAGTTCTGCCTTGCACTCCATGCTGAGTGTAGAGCCTACTTGAAAAACAAAAAGACCGGTTGGCACTAGCAGTTCCATCTCTGTAAGATGCATTTCCAACAGAATTTTACTTTTGTGTTTAATACTTACACAACTGTTTAAAGATTTATTATTTTGGAGAGAGACAGAGAGAGGGGAAGTGTTCATGCAGGGCTGGGGAGGGGCAGAGGGAAAGGGAGAGAGAGAATCTCAAGCATATTCTCTGCTGAGCGCTCTTGGCCCTGCTTGGGGCTCAGTCTGAGGACCTGAGCCCTGGGGGATTAAGACTTCAGCAGAAAACAAGAGTTAGAGGCTTAAGGGACAGAGCCACCCAGGCGCTTCACTTATATAAGTATTTAAAATATGTGTTTTGAGCAATTGAAAGAGTAAGGCATTGAGTTTTCCTGTGATCACAGGAAATTAAAAAAACGACTCTTAAATTCCAATTCATTTTATTACAAAGAGATACCAGACGATCAATAAAACAGTTCAAATGTAAAATCTATTGTTAAGATAAAATTCCGGAGGGGGTGTGGAATGTAAACATGAGTTCCAGAAGGTAAAGGAAGGATTGAAATTGCCTTAAAGAAACCCTGTATTTTAAAAAGTGGATATTGGTGGGTATAAAGTCCCTACGGCATTTAGAGTTCATTGGCTATACTTAAAAGTGTGACAATGGTAAAACCTTGATAACAAGCTGGAGAAAAATGTAGCTGTCTTTTAAAGCTGTACAAGGATGTACAGTTATTTGGAGGACTCATGAGCTAAAAAGTTTGAAGATTTTGAACCTAAGACGTGTTTGCTCTGAGAATGACTTAACCATTTCTTGGGGTATTCAAGCGAAGGTTGGATTGAAACCTGTGGCTCTATGCTGTGTGTACGGATTTAGTCCCTTGCGTTGTATTCTTCATTTTTATTCCTTTTAACCGTCTCTCCTCGTAGACTCAAGCTCTCGGAAGACCAGGGACTTGTCGGATTCCTGGCTCATTGCCTGTCCACGGGGGACACTCCCCAAACATCCCCGGAATGAATGACTTTATCGTGAGAACTCGGAGGACTGCTAAAATCCCCGTCCAGCACCTAGGCTTTCGTTCTGCGTGTCCCGGCGGCGGCGAGGCTGGGGAAGGCGTGGGCAGGCCCTAAGGAAACTCTGAGCCCTCGGCGGGTCGGGGCGGGGGCCGGGCGGGGACACGGGTGGGGGCGCGCGCGCGGACTTCGCGGCCCGGGGGAGGTGCCAGCTCGCGCCGCCGCGCAGGCGCGCAACCGTCTCCGCGTGAGTGCGCGCAGTGGCGCGCCTGTCCCCGCGCGGGCTCCGTAGCGCGTGTGCAGGCTGACGCAGCTCGCGGGCCCTCCTCCTGCTCTGCGGCGGCGGCGGCGGAATTTTGGGCGTTTGGGAGGGGGCGAGGGAGCTAGAGTCAGGCGAGGGAGGCGGCGGCGGGGAGGAGGAGGAGGAGGTGGAGCAGGCGCCGCCATGGCCGCCGCTATCACCGACATGGCCGACCTGGAGGAGCTCTCTCGCCTGAGCCCTCTGCCCCCCGGCAGCCCGGGCCCGGCGGCGCGGGGCCGGGCTGAGCCCCCCGAGGAGGATGAGGACGAGGAGGAGGAGGAAGAGGAGGCCGAGGCCGAGGCGGTGGCAGCGCTGCTGCTGAACGGCGGCAGCGGTGGGGGCGGAGGCGGCGGCGGAGTGGGGGGCGGCGAGGCGGAGACGATGTCGGAGCCGAGCCCCGAGAGCGCCAGCCAGGCCGGGGAGGACGAGGACGAAGAAGAGGACGAGGAGGAGGAGGACGAGAGCAGCAGCAGCGGCGGGGGCGAGGAGGAGAGTAGCGCCGAGAGCCTGGTGGGCAGCAGCGGCGGGAGCAGCAGCGACGAGACGCGCTCGCTGAGCCCCGGCGCCGCCAGCAGCAGCAGCGGGGATGGGGACGGCAAGGAGGGCCTGGAGGAGCCCAAGGGACCGCGGGGCAGCCAGGGCGGCGGCGGGGGCGGCAGCAGCAGCAGCAGCGTCGTCTCTAGTGGCGGCGACGAGGGATACGGGACCGGGGGCGGCGGAAGCAGCGCGACCTCCGGGGGCCGGCGAGGCAGCTTGGAGATGTCGTCGGACGGGGAACCCCTGAGCCGCATGGACTCGGAGGACAGGTCAGTGCACGGAAGCGTTTCCCCTCCCCTCCTTCCTTTTACACTCGTGGGCCCCTCAGAGGGGGCCAGGGGGACTTTTCGCTGCGATCCCCGTGCTCCCCGAATCTGTGGCCCCTCCCCCAGGCTCTCAACTCGGCAATGTGTCGCGGTCGCCGCGCCCCTCTCGCTGCGGAGAGCCGCTTCCAACTCACAGCAGTTCCCCCCCAACTCTCCTCTCCCCGCCCTCTTTCCCCTCGGCTGGGCGCTCTCCGCGGACCTGCGGACTGCTCGAACTCAGAAACAGTCTGCAAAGTAGGCCCGGATTCCCTGGCGGGGCGTGGGGGGGGCTGATGGACCCACCGCGGTACGCAAGGTCAGCTTCGTCCAGCCGTGTTCGCGAACACTTGTCACAACTGTAACTGACAAGTGTGCTCCAACATGGCTGGTCTCGCCTGCATTGACCTGAACTTCCTTGTGCAGGGAGGAGACCCCCCAACTATCACTTTTCACTACTTGAGGAAAACACCAGACTTCTATACTTAATCAGGGCTTCTAAAAGTCCTCGTGGGTAATCATCCGGATACTCTCCAACGTGATTTTAGTAACTTCTGTTTTTTTTGTTGTTGTTGTTGCGATCAAATCTGGGAGAAAGTTTAAAACACGTATAAATTACTTAAGAAAAGAATAATGAATTGATGTCCTTTAAAATAATTTTACGGGATTAAAGAATTGGAACCATAATAAAATAACAGCTTGGAAGGTACATCATGATAGCATGTGGTTTATGATCTTTATGTAATAAGGCTTTAGCATGAATGTCATGATTTTAGATGATAATATTTAAAGTCATGTATTGGAGAGATCTCTGAAGAAATTAGTAGCTTTTTTCTAAAGCTTGTTAGAAATAACGTGGATACTGACAAAAAAGGGCTTCATTTCTTTCAAGACATTAAAATTTTATTGCATCAGTATGTTTCATTATTATCATTACTTCTGATTACTTTGGAAGACTTCGTATTTTAACTGATTGGTTTTTAATGTACTTTTTTAAACACAGAACCGCATCATGAATGTTATACTCTGCTTCTAGCATTTATTTTGATTGTCAATGTTTTGATGAACGGGTTTTTAGCCATCGATAATGACTTGGCTTTAAAAGTTTAAGCGTGCTAAAGTTCTAGGAATTCTGATTGGTAACTTACAAAAGAAAACTTCGGTTTCTGTTTAATATAAGGAATACAAAGCTTTAAACATTATGAAAATACAGCATTGGATTTATTGTTTCATGTTTACTTTAATATCTAGTGAAGAAAATATTCTTCAATGGGATAAAATAGACTGTACAAACCCTAGAGAAATTGTGCAGAACTACATAGGCATGGCAGGAAGGAGAGTCTTCAAGACAATTAAAAGTTGATGGGAACCATACAATGAAGCATATGTTATTTACATTTTATTATATCCTCCTTCATGGGTACCAGTAGATATTTGAAAGTTGACATCAGTTTATACAGTTAGCATCTTCCACAGTTCTAACATTTATCTAGCGCATGTGGGCATACAGACGCACGCTTAGCACTACACAATTTAAATGTCTATCCCATTCTCACAACTCTGGTACAAGATAGGAATTATTTTGACTTCATTTAACAGGTGAAGAAGCAAGTTGAGTGTCTTACTCAAAACTGTAAGTCTAGAATGGAAGTGGTGGTAGAGCTGGATCTGAACAAAGGTTTTCAAGCCCCCTGCTATTTCCACTTTACAAGAGTTAGAACACTTCACGTTAAATAAGCTGTAAGTGTCAGGAATTTTTTAAATTTTTTTAAGTTAATATCTATCTGCTACATCCCTTTAGGAGATGATGAACTATTGGGCAAGTAATAGTTCAGGAAGTGGAGTTTTGGCTTCATTTCATATTTATAAAAGTCATTGCAATATCTAATTTTTACATATTTCAGAGTAAGGAGTAAGATTATTAGTGCCACAAGTCCGGATAAGGTTAAAACCTGATAATCAAAAATACTTGTTTTTCTTAATGCTTAAACATTAGAGACTATATAAAATACTGTGTAATCATTTTGCTGTTTCAAAGTAATTGATTTATCACTTGTGTGAAAAAGCTTTACTAGTGGAACTGGATATGGTGATCTTAACAATCTTCATTTTTAATTGCCCCTTTGTTGCCTTTAAGTTTTTTTTTTTTTTAAAGACTCCTTTTAAATTTGGAAAGGATTCATAGTTTTATGAACTGTCCTGCAGATTACACTAATCTGTGTGGATTTTATAAATTGATTTCATGGTAGGGGGGCTTTATTTTTGTGACTGATGAAGGGATAGCATGGTTTTAAAGTGCATTTAAAAAACTTGGGGCATTCCTATCAAATTGGTTTTATTATTAGAATTTACTGATTTTTTTAGAACGCCTATTCAGTTTTTCTCTTACTTTGAAAGTAGATCATACTTTTGAGTTAATGTACTTTAAAATTTGTTGGAATGTCTTAACTATAAGTGCTTCTTTTTAAGAAACATTTAGATGTAAAAACTTGGATATTAAAGCTCATGATCCAAGGTGTCAATTAACAAACATGTACTGGAAGTGTTGTGTGGTGAAAGGTGACTAATTTATAAAATGAATAAATGACACTTGGTACAAAAACATTGATTATTTTCCCCATGAGAAAGTTATTCAAAACCAGAGTAAGGGTTTTAGTGTGTTTATTTTGGTAAAGTTAGAAAATCTTGATGTTGATGTGTAATTTATTTTCTTTAGGGGAGTATTTAGCTATTTGAGACCATTGTAAACTAGCTTTTTTTTTTTTTTTAACTTCAAAAGTAAACTTAAGTACTTTTTTTTTTTTAAAGATTTTATTTATTTGACAGAGAGAGATCACACTTAGGCAGAGGCAGGCAGAGAGAGAATGGGAAGCAGGCTCCCTGCTGAGCAGAGAGGCAGAGAGCAGGATGCCTGGCTCAACCTGAGGACCCTGAGATCGTGACCAGAGCCGAAGACTGAGACTTAACCCACTGAGCTACCCAGGCACCCCAGCTTAAGTACTTTTTAAAAAATTACCACCTTTTAAAAAATAATTACCACTTTTTAAAGTTAATTTCAGAGACTAATTAAATTTTAAATAGAATTTTAGAATTTAAAATACTTCTGAAATTTTTTTTAGTTTACAAATTAGTTCTAGCTGTTGAATCAGACTATACATTGAAAGTATTATTTTTTCTGTATAAGTGAATTGATAATAACTTCTTTTGTGGTTGTCTCCTACACACACACACACACACACACACACTCACACATATATTTTTTCTCCAGCACCTCCCCACCCCCACACAACTAGACTAGAAACCAAGACTTATTTTGAAAAGCCAAGACCACTTTTAGCCACTTCTGTCAGCCTTTCTGGGTAAATTCGAATGTCAAGTGAAAAGTGCATGTGTAAGGATGTGGTGATAGGTAAAGGCTTATAGTATGAAACTTAATGATCAGGAAAGGCAACAGGCCCTTAGCATTTTGTGGATCAAAATTTGGAATTCCAGTCTTAGGAGTTGCAAATTGAGGTGTAACTGGCATTGCCCTGATGCTGGGACAACAGGTTTATGTTGCCCCATTTTCTTAGTTGTACGATTGTGAAGATATAATACAGAGGCTAAATTTCTAAATCCTATTGATATCAGAAGGCTGCTTGCTGAAGTTATCAGGATTTATTAAGGATCTGTGTGGTTGAGGCAATACAATACTTTAATGTAAAGTAATTGTTGCTCATACTTTATGATGAACTTCTTTAAGTACTTACCTCTTTAACTCTGAAGCAGCTTAGGGAAAAGAGCTTTTAGTAGGTCTCAATTTTCATTGATGACTCCCAGTTAAGGAAGGCATGGCTATGTGCCCAAAATAAAATCATGAAAAAACTACAGACTTCAGGATTGAATTTATGGAGAGATTCTAGGGAGTCATTTTACTTTTGAGAAAAATAAAGAAAAAAAATTTTTTTTTTAAAGATTTTATTTATTTGACAGAGAGAAATCACAAGTAGGCAGAGAGGCAGGCAGAGAGGGGAGGAAGCAGGCTCTCCCTGTGGAGCAGAGAGCCTGACGTGGGGCTCGATCCCAGAACCCTGGGATCATGACCTGAGCTGAAGGCAGAGGCTTTAAACCACTGAGCCACCCAGGTGCCCCAAAATTAAGAAAAATTTTAAGAAAAATTAAGACTACTATGTTGAGTCAATTAGAACATCCTGTGTATAAGTTGATTTGCTAACCAAACTCAGGTATTTACTGTGTGCTGGACTCTTCACTGAGTATTGTGGAAGATGGAAAGAAGCGGTGCTTCCCACTTCACCCATCTTGCATAGTGCTGTGAGGGTTTTAATTCTAAGGTGTAGGGTTTGCCCTAGTTCCTAGGAAAAAACTGTTTTGACTCTAATGTAAACAAAGTCAAATTTCACACTTTGCCAATTGTATTAGCTGTTTATTGCTGTGTAGTAAGTTTCTTTCAAATTCAGCAACTTTAAGGAACAGACATTTATTACCGCCAGAAGTTTCTGAGGGGCAGGAGTGGATAGGCCTTAGCTGGGTGGTTCTGGCTCAGGGTTTCATGAGGTTGCAGTGAAAAGGTTGGCCAGCACTGCATTCATCTGAAGACTTCACTGGGGCTAGAAGTGTGTTTCCAAGATGGCTCACTTTTTGTAGTTCTTGGCAGGACGCTTCAGTTACTCACCAAGTCAATTATCTGTTTGTGTGCCCTCATAACATAGCAGCTATTTCCCCTCAGAGCAAGTGATCTGAGAGAGCAAGGAAGAAGCACAAATTCTTTTTTTTTTTTTTTTTAAAGATTTTATTTATTTATTTGATAGAGATCACAGGCAGAGAGGCAGGCAGAGAGGGAGGGGGGAAGCAGGCTCCCTACTGAGCAGAGAGCCCAATGCAGGGCTCAATCCCAGGACCCTGGGATCATGACATGAGCCAAAGGCAGAGGCTTTAACCCACTGAGCCACTCAGGCACCCCAACAGAGTCTTTTTATGACCTAAAATACTTGCTTATTTTTTATTCTTCCTATGTTTTCGTTTAGCAGATGAGTTTTTCCTAGTTTTTTTTTGTTGTTGTTCATACCCTGTTACACAGTAATTCCTTCATATTTTGTTCACTAAGACCACCTTTCAAAACCCATCAAAATGCCACAGTAAATCTTGGCTTTTAATTTCTTTTTCCTTTTAATTCCCATAGATGTGTTTTTTATCTTTTTCCTCCCTGCTTATGGCTCTATTCTGTAGGTGGTGGGATGTAGAATATCTCTGCATCTGTATACAGAGCATGTAATCTGAGTCCGTCTGAATTCAGATCTTTGTATTGCTGCCTGTATTATGATTTTAAGTTAAATGTTTGAGGCTTAGTTCTTTAACTGCTAAAAAGAGTTAGGTTTTACCATGAAGGGATTGTATTCTAAGTCCAAATGAATTCCTTTTAGAGTCCTATGAACTTTTCTGAAGAATCCACATTATTTGAATGCTTGCTTCATCCTTTTTGTTGTAAGGTAGTATTTTTGAGAGCAGGGACAGTTTACCTCTTTAGATCCAAACATGGTATCTTGGATATGGTGAGTACTTAATTAATTATTAGAATTAAATTGAAATAGCAACAATAGAATTTATATAAATAAAGGAGACTATAAACTGAGGGCCAGGAATTGGTGCCTTTGGTTGGATCATTGTATTTGGTATTGATAAGTTTAAAGTTATTAGGTCAGTGTACTCCAATAAAGCCTGTGAGATCTGATGCAAAATTTCATGTGATTTCTCTGAGAAGATGTCAGCAACTTCTGTCAGATTTTCAAGAGGTTGATTTAAGTTAAGAACTACAAATTTAGGTGTGCCTGGCTGGCTCAGGTGGTAGAGCTTATGACTTGATCTCGGGCTTATGAGTTCACGCCCTATGGTGGGAGTAGCATTTACATAAAAAACAAGGGGCACCTGGGTGGCTCAGTCGGTTAAGTGTTTGACTCTTGACTCCCTGTTTCTGCCTAGGTCACGATCTCAGGGTTGTTGGATCCAGCTCTGTGTGGGGCTCTGCACTGAGTATGTAGTCTGCTTGAGATTTTCTCTCTTCCCTCTGCCCCTCCCCCTGCTCACGTACACATGCCCCCCTCAAATAAATAAATAGAATCTTAGAACAAGACTAAAACAATTTACCAATTTAGAGGCAATCCAGAGGTGCATAATAAATGTTGATTAAGTGGTTGTGGACAAGTCTATCAAAAAAAAAGTTAGGACATTTCTGAAATTGTGGATTTCTATAAAGGTATTTTTATAAATGAGTTTGAGCGTAGAAAATCTGAAATGGATAGTCACCACAGGGCTTTTTTTCCTAAATAATTGTTTGTTTTTAAAATATGATTACTGGGGCGCCTGGGTGGCTCAGTGGGTTAAGCCACTGCCTTCAGCTCAGGTCATAATCTCAGGGTCCTGGGATTGAGCCCCGCATCGGGCTCTCTGCCCAGCGGGGAGTCTTCGTCCCCTTCTCTCTCTGCCTGCCTCTCTGTCTGCTTGTGATCTCTCTCTCTCTGTCAAATAAATAAAATCTTAAAAAAAAAATATGATGACTTATTTGAGAAGTGAGTGAGAGAGCGAGAGAAAGCACAGGCAAGGGAGCAGCAGAGGGAGAAAGAGAGGGAGAAGCAGGCTCCCCACTGAGCAGGGAGCCCAGTGCCAGGCTCAATCACAGGACCTTGGGATTGAAGGAACAGGAGGCTGGCTGAGGACAAAGCAAAAGCTGGGGCCTTGCACCTTCCCCTTCATCCGCTCCCCAAAGCCTCACGTCTCTGGTGGTCTTTTAAGGTGGGGGTAATATTCAGTTGGTATTTCAGGATCAGGACCTGAGCTGAAAGCAGAGGGCAGATGCTTAACTGACTGAACCACCCAGGTGCCCCTCCTAAATCATTGTTAAGAAACATTTACTGTATAAAAATGCATAACATTTTACCAAGGTAAGTGGAAGTTTTGAAGTTAAGGAGGGAGAAAGTGTAGAGAGAGCGGTGGTTTAAGACTGTGATTGAGGGGCGCCTGGGTGCCTCAGTTGGTTAAGAGGCTGCCTTTGGCTCAGGTCATGATTCCAGGGTCCTGGGATGGAGCCCCGCATCAGGCTCCCTGCTCAGGGATTAAATGTAGAGTATTTGGCACACAATCTATTTTATTAAAGATTTTATTTATTTGTTTATTTGTCGCGGGGTGGGGTGGGCACAAGCAGGCAGAGGGAGAAGCAGGCTCCCTGCCAAGCAAGGATGTGGGACTGATGCTGGGCTCCATCCCAGGACCCTGGCATCAGGACCTGAGGCCTGAAGGGAGAGGCCTAACCGACTGAGCCACCCAGGTGATGGGAGGAGAAGTTTTCAGAAAGCCTAAATGAAACATAGGAAAAAAAGAGCCCAAGGTATTCAGACTTCCTGCCTAGGTCAGAGGATTCACATTAGAACTGGGAAATAAGAATGGCTAAAGTGGGATTTTTCATGCTAATAACGGATGTGGGCAGTTTTTCAGTGTAGGTTTGTAGGTCAGTTTCTATTACCTCTCCCCACCTTCTCTTTGTAACTCCTAATCCCATTCAGGTTTTATCTCAAACATTTTCTTTAGGCAGACTGTCCCTGATTTCTTTGTTAGGCACAATGCTAGCTCTCCCAAATTCTTCAGTTGCCCTTGTTACAATTTGAGTGTTGTTTACTGTTTATCTCTACTGCTAGAGTTTATGCTTCCTGAGGATAGGAATCGGGTCTCTGATCTTTGTTCTGTTCACCGCACCTGGCACAGTGCCTGATGCTTATTTTAGGTGTTTTTTTTTTTTTTAAATATTTTATTTGTAAGTAATACCTCCACCCAGTGTGGGGCTCAAATTTAGAACCCCAGGATCAGGAGTTGTATGCCCTACCGACTGAGCCAGCCAGGCACCCCTTAGGTATTCTTAAATGTATTTTGAATGAATGATTAAACTTCTGTGTTACAGGAAAATGTGGCAAAGGTAGAGAGGAAATTTTGGGATCTGGGAGACCAATTAGGAAGTGGTAGGAATAGTACAGGTCTGAAATGAAGAGACTTGAACTAGAGAACAAATTAGGGAAAAAGTCATGCTTAGGAAACTAAAGAAAGGAAACTAAAGAAAAACTAATTTCCTGAGGGGCTTATAAGAAAAATATTATGTTATTATTTCTGAGTAAAACGTTTTTTTCTTGAGGATTTCATTGGAACAATAGCTTGCTTATTTTTCCAGCCACATCCATAACTAAAATAATTCAAGGACAAGTTAACCTGAACTTAGAAGGAATTATAATGTAACTTCTCAGAAGTTGTTTACATACCTGTAAAAGAGAATATCTTAGTGTGATTAAAGGAGATGGAATATGTAAAGGGCTTAGGGCTGTATTTAATTTGTAGAGTCATTTATGCTTCCATTTCTTATGCAGATGTGGAAAGAAAGCTTCTGGTGAGAATCAGTAATTGATATTACAGTACTAGTTTTACTAGAGACTGCTTGCAAATCATTTCATTTCTCTGAACTTCAGATTGATTCTTTTCCTTAAAAGTGAGGGTTTTAAACAATATAAAATAGTTTGGAGTTCAAATGTGGTGATTCTGATGTAGATTGGCAAATGCTGTATTTTATCCTTTCGATAATTCAGAATATCCCAAGCCTGGCTTTGTTGTATCCAGAATCTCAAAGATACTCTTTACATACTTTCTTCTGGGTTCAAAAATCACCATAACTTATGGTGTAGTGTTGAAATATCCATTTGTGTTTGCCTTTTTTAGGCTATAACATTTTTAAGAATTAAAATCTGGTTCTGTTTATTTTTATACTCCCATTACTTACCAGCTGTACTCAACTATTGCACTGCCTGTATTCAGAACTCAGTAATTGGTTGGATTAGACTGAATGAGTGAACCTGATACATATTTCTTCTTTTTCACTGTCATGACTCTATGAAACAGGAAGGAGAACCATTCTGTGCCTTATATCTTCCCCATTTTTTTTTTTTTTTTAAGTTGGTTTACTTACTTAAGAATCTCTGCACCCAGTGTGGCACTCCAAACTCACAATCCCAAGATCAAAAGTCTCCTGCTCTTGTGACTGAGCCACCAGGCACTGCTTCTCCCATTTCTTTTTAACAGCGTTTGTAGAAACAGTATTTGAAGAAAGTTGTGATTTTTGAAAAATTTAAAAAGCAGACTTCCCCAACTGATATTTTGTTTCCCAACAAAAAAATAAATTTAGATACTATCTTAGGAGAAAACTCCTATTCTGTACTTTGTTTATGAATCTGAGCCTTTTGAGCTAGCTTACTGGAAGGATTTTATGAAGTTCAGTTCATTGCATCTTCACAAACAACTAATGAGGCGAGGAAGTGCAGACATTAGAGCATGCCCAGAGTTACAGAGGTCCTTGAGAATGTAGGCAGTCTAGGTGTGCTCGTAGCTACCATACTGCCTACGTGATTCTTGTAACCAACTTTGGGGAAGTTTAGTTAAAACACTATTAAGTCAGTGGCTAGTTTAATTTCAACTCTTTTGCAAAGTATAACTTAGGAGCTTGAATTCATTTGCATATCTGGGCCTCATTTTCATTGGTAATTATAATATACATGGCCTAGATCCCTTTTAAGACTATGAAGTTTAAAAGTTGATTTTTAGGGCGCCTGGGTGGCTCAGTGGGTTAAGCCACTGCCTTCGGCTCAGGTCCTGATCTCAGGGTCCTGGGATCGAGTCCCACATGGGGCTCTCTGCTCAGCAGGGAGCCTGTTTCCTCCTCTCTCTCTCTCTCTCTGCCTGCCTCTCCAACTACTTCTGATTTCTCCCTGTCAAATAAATAAATAAAATCTTTAAAAAAAAAAAAAGTTGATTTTTAAGTGTTGTAGTTACTCAGTCTCTAGGGGAATAGAGTGTCTTTATTGGCATTTTATTTAAGTTTAATGCTTTTCGAAGTCCCTGTCTTGCTTTCTGGTTTTCATTTGTTTCAAATTTTTAGAAAGATGAAGTGTTACTAATTAGAGAAAATATAGAGACTTTAGAAGGGTATTTGTATTTCTCAGTAAATACATTTACTATATTATTGCTAAATTATAAAATTTTTGTCATTAGTTTTTATAAATATTTGTTAGAGTACCGAGAGTGGATGAATCAGCAGTAGCTGTAGATTTTTTTAGTTCTTTATGTTCATGTTGGCAGTGATTTGAACATGTCTTTTGAGGTGTTAAGAACTCCTGTAGACATTTTTGCCAGAAATGTATGTACTGAAATCATCTGTTAAGTAATTTTTGTGATTTAACACTAACTTAAAAAAAAAAAAACAAAACAAGTAAATGTGATTGCTTCTTACAAAATGGGTGTTAGTCTTCATAGCAGATTTTTTTACATATTGTCTTTACATATAAGCATTTCCCTAGAAATCTTTTTGAAGGTAAAAGACTAAAAAGGAAGGTAAAAGGTAACTCCTTATAATGTAATTACATTGAAATAGAATGTTTCTAGTATTACAGTCTTTGTGAAGGTAATTGCTTGCTGATCTGGTCTTAAACTGTGTGAGAAATGTGGGTGGAGTAATCTTAAAGAGCAATAGACTAGAAATGAGAAGCAAATTTAAAATGATGTGCACAGTGGTAATATAAGAATGTAGCCTACTTGTTTTCCATAGGCTATATTTCGTCATTGTTGCATAAAGTCCCTTTTGACCAATTTAGTGAATGCTGCTGGGTCTTGGGGAAAAAATCTTTTGTTTTTATTCAGAGAAATAATTGTAGGGATGGAGAGTAGTCTTTTTCTTGATTAGAAAAACCCATTTTAGCTTTTTAAATTACAGTGATAATAGCTTGTAATTACAGTAACAATAGTAATAATAATATCTTGGTTTTGGCTAATGATTTTTAGTGTGCCTCCAATTAATTTTTATGATTATCTCAGTATGACAAAGCCATGTATTTTACTTGCCTTAAAAATCCTGCTTAAATTTGTCACTAAAAGTATGAGCATTTACTGTGTGCAAGGCTACACTACATAGGCTTAGGAGTTTACCCTAAATGAGAGACTTTTAGGTGATTCTAGTACAAATTATGCAGATCAGAAGGAACCAAAATAGGGCCTTACAGAAATGTGACTTGAGCATATGTAATGCATGTGATAGAACAAGCACTTGTCTTTACTTTCTTTCTTCTTTTTTACTTCTTTTCCCCCTATTTTAAAAGGTTCTATTTATTTGTGTGTGAGAGAGCGAGCTGGTGCAGAAGCAAGGGGAGCCTGCAGTGGCAGAGGGAGAAGCAGGATGCCTGCTGAGCAAGGGTCATATGCTGAAGATCCCAGGACCTTGGGATCATGAGGATCATGACCTCAGCCGAAGCAGGCGCTTAACTGACTGAGCCACACAGGCCTCCCTTTACTTATTTTTTCTGATTGCTTCTGAGTTTAAAGGTTTAAAAGCCCCCAGCACCATAGCTGTTTGGAAGGCAAAACCAAGTGACCTTACAGAAATCTGATGTTACCTAAATTCCTTTATCCCATTTAAAACCCAGTCTCTAATTTACTGTTTTTTCTTGATAAAGAAAAACCAAAGTGACTGTCCCTTTGTCCCAAGACAAGTGAATATTTGGAGTTGAATTTTATGTTGACACTGTCAGGCTCCTATCTGTTTCAGTGGCTTAAGTTCTAAATTTGGGACAAGTTCTACCTGAGGATAGTGTTGCTTTCTATGACCTTGAATTAAGTTTTTTTTTAAATTTATTTGAGAGAGAGACAGTGAGAGAGAACATGAGCGAGGAGGTCAGAGGGAGAAGCAGACTCCCCATGGAGCTGGGAGCCCGATGTGGGACTCGATCCCGGGACTCCAGGATC